>NC_091952.1:18713304-19043304 GCF_031021105.1 Erythrolamprus reginae
GAATGCCTCCTGGCCATACCAGCATTCTCAGAAAATAAAACCTATTGCGGTCTTTGGAAATGCTCTTCCTTTTCCAGTAGAGTTTGGAAGTTAATCACAGCATCAGGGCATCAGAAAAATCCAAAGCCTTAGGCTAGTTTGAAAAATAAACAAGAAGAAGATGGAATTGGCAAACCACTTATTTTTGTCAAGGTAACTACATGGAACTCCTTATTGGGAGTTGATCTTGTCTTTGAAGTAGGCTTCCTGTTATTCTATGCTCAGAATTACCAGTTTAGAAAACATGAAAAACAGTGTTTTCATAAAAACTGCATGTACTTCATGGCCAATATATTTTCAACACAGGAGTCCACGGTTTATGGGAGGGAGATAATTATATCTGAACTGGAATATCACAAAAAAATCACCCTTGTGGAAAGGCACCATTTCATGATGTACTGTCACATTGGCTCCAATGCATGATTTATTTTTGTCAAAACCTTTATAAATTACTGATTTTTGGTGCAACGATTGCTTTATGGCATGTATATAAACACAAGAGTTCATACGGCACATATATAAATACAAGAGTATAAATGGCATGTATATAAACCTAAGAGTTAGAGTAGGGCAGATACTTTAATTAGCATGCTACAAGCTAGGGCAAATTCTAAATCATGTGCAGTTAGAAATACAGAGCTACATACACAATGAAGGTACACAATGATTTTTGAGAAGGCGAAGAAAAAGGCAGTTATCTTGGGGAATTATGAATGATTCATAGAAAATATAGGATTTTCAGAATATGATAAAAAAAATAGCATCTTGCTGGGTAGATTAGATTAGATTAGATTTATTGGATTTATATGCCGCCCCTCTCCGCAAACTCGGGGCGGCTCACAACAATAATAAAAACAGTACATAGTAACAAATCCAATTCCCACCAATCTAATTACAATTTTAAATTAAAAAAATTCATAAAACAATCCCAATATATATTTTTTTTAAAAACCAGGCACACAGTCAATCAATCAAACGGCAAACAACATGGGCAAGGGGGAGATGTTTTAGTTCCCCCATGCTTGACGACAGAGGTGGGTTTTAAGGAGTTTACGAAAGGCGGGGAGGGTGGGGGCAATCCTAATCTCAGGGGGGAGCTGGTTCCAGAGGGGCGGAGCCCCCACAGAAAAGGCTCTTCCCCTGGGTCCCACCAGACGACATTGTTTAATCGACGGGACCCGAAGAAGGCCGACTCTGTGGGACCTCTGTAGGGAATTCTGGGAGTTGAAGTGCATATCTCTTAAATGTGTCGAGGTTGAGAAATATGGAATAGATCAGTGTTTCCCAACCTTGACAACTTGGAGATACTTTGGACTTCAACTCCCAGAATTCCCTAGCCAGCGAATGCTGGCTGGGGAATTCTGGGAGTTGAAGTCCAGATATCTTCAAATCCCCAAGGTTGGGAAACACTGGTATAGATAACTGTTAGTAGTCCCTGTAAATGTGTTCTTCTATAAAGACTGCTTGTTCTACAGCTATCAACAGTTCATGCTAATATGATCCACTTGCTAATTTCTGCACATGGAACTTGCAATAAATAAACAGCAATTCTTGATCTGTTGGCAGTCTTGTTGATAGCAGGTGACAAAGGACAGAAAAGGAAAAAAAAAGAAATGTGTTTGTAAAGTAGAGTGAAAGGGCCATGAAGGGCTGTAAATGAATTGTTGCTAGAGGTAATATAATAACATTATGCAATTATGGACTGCAAGAGCAATGTACTGTATTATTTTTGTTTTAAATTACAGCTCTTTCTAAATTGCAAACTATCTTGCATCCATTAAAAAGGAAGTAGAGCAAAATCTATACAAATCTCTCCCTTGTTTAAATTAAATTTTAGCGTCTGTTGGTGTGTTTTAAATAATGTCTAGCAAACGTGGCTCTTTCAGGCGACAGTTTAGTTCCATGAATTTTTCCAGGGGAGGGATGAAGAAGAAACACATACGATTTGGAACCACAAACTGCAGATATCCTCTCAAATCAGACCAATGGTGCGCAACTGAGAAACACTGTGCTGTCCCTTTAAATGACCACTGTGCATCTAGTGGGGGGTGAATGCCCATTGTTATTACCGTCTAGACAGGACGCAGGGAGAATATTGGAAACAGTGTAAGGTAGAGGGGGGAATGGTTAGATGAATTTTACTGCCTTAAATGGGTGCATTTTTTCCCCTCCTACCCCTTTGCTTTTTTAAAAAAAAGGGGTTGGGGGGAATGAAAACCTAATACTGTATTTTTTTTTAAAAAAAAATGCTCCGTTTCTCAGAAGGAGACATTAGCCTACTCCAGTTAGCTTCACTTTAATTGCCCTTTTTATGACTGTCTAGACATCATTCAGATACGTGTTGGCAGTGAAAAGACATTTCCCCCTCTGGTTATATGAGAGTCCGAGTATTTTCATGCCTTCTGTTTGAAATCGGCACCTGATATTTTTTTTTACAAGAACATTTTTAGCCTCTTTTTATCCTATTTTTTCTTATTTTTTCTTACTATGACTTTCCATCTTCTTCCCCCCCCCATAATACACACAATTCTTTGTGTTCTCCTCCAAGGGATCCCCCCACCACTTGATCTCCCCCCCCCACCTCTTCCCTCTGAAAGGGAGTCAGGGGAAAACTCTCACTTAAAGTTACTTAAGCAGATCACATTTCTAAGCCTACATTTCTAATCTGATATATAGCCACTTCTTTGAAATCTCCGCACCCCCTCTCTTCTCTGGATGTGTTTGCATTTTGAGTTGCTGGCAGGAAGAGAATGCAGCTTCCCTCCGCCAGATTTTAAGAATGGAGACAAGGCTCTCTGAATGGGCTTGGAAAGGTTTTAGTTATGCAAATGAGATGCATTAATTAACCCTGTTGCCATAGCTGCTTCTTTATTGTTAAAAGAGAAAGGTGGGGGGGAGGACTGGGGCTCTGCACCAGCTTGCATCCTCTCCGCTCTTCTTCGCCTCCCTTCCCCACCTCTTTCAAGCTTGTCTCCTCCTTATTTCCACCTTTCATCACAATAAAGTCACCCAGTCTAAGCATGTTGTGATTTTTCTCCTCCCCTACCTTGAAATAAGGGTAAAAGAAGAGGCAGAAACTTTTTTTCCCATTCATGTGCAGTCATTAGGAAGAGGAGGAGAGTAACCGGGAGGGAAAGAAAAGGAGGAGAAATATTACAAGCTCTGGAAAGCTAAAATTACATCTGCGAAGGCTGGTGGGGATTGGGGAGAGATTGAAGATGAGCTGGGGGGCTTTCCTCTGCAATTAAAAAAAAGAAAGTTCATCTGCTTTTGTTTCCTTCCCTTGTGGGCAAGAGAGGGGGAGAGCCATTGTTGGTGTTGACCTTGCTAAAGGAGCCATAAATATTTGCCACTACACAACCCCCTTCCCAATACTTACTCTTTAGTTCTTATGCAGATTGAGATCTCAAGTAGTTGGGGATTAAGTCAAAGCAATGAGAAAACACAGTGATTTGTACCCTGCCACTTGTGTTTAACAAGCACAGATTGTAAGCAGGTTTCTTAATACCTCACTGAGCCAAAAGTTGGTAATAGAATATTAACACCAGTCCTTCTGCATCGGAGATATCTGATGGGTGATTGCTCTTAATGCATTTTAAAAAAAAATAACCTCTAATCAGCACCTTTCTGCTTCAACCAAGTCCCTTAATTGCCACAGAGGCTCCTGTCAAATGGAAGCTCCCTAAATTGTCATTAAAATAAATGTAAACTGGGCGAGTGTTTTTAAAAGGACAATTAACTGTGTTCAGGTCTTTCCAGGTAGACAATCTCTTTTCCCTATTTCCCATAAAAACATATTTGGATTTTGAAAAAATGATAATTTTATTAAACATATTTTATTGATTAAAGTTATATGCCATCCACTTCCCCAAGAAGGCACTCTGGATTTAAATCCCTTCTGGATAGACACAGCTGTAGAGGGGATGTGGTGGCAGTAGAAAAAGGCTTAATTTTTTTTTTCTAGGCTTGCTTTTTAGTGCTTGGCATCTTTAATAAGTGGTTGATCTGGGGCAGGTGAGGTAGAAAGAACCACCATGCTTCAGGAGCCTCATTCTCTAATCCTTTTATAGATTGAACAAAGAGGCTTCTGAAATACCCCAAGGATGGAGCCCTCATGGACAGTGGTATAGAAACATAGAAGACTGACGGCAGAAAAAGACCTCATGATCCATCTAGTCTGCTCTTATACTATTTTCTGTATTTTATCTTAGGATGGATATATGTTTATCCCAGGCATGTTTAAATTCAATTACTGTGGATTTACCAACCACGTCTGCTGGAAGTTTGTTCCAAGCATCTACTACTCTTTCAGTGAAATAATATTTTCTCATGTTGCTTTTGATCTTTCCCCCAACTAACTTCAGATTGTGCCTCCTTGTTTTTGTGTTTACTTTGCTATTTAAAACACTTCCCTCCTGAACCTTATTTAACCCTTTAACATATTTAAATGTTTCGATCATGTCCCCCCTTTTCCTTCTTTCCTCCAGACTGTACAGATTGAGTTCATTAAGGATAAGAAAGGCTTCCCTTCCATAGGCTGGGCCAGTGTTTCTCAAGCTTGGGCGTTTGAAGATGTGTGGACTTCAACTCCCAGAATTCCCCAGCTAGCGTTGCTGGCTGGGGAATTCTGGGAATTAAAGTCCACACATCTTCAAACGCCCAAGCTTGAGAAACACTGGGCTGGGCACACCCACTGGTGGGCTTCTGCCGTATTGGCTAATTGTGTGCAGCTCTGCAGCTCTGAAGCGCAAGTGTGGGATCGAGCGCAATTTTGCTTCCCGCACCTATGCAGGTAGCAAAATCTCACACAAGGTCGCAGGTGTGAGCGCGTTTTGCTGAGACTTTTTGCTTCCTCGCAGGCAAAACACACACACACACACATCCCTGTAAATAGTCTGGTCCTAAGCCATAGTGGAGGGAGTCGCAAATGTCATACAGCGGTATCTCTACTTACAAACTTAATTTGTTTTGTGACCAAGGTTCTTAAGTAGAAAAGTTTGTGAGAAGAAGCAACTTTTCCCATAGGCTCAATGTAAAAGCAAATAATGCGTGCGATTGGGGAAACCACAGGGAGGTGGAGCCCCTGTTTCCTCCCAGGAGATTCCTACAGAGGCCCCACAGAGGCTTCTCCCGCCTTTTCCAGCCCTGTTTCCTCCCAGGAGATTCCCAGAGAGGCCCCATGGAGGCTTCTCCCGCCTTTTCCGGCCCTGTTTCTTCCCAGGAGATTCCCAGAGAGGCCCCACGGAGGCTTCTCCCTGCCTTTTCCGGCCCTGTTTCCTCCCAGGAGATTTCTAGAAAGGCCCCATGGAGGCTTCTCTCTGCCTTTTCCGGTTACAGTTTCAGAGGCTTGGGTTTGTAAGTGGAAAATGGTTCTTGAGAAGAGGAAAAAAATCTTGAACACCCGGTTCTTATCTAGAAAAGTTCGTAAGTAGAGGCGTTCTTAGGTAGAGGTACCACTGTATAACTGAAAAAGAAAAAATGCTACCAGGTGCTTTCTCTTTGTGTTGAAGGCGGTTACATTGATGATTCCCCCAGTATAGAGGTGCTCTTTAAAAATAAGTTGTATGAAGTTTTCAATTTGTTTTTTTAAAAAATGTGTCATCCATCTAACTTAACTTTTCGCAACAGGAGCCAAGATCTCCAAGAGATGAATTTGTTTCTTTTTCTTTATTATATAGGGGACCTGAAGCAGACAGTTTGCTGGTGAGACAGATGTGGTTGGGCAACAACAAACATCTATTTTCATAACTAGAAACAAATTTAGTAATTGCCTCTTTCAGTAGTACTTGATCAAGCAGGAAATGAAATTCCTAAATGGTAGTTAGAACTGCTAATGAATAATGAGGCACAGTTCCGTTCTCTGGGATTCTGAGTGATTTAGAGACAAGGAAAAACATATTCGGAGTCTTTTCTAGATTTTTAATTGAAAGTCCTCCCCGCACCCCAGTATATAAATATATGATTATGTGCCATCAAGTCATTGTTGACTCCTAGCAACCATGTAGATTTTCTCCATGACAATCTAGCTCTAATCTGATACTTCAGGTATTCCAATAGTATAGAGATATATGCCTTTCAATTAAATGTCATTTGGTGTCCTTGGTGCTGTCTGGCCTTGCTTGGTTGTTTGCTGGCAGACTTTTCATTACTCAACTAGATAATATCAGTTACTAATGATTACTTACAGGCACTGATGGTGTGACTTAGTTGGATAATGAAATATCTGCAAGCGAACAACCAAGGCCAGTGGGTGCTAAAGATGCCGCAGCTCAATTTCTTCTGTTGGAATTGAAAGTATGTTTCATGCACAAGCCCATATATTGTCTCTATAACTCATGACTGAATTACTGCAATTAATTACCATGCTCAGTGGCAGCACTAAAACCATTGAGGAGGAAACCACACCCTCACCAAAACTAGCAGGGCAAAGCACTGCATATAAACTGAACTGTGTTCAGTTCTGGAGACCTCACCTACAAAAAGATATTGACAAAATTGAACGGGTCCAAAGATGGGCTACAAGAATGGTGGAAGGTCTTAAGCATAAAACGTATCAGGAAAGACTTAATGAACTCAATCTGTATAGTCTGGAGGACAGAAGGAAAAGGGGGGACATGATCGAAACATTTAAATATATTAAAGGGTTAAATAAGGTTCAGGAGGGAAGTGTTTTTAATAGGAAAGTGAACACAAGAACAAGGGGACAAAATCTGAAGTTAGTTGGGGGAAAGATCAAAAGCAACATGAGAAAATATTATTTCACTGAAAGAGTAGTAGATCCTTGGAACAAACTTCCAGCAGACGTGGTAGATAAATCCACAGTAACTGAATTTAAACATGCCTGGGATAAACATATATCCATCCTAAGATAAAATACAGAAAATAGTATAACGGCAGACTAGATGGACCATGAGGTCTTTTTCTGCCATCAGACTTCTATGTTTCTATGTTTCTATGTAAACAGAGAGCAAACCCCACGCTCACTAGCCCTGATATTACCTAGAAGCATAGAAGAATGACTGCAGAAAAAGACCTCATGGTCCATCTAGCCTGCTCTTATGCCATTTCCTGTATTTTATCTTAGGATGGATATAGTATGTTTATCCCAGGCATGTTTAAATTCAGTTACTGTGGATTTACCAACCACGTGTGCTGGAAGTTTGCTCCAAGCATCTACTACTCTTTTAGTAAAATAATATTTTCTCACGTTACTTCTGATTTTCCCCCCAACTAACCTCAGATTGTGCCCCCTTGTTCTTGTGTTCACTTTCCTATTAAAAACACTTCCCTCCTTTAAACATATTTAAATGTTTCGATCATGTCCCCCCTTTCCCTTCTGTCCTCCAGACTATACAGGTTGAGTTCATGAAGTCTTTCCTGATAAGTTTTATGCTTAGGACCTTCCACCATTTTTGTAGCCCGTCTTTGGACCCGTTCAATTGTACCAATATCTTTTTGTAGCTGAGGTCTCCAGAACTGAACACAGTATTCCAAATGTGGTATAGTACCTACCTGGGTAATGAAACATTTGCAAGCTTGGAGAGCACCAAGGACCTCATTCTATAGTATGCTTTTTATTGTCTTATTTTTATCACATAATATTTTATGCAGATTGTTAGGCATAGTTTGTTTTGCTTTTCCTGTGCATGAGACTCAATTCTCTTGGAATAAATAACCCAGTTTAGGACTCTAGCCACTTATTTATTTGTAGAAATAAATAATAAGAAACAGGGCAACATGCAATTGGTTTGTAGTTTGCAGTTTGCCTCTTATCCCTTCTTACTATCAAGATAACCTCTGAAGCAGGTGACCATTTATTTCCATGGATATTCCTGAAGTCTTTTAATCCCTTTAGGGTTCTATTAATTCTCACGAGAGATGAGATTCATTGCCTCTAGATTTAAATCCACACAGCAGAGAGAAAAGGTTCAGTTTGATTTTATAGGATAGGCGTTTACCTTTTGTGGAGAATTACAAGGAATGCGGAAAGACAAAGCTAATAAGTGTATCTCACCATCCTGGTGTAACTGAACCAGATTCAAAGTGCACCTGTCATGTGCCGCCCTGGGTTGCAAAGGAGACTCTACCTTGTAGCCTGATGATCCACCAAATAGTTGATAGCTGCAAAAAAGAACAACAAGAATGATCAAGGAAATGGAGCACCTCCCTTATGAAACCAGGTTGCAACGCCTTGGTCTCTTCAGCCTTAAAGGTGGCATTTAAGAGGTGACTTGATCAGAGTGTATAAAATCATGCATGAGATAGAAAAGGTGGATAGAGGGAAAATTTCTCTCTCTATCACACAATACTAGGACGAGGGGGCACTCCCTAAAGCTCATAGGTAAGAAAGTGAGGACAAATAAAGGGAAATATTTCTTCACCCAGAGGGTCGTTGGTTTATGGAATTCACTTCCAGAAGAGATGGTGACAACTGTCAACCTGGATAGATTGTATTAGTGGTTATTGAAACAAACGTCCAAGTGCCGCCTCTATGTTGGTTGAGGCAGGCAGGATTCCCTTGAGTACCATTTGTTGGGGGTCAAGGGAAAGGGAGGGCTTTGCCTTCTCTTTCTGCTCAAGATCCCCATGTACAATTGCTGGACTCAATGGGCTGAACCATGATTGCTGGACTCAATGGGCTGAACCATGATTCAGCATGGTTCTTCTTATGTTCTTATGATATAGACTCTTTGTTAATCACCTGTTTTACAATCCAAGGAAAAAGGACAAACAAGAGATGCATGAGCTTATGCTATGCTACCATAGATGCTGTAGCACTGATGACAGGAGATTACACAATCTGCAAGATAAGACTTAAAATCTGAAGTATAAAGTGTTTGTTCCCTAGCAACAAGGTGGAAAAGGGAAATTATTTCAGCATAACTTGGTTAACTCCAACATAACTTAGCTCGTTAATTCCAGAAGTTTCTCCTGCTAGTAAAGTGTTCAACCTGTTTGCTCAAGCATTTGGTTTTAGAAAGATGTTTTGTATTGTTGGACTGTACCTCCCAGCAGCTTCAGGTAGCACAGCCAATGTTAAGGAATCCTGTCAATTGTATTATAATAAAATCCACAGGTCTACCTATCTCCCAGTCCTGTTACAAAGTAAATAATTGAAAAGGTTCACATCTATTTCCTGCCTTTTAAAATCTCGTTAGTTTTGATTGCATGTGGTTGTATCCCATGATATTTTAGAATATTCTCTTTCATTATAAATGTTACATGACACGTAGGATTGAGAGTCACTGTCAATTATAAGTGGCTAATTGTTTTCTCCACTTCCCAGTTCTCTAATTTTGCAGAGGAAGCAATTATTATTATTATTATTATTATTATTATTATTATTATTATTATTATTATTATTTATTAGAATTGTATGCCGCCCCTCTCCGTAGACTCGGGGCGGCTCACAACAATAACAAAGACAATGTAAGAACAAATCTAATAATTTAAAAAACACTAAAAACCCCATTATTAAAAGCAAGCATACACACAAACCTACCATGTATAAACTGTATAGGCCCGGGGGAGATGTCTCAGTTCCCCCATGCCTGATGGCAAAGATGGGTCTTAAGAACTTTACGAAAGGCAAGGAGGGTGGGGGCAGTTCTGATCTCCGGGGGGAGCTGGTTCCAGAGGGTCGGGGCCGCCACAGAGAAGGCTCTTCTGAGTCCCGCCAAACGATTTAGAAGGCTGAATTTGCAGTTTGTGACCACTCAATGTAAGAACATTTCTCTTAGTTATGGAGAGTTTACACTCGTGTGTTTATAAAAATATTAGGTTAAAGCCAGAGGTGAATTCCTCCCCTGAACCAGTAGTAAACAGCTGGTGACATCACAGAGTCAGTTCTGTGGATGCCAGTCCCCGGACAACACCATCTTATGTTGGAGGGGATATATTCTTTTTTGGGGGGGTATTTTTTCTATTTTCTTTCATCTGTGCATGTGCAGAAGCCGAGTTTCCAGCACTGCGCATGCATGGCCATCTTGTTTTTGGCTTTGGGGGGGATTTTGGGGGGATTTTTGATGAGGCGTGGCCACGTGGCGCAGGAGGAAGTGAACCAGCATTGATGTAAGTTAGACACAAAATTGGTAGTTTGGATTTTTAAAAAAGGAGGTATGCAAATTGATCTTATTCAAATAAATAGAAAATTTAAAGGTCTACTTGACTTTCATGCCAATTTAAAAATGCCCATCCTTAAAAAATAAAATTATTTATTTTTTATTTATTAATTGGATTTATATGCCGCCCTTCTACAAGGACTTGGGGCGGCTTACAACATATAAAAGGAAACAATAAAATACAGTAAACTAAATCCAATTAATTAAAACTAAGTACCGTAATCATTCTAAAATCCTTCATTGTATTAAATTATATTATGTTAATTATATTAAAAATCAATCAGACCCATTCAAACAACTACCATATTCATTCATTCATTCATTCATTCATTCATTCATTCATTCATTCATTCATTCAATTTTTATGCCGCCCTTCTCCTTAGACTCAGGGCGGCTTACAACATGTTAGCAATAGCACTTTTTAACAGAGCCAGCATATTTCCCCCACAATCCGGGTCCTCATTTTACCCACCTCCGAAGGATGGAAGGCTGAGTCAACCTTGAGCGGGTGATGAGATTTGAACCGCTGACCTTCAGATCTACAGTCAGCTTCAGTGGCCTGCAGTACAGCACTCTACCTGCTGCGCCACCCCGGCTCTATCTATCTATCTATCTATCTATCTATCTATCTATCTATCTATCTATCTATCTATCTATCTATCTATCTATTAGATTTGTATGCAGCCCCTCTCCGCAGACATTCGTTGGCCAGGGGGCTAAGGTCTAATCACCCCAGGCCTGGTGATATAAATGAGCCTTAAGACTCTTACGAGGAGGGTGGGGGCAGTGGAAATCTCCCAGGGGAGCTGATTCCCAAGGGCCGGGGCCCCCACACAGAAGGCTCTTCTCCTAGGCCCCACCAAGTGACATTGTCTAGTTGACGGCACCTGGAAAAGGCCAACTCTGTTTATGTTTATGCTTTGTGAAATTAATATATTTCTGTAATGTAGACCTTTTGATTAAGAACCAAATATGATGTGGTCTATGGCAGCGTTTCCCAACCGGTGTGCCGCGGCACACTGGTGTGCCGCGAGACATGGCCAGGTGTGCCGCCAAGCTTCAGCTGGGCGGGGCGCTGCCGGTACTTCCGTCCTGGGGCTCCCGCTCGCAGCTGTCCCCCGCCTCCTGCTCAATGCCGCGGTTTTCGGCGCTCTCCTGCTGGGCCCCAAAGAAGGAAGGCAGGAAGAAGGAAAGCTCCATTCTTCGCACCTTTTTCCCGCCTTCTTTCTTTGGGGCCCAGCAGGAGAGCGCCGAAAACCACGGCATCGAGCAGGAGGCGGGGGACAGCTGCGAGCGGGAGCCCCAGGACGGAAGTACCGGCAGCGCCCCGCCCAGCTGGAGCTCCTCTGGCGTCGACGGCAAGTGTCCGATGGGAGCGGGGGGGGTGGCCGCAGCGGCCGCAGGCAGTCGGGGGAGATGGTGGCGGCGAGAGGGATTGCTCGCTCGCTCTCTCTCAGCTGACTGCAAGTGGGAGCCCTGACGGTGGCGGTTGGACGTGCTGCTGGACGTCGTACATGCTGGCGCTGCGTGCCTGGCATATACGGTGTCCAGCACCACGTCCAGCTGCCGCCGTCAGGGCTCCCGCTTGCAGTCAGCTGAGAGAGAGAGAGAAAGAGAGACATATAAGAGGCAGAGAGAGAGAGAAAGAGAGACATAGCAAGAGAGGCAGAGAAAGAGAGACAGAGCAAGAAAGAGAGACAGCAAGAGAGGCAGAGAAAGAGAGAAAGAGAAAGAGAGAGAGAGAGACATAGCAAGAGAGGCAGAGAGAGAGAAAAAGAAAGAGAGACATAGCAAGAGAAAAAGAGAGACTTAGCAAGAGAGGCACAGAGAGAGAGAGAAAGAGAAAGAAAGAGAGACATAGCAAGAGAGACAGAGAGAGAAAGAGAGATAGCAAGAGAGGCAAAGAGAAAGAAAGAGACATATAGCAAGACAGTGAAAGAGAGAGAGAGAGCAAGAGAGAGAGGAAAAAGCAAGAAAGAGATAGCAAGAGAGACAGAGAGAGAGAGCAAGGGAGAGAGAAAGACATAGAGGAAGGGAAGGAGGGAGAGAGAAAGAGAGCAAAAAAGAGAGGAAGAAAGAAAGAGGGATGGAGAGAGAGAATGAAGGGAAGGAAGGAAAAGAGAGAAAGAGGGAGAAATAGAGCGAAAGGGAGGAAGAGAGAGGGGTTTTTTGTCCAAACTTTTCTTTAGCCCCCCCCCCCCCCCCTTTCAGTGTTCCCCAGGATTTTGAAAATACGAATAATGTGCCGCGGCTCAAAAAAGGTTGGGAAGCACTGGTCTATGGGATGTTCATCGGTCCTTAAAAACTTCTGGAGGCAGAGTTGTATAATTGAGTATATTCCATATATGGTTAATGGCAGTGCAGATATTTGGATCAAGTAAACAAAATACAAACCATTCTCTTGATGGCAGCATAAATGTTCTATGCACTTCTTTCCTCTGTAGAGAAAAATCCACAAATAGATCATCTTGTATACTTCAAAGTCAATATTACAAAGACTCACAAACTCCATTTATTACTTTCCTTTTTATAAGGAAGATGCAGAAAGCCTGCCTGATAGCCTTTCTTGGTGTTTGATAGAGTAATTAGATGTTCTGCTAACCTTAATAGCAGAGGCATAAAAATAATCAAATTGGATTGAGTTAGATATAAATTTATGTGCCTTTTGGTGGTTTAAAGGATGATAAATTGGCATGGATTATCGAGCATGATTTTTCAATAAGGTTGGATTCAAACCTCTGAGCTCCAATTACAAGGTAGGAGATTTCGAATAAAGTTGTTAGAACGTTATTCTTGTGGATTTGTGATGTCCAGTGGAACAGCAAAATGCCTTGGAAAGTGACAAACTCTTTCATTAAAGATACTTAAGGCAGAGTTCACCTGGTTGCCTTTCAGTTTATTTTATTTATTTATTTATTTTGTCCAATACACAATGAGGGTTTTAGTGGGTATATATCTATATACACATAGTAAAATACATGATGAAGGTTATAGAGGAGATATTCATAGTAAAATATATCTAAGAAATAATAGAAAAGAAGGTATAGTAATAGAATATACCAATGAAAAATAGAAGAAGAGATATAGGAATAGAACAAAGGTATAGGAGATATAGGAGAGCAATAGGACAGGGGACGGAAGGCACTGTAGTGCACTTGTACTCGCCCCTTACTGACCTCTTAGGAATCTGGATAGGTTAACCGTAGATAATCTAAGGGTAAAGTGTTGGGGGTTTGGGGATGACACTATGGAGTCCGGTAATGAGTTCCACGCTTCGACAACTCAGTTACTGAAGTCATATTTTTTACAGTCAAGTTTGGAGCAGTTAATATTAAGTTTAAATCTGTTGTGTGCTCTTATGTTGTTGTGGTTGAAGCTGAAGTAGTCGCCGAGAGGCAGGACGTTGCAGCATACGATCTTGTCGGCAATACTTAGATCTTGTTTAAGGCGTCTTAGTTCTAAACTTTCTAGACCCAGGATTGAAAGTCTAGTCTCGTAGGGTATTCTATTTTGAGTGGAGGAGTGAAGGGCTCTTCTGGTGAAGTATCTTTGGACATTTTCAAGGGTGTTAATGTCTGAGATGCGATATAGGTTTCAAACAGATGAGCTGTATTCAAGGATGGGTCTGGCAAAAGTTTTGTAAGCTCTGGTAAGTAGTTGTGTTTCAACCTCACATTTCACTAGGTTGAATTAGATAATTTTCAAAGAGGTTTTGGGTGTAGTAGTCGTTTGGTAATGGAATTGTGTATAACAGCATTGTTACAGAAAGTCTGAGAAGTACTTTAGTTTTGGTTCTTAAAATTAAAGATTGGTGTCTCTAGAAAGGAATTGACACTGGTAAAAAATGATGGCATGTTTGTGTTATGGATTGCTACCTGTCTCAACTTAGCCAGGATGGAGCTTGGTTTGGAAGATCTGACACACAAGATAGTAATTAACAGGTCTTGCAAATGCTATGAGAGCTCGGAATCATTACAATGACTTATGTATTTGCTACAGAGATAAGATACAAGTAAGTTTTACTATCTTTGCCTTCCCAAAGAAAATTGTTCCTCTAGTTCCTTTTAATTACATTGCTTTGGATCAGAAGAAGTATAGGTAGAACGGAGTGGGGAAAAGGCAAACTGGACAGTTTTGTAAGGATGGAAGATGTATAAGAATGAAAATTCCTGAAATAGTAATGAAGTGTAGTAGTTATGAAGTCATTCTTATGTGCACAAGGAGCTTTGCAAGTTGAGCTAAATTTTATCACCGGTAGAAAAGTCTAATTATATCTCACACTGTAGTCTTTAAAAGATGTATTAACTTCTGATCCAATCTATTTAGGAGCAATTCTTCCTTTTCATCTTGATTTATTGGGGCTTGGATTTTTGAATGTGTGTTCCATAAATAGGATATTGGACCTACATATAAGTAGGTCCTCCAAAGATCTAGGTAGACTTTGAATTCCGCTGTTAGACTTCTCATGTGGATTATACTTATTGTGTATAACTGTGGGTTGTTAATTATTTTGCCACTGGTTCACGTACGCTCACAATACTTCTGCATGGGTAGGTGGGTGGAGCATCCCACCACCAACGTTACCAGTTCTAAGAACTGGACCGAACTGGGAGCAACCCACCACTGAACTCTATGTGATAGGATAAAGTCAAGGTTGATGGGCATTTTAAAAGTCATTATTACGTTGGATGTGCCAAAATGAGAATATGGACTAGACACATACTCAGATTGTGCCCAAAAGTACCTTTGCGGATCTCCACAGAAGAAGCATTTTATAAATGAAAAATAATATGCAAACCAAATGGCGAACTTATTGCAACATACTGGAATTTTGTCAAGGGGAATGTAGTAATAATAAAATCAAGGGAAGAATTGGCAGCAGAAAGATATAGCTCTCAATGGTTCTCTGATTTACCATTATTAGAAAAATTTAAAGTGGACAAAAGAATTTACGGTTTTGAATATTTTAAGACTCACTTGAAATAAAAGGCCTGCAGGTTCTCAATGGGGAGGAAGAAAAGGTTCAAGGCCTGCAGGGACCTAGTGGACCAAGATGAGCCGAGGTGGCACAGCAGGTAGAGTGCAAGTACTTCAGGCCACTAAAGCTGTCTGTAGATCTGTAGTCAGCGGTTCAAATCTCATCACCGGCTCAAGGTTGACTCAGCCTTCCATCCTTCCGAGGTGGGTAAAATGAGGACACTGATTGTGGGGGTAATATGCTATTGCTAACATGTTGTAAGCCTCCCTGAGTCTAAGGAGAAGGGTGGCATAAAAAAATCAAATCAAGAAAGAAAGAAAAAGAAAGAAAGAAAGAAAGAAAGAAAGAAAGAAAGAAAGAAAGAAAGAAAGAAAAAAAGAGGCATTGTAGCATCCCTACAGTCGATTATAAGAGTGCTGCAGGATTTTACAACTGCAAAACCAGGTTGTAAAAGTAGCTTTTGGAGGTCCCTCATAACTTTGAATGGTTGTAAGTCAAGGCCTGTCTATAAAGGCATTCTAAATTTACGCTGGAAAAGTGAACAATACTTTATCATGTTTGGTGGACATGTCAAAAACTAGAAAATTCTGGGTTGAAATATACACAATGATTCAGAGGATTTTAAATATGAATGTACAATTGAAACCAGAGGTTTTTCTTTTCAAATTGATGGACAAACAATTTAAAAAAAAGTTGTGGAACTTTGTTGTTGTACATGATAACTGGAGTGAGATTATTATGTGGATAAAAATAGAAAGATCTGACATTATTCCAAGTGGAGGAATGGCCAGTGAAGATGATGGAATTTGCTGAGAAGGCTAAATTGACTTTTTTAATCAGAGAAAAGACAGCATGTGTACTGCCAATTGGAAACCCCTTATAAACTTGTGGGGAAAAAATGAATTTATGGCTTACAGTAAGTAAGTATAATTTATCCTAGACAGAAGAGAGTTATGTTCTAACCATAGAGTAAGAGGTATATTTATAATTGTACTTACAACTGCTGTAAAGAGTGGAGCTACTACCTCTTTTTCCCTCTCCTTTTCTTTTCTTTTTTACTTCGCACTTTTAGCTTTCTTTTTTCTTTTCTTTTCATTTTCTTACTATACATTAGTTTGTATTAACAGGATAATTCTATCTTCCTTTTTTTAAAAGCAATATTTAATTTAAAATACACCCCATATGTAAAGGAACTGGCTCTTATAGACCTCATTGCAAATAATATTTCAATACCCTTAAGGTCCATAGAAATGTTGACTGAGGTGTATGATTTCCATTGCTATTTAACATTTCTGAAGCCAAAGAAGCTTGTGATCATTATAATCCTCAAAGCATCCTATGCTTTGAAGTAGTCCTATTGATGTAGAGGTGATCCTGTTAAATGAGGACTTCAAGCATTATGACCTGAGGGACTTGACCTTGAGTCAACTTTAGGATAGGTGAGGACAACAAAGCAGGGATTCTTGAAAAAAAAAAAAGGAGAAGGAATTGCAGCTCTTTTTCCCCTTCTGCGGCTTTTCTTATCACTTAGCGTATACAATTGATAGATTTTCTGGCATAAGAAAAGGCTAGAGGACAAATTCAACAGCTGCTTTATCGTCCACACTCTTGTCTGTTATAGGAACAAAATTAGTAAATGGGAAACCAGAATAGTAATGGGCAGAAATAATGTGGAACAGAAGTGGTTAGACACAACTCTCAGTTGCAAAACCCTTTGAATTTCACTATCCAAATTGGGGAGGACTGGTAATTTTACTAGTTTTCTTTCTTCACATTTTGTCAGAAAGTATTTGTTTACTTTTTAAAACCCTGGTTTTTGTCACTTGCAACCAGCACATGTGATGGGGTTCAGTGACAAACATTGCCAAGGGCTCATTTGAGAGTTGTTTCATGTGAAGGAGAAGGGTGGGGATGGAAAATGGAAAATGTAGATTAAAATGTGGATTTGGGAATCTGGGACAGATTTTTTCTCTTCCTGGATTACTCTGTGAGTGCATCTCTAAGGATAGTGGAGTCGCTAATTTGGGTGGCAGGGTGATAATAAGCAAGTTCTAGAAAAACCAGTTGTAGCTTCCAACTATAGGGTTTTGTTATGGATTGCTGAACTTTGTGCTATCAATTCTGAGATCTGCAAAAATCACACAGCAGGTGGGATATATCACAAAGAAATCTCTTGAATTTTAAAAACAGTCTTACTTCAAAGTAGCCTAGAATACTATTGTGTAGCCTTAAGCCACTTTGGGTAATTTTCAAGTAGCGTTTTTATTTTTATTTATTTGTCAGGTATGTATTTGTAATATACATAGATATAACATTGTTTATATACATAAGATGGGTATTGATAAGAGGGATCAATTAGGCAGGGGTGGTAGGCATGCGGGTGCGCTTATGCACGCCGCTTATTTACCTCTTAGGAATTGGGTGAGGTCAACAGTAGGCAGTCTAAGGGTAAAGTTTGGGGGGTTTGGGTGACTGTTGTGGTTGGCTCTGGCCCAGCTCCTGCCCCAAGAAATGTGGAGGTGGATGCAGGGGAAACATCAACATGTCATAGGCATGTTTTATTGCCGACAGAGTCAGGTAGTGCAGTTTCCTCAGACAAAGAAGAAGGTGGGGGTGACTTGGAAGAGGGGGGCTTGGCACACAGCCCAGGAAGCCAATCTCCATTATCTTCGGTCGATTCGGATGAGGAAGTGTTAGACCCACGCATGCGCAGAAACCAATTGAAGAAATATTACAGGAGATAAGAGAGGCCACCTGTGTTTGGGTGGGGCTCCAGTAATTAGAGCTGCTGATATAAATAGCAGCGTGCTGGCTTGGCCATTGTGGAAGATTATCTGATTGTTGTTCTTCAGGACCGTGCCTTGCTGTTTCCGGACTTTGTTTGTTGATTTTTCACGACTTGGAAACCAAAGCAGAGCAAAATGTGTGTGTTTCACTTCGTGGAAGAAGGAGGGCTGTGATGTTCCTTCACAGCTGCTGCTAAGTACTTAAGGACTGATTAAGGGGATTGTACAGACTACCAGGTTGTTTTGGGACGAGTGCTCTTTGCAATACAAAAAGGGTGTTTTGTTTCTTTTGAATTTTTGTGATAAAGAACATTGTTTCTGAACTTTCAAGTGTGTGTGTGTCTGAAATTTGTACCCTTGAATTTTCGGGAGACTCATACCATAGAGTCCAGCAGAACAGTGACGAAACCACAGAGTCAGGTAGTGAGTTCCAGGCACTAACCATTCTGTTGCTAATGTCATATTTTCTACAGTCACTTTTCGGGCGGTTCACTTTGAATTTGTATCTGTTGTATCTGTGTGCTCATAGGGTTGAAGTTTGGGGTTGAAACTGAAGTAGTCGTTGACAGGTGGGATGTTGTAGCAGATAATTTTATGAATTATACTTAGGTCGTGCCAGTCCTATGTTTTCTAAGCCCAGGATTTCAAGTTTTTTCAAGAACATCCTTCAGGTTCATGTTTTCAATTTTATTACCACATAACTTTACTGTATTACTGTTTTTTTTGTTCATAAAGATCTGCCCACCTTGAGATTAGGTATTTAAAATAAACCCAAATAAATCCTAATTCAGGTTTGCAAGTTTATGCAAATTATGAGCTACGATTACATCAGCTTCCTCTGGAGGTGATTTTTATTCAGAATTCCTGCAACATGAAATAAAATTCTTCAGTAACTGTTATAGCAAGTTTTATAATTTCTAGTAGTCATAGCCAAAGATATTCAGATACAGTGGTAGACATGGTGGTGTGGAACAAGACATGGAGACGTTTTCTGGCAAGAGAATTTGGAGATCAAATTCTCCAAATGTAGGTCATTGGAGATTCAAGATGTTGAAGGATGTAGTGTAGAGCCATATTAACAGCATCATCTGTTGATCTATTTGCTCGGTATGCAAATTGCAGGGGGTCTAACAGTGGATCCGTGATGGCTTTCAAATGGAACATCACTAGCCTTTCAAAGGTTTTCATAACTACAGATGTTAGAGCAACTGGTCTGTAGTCATTCAGTTCCTTGATGGAGGGCTTCTTTGGCACTGGGATGATAGTCGAGCGTTTGAAGCAGGAAGGAACATAGCACAACTCTAGTGATTTGTTGAAGATTTGGGTGAAGATGGGGGCCAATTGGTCAGCACAGACTTTTAAGCAAGAAGGAGTTATCATCGTCTCTAAAAGAACTGGAGGGTGCTTTAACTGAACAATGGGCTAAAATTCCTTTGGAAACAATTCACAATTTGTATGAATCAATACCTCAGAGAATTAAGGCTGAATTGCCCACAAAAGGTGGACCAACACCATATTAAAAGATATTTTGATGATTTTTCAAGGTGTTTCCATTTTTTTGTCCACCCCAGTATATATTCATGCAGTTAACAGAATGAGTTAATTATAGTCTGATTCACTCCCTAACCATAGAAATAATTCCAACCCTATCTTTACTGGTGCAGAAAATCTACTGTTCCAGCATCCTTACCATCCAGCTTCTATTTAAAATCTCAAATGAACAAGGGTCCAGCACTTTTTGATGCAGTTCGTTCTACTATTAAAAAGCTTCCATTACCAAAAGCATCTTAATACTGTACTTAGTTTAAACTACTGTCTTGTGTACCTGTTCCTTTGCTTCCCCTCTTAGAGAAGAAATTGTTATATCATCCGTATCAGAATCTCTGATCGTCAGAGACGGTGGTGAAACACAATTTCCTGTAGCATGAACTTAGTAATGGTGAACAATGTTCGATTTCATAGATTAATAATTTCTAGACAACTACATATTGTCCAGCTGCAAAGTCAAAAATGTCTGTTAAAGCTAAATAGTTTAGAGATCATTGTCATGGGTACTTTTGAATTTCGTTTTTGCAAGCTTATAATGAGTAATACATTATTTTGAACCAACAAACGTGTGTATTAATGTGACAGGCATTAGTAGATTGGTAGAACCTTGTCAGATGACCCTAGGTCTGCTTTTCATTGTTTTATGTGTATCTCTAAAATTTACACACACATACACACTGTGTTTTGCTCACCTCCCCCATTTTCCTGCTGGAAAACTGAAACAGGGCACAGTTTCTCAACTTTAACAACTTCAAGATGTATGGATTTCAATTCCCAGCATTCCAGCTGGGGAATTCTTGAAGTTCAAGTCCATTCAAGTTAAAGCTGGTGTGGCTAAGAAACACTGCTTTAGGGAACTTCAGCTGGGTTATCAGTTACTCATCCCCCTAAACTATAGGGAGCTCCCATTTATCTTCCAATTCTAAAATTCATGTAGATTTTGTGAATCCTTTGTAATCCTTTTATCCCTCTGCTTTTCTTTCCTAGTCTATCTAGTATAATCTCTGGAATTCCACACAGGTGTTGGTGCTTAACCCAGGAGTTGGTTCTGCTCAAGCAACAATCCGCCAGTGCAGGGATGTACTGGAATAATCAACACTGATACTGATTTAAAATTGCATTCTATCCGTGCCTACCCATCTAGTGTATTCATTTAGCCAAAAGGCACTGGATTTCTTCAAGGCCTTTTGTGGGATGTCAGGCAAAATTGTGCAAAACCCAGTATGCATTGGGATAGCCAGATAAACCATTTCCCCTCATTTGTTCTTAATTTCCCCCCTTCACCAAAATAGAAACATAGAAACATAGAAGGCTGACGGCAGAAAAAGACCCATCATGACCCATCTAGTCTGCCCTTATACTATTTTCTATATTTTATCTTAGGATGGATATATGTTTATCCCAGGCATGTTTAAATTCAGTTAGTGTGGATTTATCAACCACGTTTGCTGGAAGTTTGTTCCAAGGATCTACGTACTACTCTTTCAGTAAAATAATATTTTATCATGTTGCTTTTGATCTTTCCCCCAACTAACTTCAGATTGTGTCCCCTTGTTCTTGTGTTCACTTTCCTATTAAAAACACTTCCCTCCTGAACCTTATTTAACCCTTTAACATATTTAAATGTTTCGATCATGTCCCCCTTTTCCTTCTGTCCTCCAGACTATACAGATTGAGTTCATTAAGTCTTTCCTGATACGTTTTATGCTTAAGACCTTCCACCATTCTTGTGCCCCGTCTTTGGACCCGTTCAATTTTATCAATGTCTTTTTGTAGGTGAGGTCTCCAGAACTGAACACAGTATTCCAAATCTTTTAACTAATGTACATACAGCAGACACATAATTTCACACCACATCAAATGTTATTTTAGCAAGTTTAGATAGGGAAATGTTAGCATACAGCTCAACCCTCTGTCCATTTAAAGCAGATCCTTCTAGCCCTTGCTATTTGCATCTGTTTTTACTTATTGGCTTCTTTCCTCCTGCACTTTCTTTGACCAGTTGTTCTGGTTTCCTGGTTATATAATAATGGAGCAACTTCTGCAATGCAGTTTCCATTCCATGTGCCCAGTTGCTGAGCTGCCTCCATCCAAACACAGGGAATTACTACAAATTTCCAAGGTTTAACAGGCAAACACATTCCTTGTTCTAGTGAGTCATTTCCTGATTTTTAGGAATGTTTTGCCAGATTCAAAAATGGACTTGCTGTACATTGGGGTGGTGATGGAATAGCAGAGAATCCACTATGAAGAACCACAACACAAACACCAGCAAAGTGGGGACATTTTTGAAGCTTGCATCAGAGGAAGGGAGCACTACACCCATCCACCAGATGCCAGCAAGGTTCATTAGCTGAGTCAAGGAAACCACAAACGTAATGCAAGTCTTACACAAATGAGATTAAAAGGGAAGAAAGGGGAACATTTTTCCAATAAAGCAAATATAAATTAATAATAGAGTAGGTAGAAGAATGTGAGGGATACATGACCAGATATGTAAAAATAAGCAAAGGATTTATTTTCCCCAAAGTTTTAGAAAGAAAGCAACAACATATTACTGCATCTTTCTTAAGTGAGGCTTATAAGATCTTCTCCGGGTCCCGTCAACTAAGCAATGTCGCCTGGCGGGACCCAGGGGAAGAGCCTTCTCTGTGGCGGCCCCGGCCCTCTGGAACCAACTCCCTCCAGAGATTAGAACTGCCCCCACCCTCCTTGCCTTTCGTAAACAACTTAAAACCCACCTCTGCCGCCAGGCATGGGGGAATTGAGATCCTCTTTCCCCCTAGGCCTTTACAATTCTATGCATGGTGTGTATGTATGTATGTATGTTTGGTTTTTATATTAATAGATTTTTAATCATCAATACCAAATTACTATTGTACACTGTTTTATTGTCGCTGTTAGCCACCCCGAGTCTCTGGAGAGGGGCGGCATACAAATCCAATAAATAAGTAAGTAAGTAAGTAAGTAAGTAAGTAAGTAAGTAAGTAAGTAAGTAAGTAAGTGAGTGAAACAAACAGCTAGTTAACTGTGAAATGATTTTTGAAGAGAACAGAAAATTGGAATGATTTTCCTGTATTAGTTCTCACTATGGACGATAGAAACAGATCTTAATTGTAAACTGTTTCTTCAGGGTGGGGAGAAATCATCCAAAGAGCAGCAAGAGATTAAATTTATCAGGTAACTGATAAATTAAAGACGAACACATTCCTGAGTCAGGCTGTATTCGGTAGTTTTAGGGAAAAGCTGCTCTTAAAATTCTGCCTTGGTCTTCAATTACGTGTTTCTCACAAAGTTTCATTCTTCCAGTTCGAACACGCGAACTGGGAGAATGTTGCTCTTAATTTGAGTGTAGATATTCTCTGGTTCAGTTTTTCCATTTGTTGGAAGAAATGTCCATCTGGGTTCAGTTCCAAGCGGGGAGAAAGACACTGGAAATGTGGAGTCTATTTGGAAAGATGGTTTAATGGTTTCGGGTTCTGGGCAACAATGAGGACATGGGAGGCTTGGTTGAATCTTGCTGGGTGATGTAATCTTCTCAGGTGTCATATAGTGAGATGGGGAGAGGGCTAATCCTATCATATTCTTAGGGTGAAGATCTTTTGTGTTGTAGAAAAGATGGCCCAGCCTTTATGGGGCTATTAACATGTTTCTCCTTTTCTCATCCAGAGAGGTATAATATTCTGCCTTTTTAATATTTCCTAGAATATTTCATTCTTCTAGGACAGTGATTTTCAACCTTTTTTGAGCCGTGGCACATTTTTTACATTTACAAAACCATGGGGCACATTGAGGGGGGAGGGTGGCTAAAAAAGTTTGGACAAAAGAATTCTCTCTCTTCCTCCCTTTTGCTCTATTTCTCTCTCCCTCTTTCTCTCTGTCTTTTTTTTCTCTCTCCATCCCTCTTTCTTTCTCTTCCTTCTTTCCTCTTTTTTGCTCTCTTTCTCTCTCCCTCCCTACTTCCCTCTATGTCTTTCTCTCTCCCACCTTCCCTCCCGCTCTTTCTTTCTTTCTCTCTCTTGCTCTCTCTCTTGCTTTCTTTCTCTCTTGTTCTCTTTCTCTCTCTTTCTTTCTCTTGCTTGCTTTCTCTCTTGTTTTCTTTCTTGCTTGCTTTCTCTCTCTCTTGCTCTTTCTTTCTTTCTCTCTTTCTCTCTTTCTTTCTCTCTCTCTTGTTTTCTTTCTCTCTCTGAGCTTCGCGGCACACCTGACCATGTCTCGCGGCACACTAGTGTGCCACGGCACACTGGTTGAAAAACATTGTTCCAGGAGACAGGTGGATGCTAACTTTCTGCACACTGAAGAACTATGAAACTCCTATCTGACCTGGAAAACTTCTGACAAATGTTTTGTTTGAATTTGATCCAGCTTAATAACAAGAAAGAGCTTCATGGAAGCCAACTTTCTGCTCTGAAGACTATCTAGATGTGTTGATCTGAAATTCCCAATGGCCCCCGCTGGGTGGGGATGATGAGAGTCACAGACCAATGCTGGTGCCAAGTTGGGGAAAGTTCACTCTGTCTATACAATGGATTAACATTAACTGAACTTGCAGAAATGGTGAAGTTGACAAGTTTGGTCAGAGGAAAATAAAAGTTGGATTTGTTTTTTCCTGAAAGGCTGGAAACCTTATATAGACTATTTTGTTATATTCTTTTTTTATTGTAATACAAACAAACAAACAAAACAAGACATATAAACATACCTATATATATACAAATTCATTTGAATTTACTTAATGATGAATACTTCACAATTCTGTTTTTGTTAATTCATTTCTTTCCCTTAAATATTAGTTCAATTTCTTCTTCTTTTTCTATCCAATTATATCATTTTCCCCAAACTCTATAGTAGTCCTTATTTTGTTTATTCTGTAATTCATATGTTAATTTACTTAATTTAGTATAGTCTAACATTTTCCTAATCACCATCTCTTCATTTGGTATCTTTTCTTGTTTCCAAGTTTGTGCGAACACCAATCTTGCTGACGTTAGTATGTGAGTTATTGAATAGTAATCTTCTTTGCTATGTTGTCCTCTGATTATTCCCAACAGGTACATTTCTGGTTTTGTTTCTAATTGATAATTTAATATTTCTTCCAACCAATTTTTAATCCTGGTCCAATTTTTTTTTGCTTCCGGGCATAACCATGGGAGATGGGTTGGGCTGTGAAAGAGTGGCTGGCCCAAAGTCACCCAGCCATCTTTCACGCCTTGGGCAGGAGTCGAACTCTGAGCCTTCATCACTAAATCAAATTGGCTGTCCTTTGCTCTTACAAGGAGTACATTTTCATCCAAATAGTAAGAACAGTATTCTTCCACATGTGGAGAAGCAGCAACTGAGATTACTATTTTCTTTGAAAATAAATACAGTGCTTTGGGGGAGGGAATTTTGTCTGGGGTGTTGGGTTTTTTTTTCCCCAGCTGCAAATGGTCCCAGCTAAGCTACTTGAAGGAACTGGTCTCCAGTTTCAAAGTGGTTCCTTTCTCGCCTACGTTTATAAAGCAGCGAGTCTTCATTCCAATTAGGAAGAAACCTTGCTTGGCCCCGAGATAAATGAAATTGCATGCCCATTGCAAGTCAGTCACATGGGACCTGATGGTAGGAATGACAATGAATCACTCCCGGCTTATCACCCAGATTGCTTTGGGTAACAAGATTAGATTTTCATAAATTTGAGACACTCCCCCGCCCTCATGCCTTTGTGGGCAGCCAGGAGTCCAGACATGACTGGATCTTGCACATACTTGGTTGTCAGCCAGCAAGAGCCAGGAAAAGCTCCAGGCCCAGACAAGATAACTCCTTCTTGCTTAAAAGTCTGTGCTGACCAATTGGCCCCCATTTTCACCCGAAACTTCATCAAATCACTAGGGATGTGCTATTTTCCTTCTTGCTTCAAACGCTCGACTATCATCCCCGTGCCGAAGAAGCCCACCATCAAGGAACTGAACGACTTCAGACCAGTTGCAATAAAATCTGTAGTTATGAAAACCTTTGAAAGGCTCGTGCTGTCCCACTTGAAAACCATAACGGATCCGCTCTTAGACCCCCTCCAATGCGCATACTGAGCAATTAGATCGACAGATGATGCTGTTAATATGGCTCTGCACTATCTATCTATCTATCTATCTATCTATCTATCTATCTATCTATCTATCTATCTATCTATCTATCTGGTCCAATACACAATACACAGAAGAGAATAGACATGAGGTAATATATATAAAGAAAAATATAAGATAGAGGAGAAGATATATGAAAGGAAGAAAATATATATGATATGAGATAAAGGAAAGACAATTGGACAAGGGACGAAAGGCACACCGGTGCACTTATGTACGCCCCTTACTGACCTCTTAGGAACCTGGAGAGATCAAATGTGGATAGTCTAAGGGAGAAATGTTGGGGGTTAGGGGTTGACACTACTGAGTCTGGCAATGAGTTCCATGCTTCGACAACTCAATTGTTAAAGTCATATTTTTTACAGTCAAGTTTGCAGCGGTTAATATTAAGTTTGAATCTGTTGCGTGCTCTTGTGTTATTGCGGTTGAAGCTGAAGTAGTCATTGACAAAAGAAGATGTTGATGTCCGAGATGTGGTATGGGTTCCAGACAGATGAGCTGTATTCTAGGATGGGTCTGGCAAAAGTTTTGTAGGCTCTTGTGAGTAGTGTGAGATTGCCAGAGCAGAAGCTGCGTAGGATCAGGTTAACAACTCTAGAAGCCTTTTTGGCGATATTGTTGCAGTGGGCTTTAGCACTTAGGTCATTTGATATTAGTATTCCAAGGTCTTTTACTGAGTGTGGGTTGGCTCTGAGAATTTGTTTATTCAGTTTATATATGAGGTTAGGATTATTTTGGCCGATGTGGAGGGTAGAGCATTTGTTGATATTTGAAGTTGCCAGGTGTTAGACCAATCTGAGACTAAGTCGAGGTCTTTTTGGAGAGTAAATGTGTTGTCCATGGTGTTGAAAAGTTTTACATCGTCGGCAAAAAGAACACAGTTGCTTGTAATATGATCACAGAGGCCGTTGATGTAGAGAATGAAAAGAGTAGGACCTAGTACGCTGCACATTTCTTACAACATCCAATCATACTTGGCCAATAAAATTCCTATCCTATTCTATTCCATTCTATGTGCCTAGGTGAGGAGGAGGAGGAGGAATGATTTAGTGGACCAGTTTTGCATTGATGGAGGAAATAGAGTTTGCTCTTCTTATTTAGCAATACAAAGTTGCAGCACCAAAGAATACCCAGGTTTGTAACCAAAGCTGATTTAGTAATGGTTTCTAGAACTGTCTGGATTTATTTTTCAAATGTGTAATAGAAACACTGACACAAAACAGAGCAACTGGATTGGGAACTGAAAATAAAAACGTGGCAAAGATTTCCAATTCAACTAGCATCCTGTAGTTTGTTTTAATTATCCAGAGGACTAGGAAATGGGCAGCATGGTTCAGTTTAGAACAAAAGTGGTTAAGAAGATACCTTGTGATGTGTCACTTGTTCTGACTCACTTGCAGTGAATTGTTAGAAATTCTTTTAACTGTAGTAAAAACACATTAGGTTGTTCCCACTTGAATTAGCTGCTAAAATGAAGATATCGGAAGGAATTTGGAGCTAAGGTTATATCACTTTAAATTACAATACCCAATTTTGACTTCAAATCCAGCCAATTGAAATCTATTTCATCAACCATAGTTAAGTAAAACTTGGTTCAGCAGTATGGATGAATGCATCCTTTCCATGAAAGAATGGTGAAAATGACTCTAAAGTGTCCAATAGGGTTGATATTCCTGGAGGGGTCTGTAATATGGTAAATGATTTAGCTTTACTAGATAAATGGTCAAAGCAATGGAAACTGCAGTTTAATGTTTCCAAATGTAAAATAATGCACTTGGGGATAAGGAATCCTCAATCTGAGTATTGCATTGGCAGTTCTGTGTTAGCAAAAACTTCAGAAGAGAAGGATTTAGGGGTAGTGATTTCTGACAGTCTCAAAATGGGTGAGCAGTGCGGTCGGGCGGTAGGAAAAGCAAGTAGGATGCTTGGCTGCATAGCTAGAGGTATAACAAGCAGGAAGAGGGAGATTGTGATCCCCTTATATAGAGCGCAGGTGAGACCACATTTGGAGTACTGTGTTCAGTTCTGGAGACCTCACCTACAAAAAGATATTGACAAAATTGAACGGGTCCAAAGACGGGCTACAAGAATGGTGGAAGGTCTTAAGCGTAAAACGTATCAGAAAAGACTTAATGAACTCAATCTGTATAGTCTGGAGGCCAGAAGGAAAAGGGGGGACATGATCGAAACATTTAAATATGTTAAAGGGTTAAATAAGGTTCAGGAGGGAAGTGTTTTTATTAGGAAAGTGAACACAAGAACAAGGGGACACAATCTGAAGTTAGTTGAGGGAAAGATCAAAGGCAACATGAGAAAATATTATTTTACTGAAAGAGTAGTAGATCCTTGGAACAAACTTCCAGCAGATGTGGTTGGTAAATCCACAGTAACTGAATTTAAACATGCCTGGGATAAATATATATCCATTGTAAGATAAAATACAGGAAATAGTATAAGGGCAGACTAGATGGATCATGAGGTCTTTTTCTGCCGTCAGTCTTCTATGTTTCTATGAAATCCAGGGCTCAGGGTGTGCCCAGGATGTAAGTGCATGATTTATTGAAACTACGAGGGTGGTGAAGACAGTCTAGCCATTCAGCCCAACCATTGACACCTTCTAGCATTTTGCAATTGTGCAAGAGAAATTTGTCATCAAGAGGCTTAAGTTCTGTGACCCAATTTATGTGCATTTCATTGTACTGAAATATATCTCCAACATCTCTTCCTTTCACTCCCAATCTTGAAACTCATTCACCTAGCCTGGCATTACAGTGGGTAAAGGATGTTGTTGGGTCCCTACTGTTTATTTTTGGTGTCCTTCAATTATTCTTGACTCCAACTATTGCCTGGACAGGTCCCAACAGTTTTTTTCAACAAAATTGCTGCAACCTTTTTTCTTCTTCTCCCAAATAAACTCCTGCAGCCCTCTGGAAATCACTAATTGATTAGTTTGTGGATTTTATTATACTGGGAAGTCACCAGCATAAGCCAATATTTCTCAACCTTGGCAACTTTCAACTCTCAGTCTGCACATTTTAAAAATTGCCAATGTTGCAAGATATTGACATAAGTCCTGGGCTTTAATTTAGCATGATATGTGAATCTAGATATTTGTGGCTTGATGAATGAACCATAGTTAGAGAAACCATGACTTGGGATTATACCTAGCTCTGAGGGGAAAATTAATATCCCAGTGTAGGATTATTAGTTTTTAACATATTGAGCCCAAATACAGTACTTCCAAATCATGAGTGTCAAACTTGCCACATAACATTGTCATCATGTGATGTTTCACTACGTTTTTTCCATTTGTGGAGCTTTGTGGTTTGCATGTAATGCATCTGACCCTTGGACTCCCAGTTTGATGCCCCGGAGTCTAAATCTAAAACCTTCCTTGGACTTTCCAAATATTCTATTATTCTAGAATGATAGGATGCTAAAATTTCACAGAGGGGTAAAAATCATATTATCATAATGAGCTTTTATCATGGAGAATGGACCTGGGTTGCATCTGTAAAGTTATTGCATATTGTATGGTGTTTTATTATTATGTGTAAAACTGCCTGTGTTGTGAGCAATAGGGTAGAACAGAATGTATTGTATTTTGGATACATACCAGTATTTTAGACTTCGCTAGCCTCCATAACTCCTACTTTAATATGTTCAACCCACCCACTTGGCTATCATTGTCTTAGCATAAAACTGTTCTGGAGTGTGAACCTCAGACACATGTTTGTTTTCGGTGTTTTCATAGAATCAAAGAACTGTAGAGTTACAAAGGAATAAGGCTCATCCAATCTTCTGCAAAATCAGTTAAATTTTAAGTGATACTTCTTAAAAACCTCCAGAGATATAGAAGCCGCAACCTTCTTTATATACCCGAGAACATCTGCAATGCCTTCCTTCAGTTTTCTTTGTCCAGACTAAACATCCCAAGTTCCTTCAGCCTATTTTATTTATTAATTGGACTTATATGCCGCCCTTCTCCGTGGACCCGGGGTGGCTTACAACAATTCAATAAAAATACAATATATAAAACACTTCTAAATCCAATTAATTAAAAAAACTAAACATTTAAAAATCAAACATTCAAAACACACTACAAATTCTACACACTCACTGGCCAGAGGCTGGAGTCTGGTGACCCCAAGCCTGGCAGCATAGATACGTTTTCAAATTCTTACGAAAGGCAAGGAGGGTGGGAGCAGTACGAATCTCTGGGGGGGAGTTGATTCCAGAGGGCCGGGGGCCCCACAAAGAAGGCTTTCCCCTGGGATCCACCAAATGACATTGTCTAGTTGATGGGACCTGGAGAAGGGTTGAATCCGGCCCCCGGGCCTTGAGCTTGACACCCCTGCCATAGACGATCTCCTTAAAATTCACTCCAAATACAATTATTTTCTTCCATATTGTAATACAGTATGTACAATATTATTGTGCACAGCATGTAGATAAGTTACCGATACATTTTTTAAATCCTTAGATATGTATTTTTATGTCATTTTCCTCCTCTAAACCATGATCAGTGCTCATTTATCATGCAGTGAAGATACTAATGCTAGTAATGTTTAACATTTCAAAACAAGTCATTAACACATTTATCAAACACATTCCAAAGTTTAAATAGAATTTACTAACTGTACAAATATTTATGACTCAATTTCAACATTTTACATTGAATCACCGTTTGAAGTTGAAAGCAGGAAGTTGTCATCATATGTTTTTATTTCAGCACTTTGTACTTTTTTCCTACTTCAAGGGATGCTTCCTGATTAATAAAATTGTGTTAAAATGAAAAGTGTTCAGTGCGCCCATAAATCTGCTGGAAGACAAAGAGAAGCTGATTGAAACATGTCAGTTACTGTGACATGCCATATTGGCTGTTACTGCAACTCTGCTGATGAGTAGTGTCAAATACTGATTGTTAACCTGTCAGACCCTGTCAGATGTTGACTGCATCTTTGAAACCATCAAATGTTGACTACTATTAAATCACTTTCAGACTTTTGGGTATTGGTTGATAATAATGTTGGTCCAGAAGCTTCAAATGCCCAGAAACCATACAATATTCAGATATTATTTGCCTTCAGACAATGCAGAAGTATATAATATAAAACAGAGTAAAACAGAACAAAATAGAATATAATTCTTTATTAACCAAGTGTGATTGGATACACAATGAATGCATTGGTGCATTTGCTCTCAGTGAAGATAAAAAGACAAGATACATTTGTCAAGAATCATAAGGTACAATACTTAATGATAATCATAAGGTACAAATAAGCAATCTAATTATACTGGGAAGCAATCAATATAACTCATAAGGATACAAACAACAAAGTTACAATCTTGCAGTAATGAATGGGAGGAGATGGGTGATAGGAACAATGAGAAGATTAATAGTAATAGTAATATAGACAGTGAATAGTTGCCACTGTTGGCAGAGGAAATTATTTGTTTAGCAGAGTGATGGTGTTCAGGAAAAAAAATGTTCTTGTGTCTAGTTGTTCTGGTGTGCAGTTATTATTATTATTTATTATTTATTGGATTTGTATGCCGCCCCTCTCCGCAGACTCGGTGCGGCTAACAACAATGATAAAAAACAACATGTAACAATCCAATTTAATAAAACAACTAAAAACCCTTATTATAAAAACCAAATATACACACAAACATACCATACATAACTTGTAATGGCCTAGGAGAAGGAATATCCTAACTCCCCCATGCCTGGCGACAAAGGTGGGTCTTGAGTAATTTGCGAAAGACAATGAGGGTGGGGGCCGTTCTAATCTCTCGGGGGGAGTTGATTCCAGAGGGCCGGGGCCACCACAGAGAAGGCTCTTCCCCTGGGGCCTGCCAAACGACATTGTTTGGTCGACGGGACCCGGAGAAGGCCAACTCTGTGGGACCTTATTGGCCACTGGGATTCGTGCGGTGCTCTATAGCATCATTTTGAGGGCAGGAGTTGAAACAATTTATGTCCAGGTTAAGAGGAGTGTGTAAATATTTTCTCGTCCCACTTTTTGAACTTATGCAGTACAGTGATCCCCCGGTTATTGCGTCCCCGACCATTGCGAACAGGGTAATTCGCGATTTTTCAACCCGGAAGTAAACTCCACCATCTGCGCATGCGTGCCCTTCCACGCATGCGTAGATGGTGGAGTTTCCCCGCCGGGCAGAGGCTTCCCTGGGTCTTCCCCCTCTTTCTCTATGTTGCTTCTTCCTCTCTCACACTCTCTTCCTCCCTCTCTCATCTCTTTCTTTCCTTCTCTCTCTTTCTCTATCTCTCCCCCTCTTGCTCTCGAGCGGCCACCTAGCAGCTGATCTGCTCGGCAGCGCAGCAGCAGCGAGGAGCCGAAGATCTTCGGCTCCTCGCTGGTGCTGCGCTGCCGAGCAGATCAGCTGCTAGGCGGACGAAGGAACCTTCCCTGGGTCTTCCCCGCCCGGATCTTCGGCTCCTCGCTGCAGCCGCGCGCCCCTCGCCTTCGCCTCACCTGGCGGGCGAAGGAGGGCGCAGCTCCGGCCGCTCGCCTCGGAGCCGGTCTGCCTCACTGCCTCCAGTCCGCGGACGCTGCCGGATCCAGCGGGGGAGGGGGGGAAGCGAAGGCGCGGCGATGGGCAAGGGCTGCCAGTGAGCCTTCTCCGTCCCTTTCCTGCTGCACCGGTCTGGGGCCAAGTGGGCGGGGGGCGGCCGGGACCTCGCCTGTCTCCGCCGCCCGCATCGCCCCTCCGGCGGGCCGGCCTCCCCCGCCCGCCTCTGCTGCAGCCGCCACCGCCTCCCCGACTGGCACAAAAGGGCCCCGCCCGCCCCGCCCCGAAGCTTACCTTGCGGCGGGATTCCCTCCCCCCGCAGCCAAAACTAAAAGCCTGTCTCTTTTTTTTCTTGCGGGAAGCCCAAGCCGTTTCTCCCTCGGCCCCCTTTGGCCCCGTCGCCTCCTCCCCGCCTGCCTTTCCTCGCCAAGCGCACGAAAAAAAAGAGAGAAGGCTTCTACCAGAAGCCGGGTTGGGGGTTCCCATGTCGGCGGGGATGTTTTAAAACACCCGCGCGACTTTCCAATGAGTCCCGAAGACAAACGCGTTGTCTTCGGGACTCATTGGAAAGTCGCGCGGGTGTTTTAAAACATCCCCGCCGACATGAGGGGCTCGCTAGCACACCCCCAAACCCGGGTTGGGGGTTCGGGGGTGTGCTAGCGAGCCCCCCATCTCGGCGGGGACGTTTTAAAACACCCGCGCCGCCCCCAAGTAAAAACACCATCTGCACATGCGCAGAAGGTGTTTTTACTTCCGCAGCGCTACTTCGCGAAAACCCGCTCGTTGCGGGGGGTCCTGGAATGGAACCCTCGCAAAGAGCGGGGGATCACTGTATATAGGTCCTCAATAGAAAACAGGTTGGTAGTAATTGAACAGAATAGAATAGAAAACAGAGTTGGAAGGGACCTTGGGGATCTTCTAGTCCAGTTCCCAGCTTAGGCAGGAAACCTTATCATTTCAGACAAATGGTTATCCAATCTCTTCTTTAAAATTCCCAGTGTTAGAGCATTCACAACTTCTGGAGGCAAGCTGTTCCACTGATTGCTTCTTGTTCTTCCCTCAGGTGCTTTGGAGAATAGTTTGACTCCTTCTTCTTTGAGGCAGCTCCTGAGATATTGGAACACTGCTATCATGTCATCCCTAGTCCTTCTTTTCACTATACTAGTGAGAAGTTTCATTCCTTTCTAATTTATTTTATTTATTTATTGTTAGAGTTGAAAGGGACCATGCAGGTCATCAAGTCCAACCCCCTGCCTGAGCAGGAATCCTAAAGCACCCCAGCCAAGTGGCAGTCCAATCTCCTCTTGAAAGTGTCCAGAGTTGGGCAGTTCACAACCTCCGCAGGCAGGTTGTTCCACTGGTTGATCGCTCTGACCATCAGGAAGTTCTTCCTTACTTCTAGGTTGAATCTCTCCTTGGTCAACTTCCAGCCATTGTTCCTCGTCCGGCCCTCTGGTGCTCTGGAGAATAGAGTGGCCCCCACCTCTCTGTGGAAACCCCTCATATACCTATATACAGCTATCATGTCCCCTCTGGCCCTCCTTTTCTCTAGGCTATCCATGCCCAGTTCCTGAAATCTCTCTTCGTAAGTCTTGGTTTCAAGTCCCCTAATCATTTTGGTTGCTCTTTTCTGCACCTTCTCCAGAGTTTCAATGTCTCTTTTGAAGTGCGGTGACCAGAAATGGACGCAATCCTCCAGATGTGGTCTGACCAGGGTGTAGTAGAGTGGTATGAATACTTCCATGGTCTTGGAGTGTATCCCTCTGTTGATGCAGCTTAGGATGATATTGGCTTTTTTGGCCACTGCTGCACATTGCTGGCTCATGTTTACTTGATTATCCACCAAGACTCCAAGATCTCTTTCGCAGTCACTACTGCTAAGTGGGGTTTCTCCCAGGCTGTATGTGTGTCTAGGTTTTCTTTTACCAAGGTGAAGGACTTTGCTCTTGTCGACGTTGAACATCATGTTGTTAATTTCATTCATTCCTAGCAGACTAGGACAAGTTTCATTCCTTTTAAAGCCTGGGTGACATGGCATAGAAAGGGAACTGAACATGCAGCATACTGGTGATTTTTTTTATTTGTCTCCCCCTGCAAACACCTCTTAGCACAAGCCAATTTTGGAAAGGAAAATTCATTCCAGCAGAAATTAGAGAAACATAGAAACATAGAAGTCTGATGGCAGAAAAAGACCTCCTGGTCCATCTAGTCTGCCCTTATACTATTTTCTTTATTTTATCTTAGGATGGATATATGTTTATCCCAGGCATGTTTAAATTCAGTTAATGTGGATTTATCTACCACGTCTGCTGGAAGTTTGTTCCAAGGATCTACTACTCTTTCAGTAAAATAATATTTTCTCATGTTGCTTTTGATCTTTCCCCCAACTAACTTCAGATTGTGTCCCCTTTCCTATTAAAAACACTTCCCTCCTGGACCTTATTTAACCCTTTAATATATTTAAACGTTTCGATCATCCCAGCAGAAATTAGAGAAGAATCTTAAAAGCAGATAAATAGTTTTTTGAGGAGCTGTGTTTTTATACTCCCTTGGCCAGAGCTGTGATGGCCCCTTGATGAAACATACTGACCATCCCTTGTAGCAGTAAAGAGTTGCAATCAGTGCGGTGTTAGGCAGTAAAGAACCACAATTTCTGTGAAAGCCTCATTATGTCTCACTGGAGCAAAGTGGTTTGAGGTTTACAGCCATAATTGAAGAAAACTGCCTGTTGCACAAACTCCTGAGACAATTATATCAGTGCTGGCAGCCCCTTAGTGATAGATGAGTGTTTTCATTTGGTTCTTGAAACTGATAACGCTTATAGGAATGTGCAGGGGGGAAAAATATTTTATTTACCAAAGCAAATCTATGCATTGCTCCCTTTTCCCCGCTGTCTAGATTCCCAGCATGTCTGTGTTTGTCTAGACAGAAAATACAAAGAAGCAGGTTGTGTCACTTTCACGTGGTATCTGAACCTGGGCCTGCAATATATTCAGGAGTTTAAAAATTATGCTAAATTAAATTAGCGTGACCTTACTTTGCATTTCGAAGCCACATTTGCCTGTCTCGTAAAGCTTGTTTCATCATCTTTCCCTGGGGAAAATTGCAGGGGGAAATGGAATGAGGTCTTATGTAATTGAAAAGTGACAATGATTAGGAACCCAAAAACATAATGTGTCTTTTTACAAAAAGGTGTGTATGCCTATATCTCTCATACACACACACACACACACAGAGAGAGAGAGAGAGAGAGAGAGAGAGAGAGAGAGAGAGAGAGAGAGAGAAGCACACATAATATGAATGAATAGAATGATAAATTCATGTGGTTTCTTTCACTTCTCAAAAATTTGCTTTTTTATGCTATAAATGTTGCAAAATGCTGTTAGGTTGATTTTAGGGAACGGGCATTATTCTCTCCATTCGTATTTAACTAGTGATCCACATTGACCGTTGACCAGGTGCATTTGGCCCTTGATAAGCCAAAAACCTTGTGAAAATATAATTAATGAAAATGAAATGGAACTATCAAGAAATCTGTCCTGTCTTTTCACTGCCTATAAATTATAACCTGAAGGGGTCTTTGTATATGTGTGTTGGGAGTCCTATTATCTCTCCTGTTGTGAGTTCTTTGCTTTTGAAAAAAGATTCACCTCTCTGTGTAAGATAGAATATAACAATAAGTTGTTGATTTTTTTAAAAAAATAGAGAGTGAAGCTACAACCATTGTGTAACATGAGACCAATTCATCATGGAAGAAAACAGTGAAAAGAGGATTGAAGCTAAATAATAACAGGGAGAGTCTGTGGATATAGTCACTCGGCTGTTATCCAGGCATTTGTCATGAAAGACCAGCAAATTATTAGTTATTACATTATTATTGTATTTACTTACAGGGACAGGATTTTGCGAGGTTTTTCTTCCTCAGCTGTCAAAACAAGTTAGCCAGTCTTGAATATAATGCACTTTCCTTGAGGGAAACATTCATTGACTTGGACTTACCCTGCTAAATCTACCTAACTTGGCAAAGAGCCACTAAACTTGACCCTGTGGGATGATTGACATTGTTTGCACCATGGGCAATCTATATCAATCTTCTTCTTCTCCGAAAGAAGCAAAATTTGCAGTGGTGGTCTTGGGGCTTAAGACATTTTTTGTGATCAACTGAAGGGTGTTCATTTGTCCATCAGCCCTGCCCTATGGAATAAACATCTCCTGAAAATTCAACAGGTCCCAATTGTCTTCTGGAAAACACATAAGACCTTGGTCTTCCCCCAGGCGCTAGGATAGGATGAGATCAGAGTGAGATGAGAATGTTCTACATTGCATTAGAGTGACACATCCTCAAGTGTGGTTGTTGTATCAGTTTTTCTCTTTTTGCTTTTATAGTATTCTCGTTTTACAAATATTTAAAATAAGATATGAAACATTCTAGTAAGAGCTTAAAAAACTAAAACATTATGCCATGAATCACAGGTCTGAAATCATTGATTGGGTTTGATTTTAACAGATTGTTTCTAAACTTGGAGTTTGTAATTTCTGGGGTTTTCTTTTTTAATATTGATCTCTTGTGCCTCGCCTTTTTATTTATTTATTTATTTATTTATTCATTCATTCATTCATTCATTCATTCATTCATTCATTCATTGGATTTGTATGCCGCCCCTCTCCGTGGACTTATTTTAAGTGGGCGTGTGTATAGAAACACAGTCATGTATAGAAATGTGTTAAGGAGGTCTTTCAAGTTGGCAACTTTGAGACTTGTAGACATCAACTCCCAGAATTCTCTAGCCAGTATTAACACCAGAAAGACCAGGAACTAATTGGCAATATTTTACTAAAACAAAATGTTGAAAGAGGTTTCATCTAAGGATGTTCGCTTATACTATTAACTCCTCACCCTTTTTGTAAACTTAATAATATATTCAGACAAATACATTTGGATAGTATCTGAATGGGGAACAGGTCTTCTTCATTATTATGTGTCAGATTATAGTATGGGACAATATCATTGATCTGATGAGAATTTAGTTCTAGAACTAGTAAAATTGTTAAAATATCAGTTACTTTTTTTAACCAAGTAGTCAATTGGTTATTGGCTTTTCATATCTTATTTCTGGAATCCTGTAATTTTTATATCACATTCAGAGTATAAAATTCCAGAACTTATTTGAAAGTGCAGTTTTTCATCATTTTTTCCCCTTCTCTGGCTTTTTTTTTAACCTTCTGACATTTTGAATGTAGGACATCCATTAATATCAACAATTTGAAAGCAGCATCTCTTTAAAACAATAAAATATCTTCATGTAGCAGCACTATTAAAATAACTTTATGAAGTACGCCAGCAAGCTGAACTGGTGACAGAATAATTAATATGCATGGGGTAATACAGTTTTTAGTTGGAATTCAAACATACCATCCAGCCTAACGTGAACCTATATGCAGAACAGCACAGTCAATACAGAGGGTGCCATCACTGAAAAATCACTCCACTCCAGTGTTTACCAGGTTGAAGACGCATGCATGTCAATTCCCAAAATTCCCCACCCAGCAAAGCTGGCTGGGGAATTCTAGGAACTCACATCCACACATCTTCAAGTTTCCAAGGTTGAGAAACACCGCTCTGGTGGGAGTGAAAAAGAAGGATGTCATACCATGGGTGTTTCCTCAAATGCTCTTTCCACCCTTCACAAAAGTGTGCTTCACATCAGTGATCCTGTGATATCTCTTTTTAGCACATGAGCCAACTAATTTTGCTTCAATTCCTGTGATTCCAAAAACATTACGAGTTATTTCTCTTTTTAAATCCTGGAGGTCTGTTAAGCTTCTGGATAGAGATACTTAAAGGTCCTAAGCCCTTGATGGTGAATCTATGGAACATGTGATATATTTGGTGGTATGTTAGCCATTGCCCTAGCTCAGCTCCTGTGCCAATTTCCAACTTGCGCAGAGGTTCCGGGCAGTGTTCCCTCTAATTTTTTTCGGGACTGGGCGGCACAGAAATAATAAACAAACAAACAAACAAATAAAAAACTCACCCTGTTTTGCCTCAGAGAATTTCAAAATAAAATACTGTACTGTGTGTCTATAACAGTGAGCTCATAATAGGGCAACTCTATCAATATCAAAATGCCACTTAAATAGTTGAGCTAGTTTCAAACTAGATTTTGATTTTCTTTCTCTCTTCCTTACTCCCATTCTTTTTCTTTCTCTTTTCCTTCCTCTCTTTTTTCTATCTGTTTCTCTCTCTTCCTCTCTTCCTCTCTCTCTCCTTCCCTCTCACTCTTTCCCTCTCGGCTTCTGGGCAGGTTTGGAAAACTCTGAGTTGATGATTTTTAAGTGAGCGATTGCTCACTGCTCAGCTTAGAGGGAACTATGGTTCTGGGAGGGCATTTTCAGCCTCCGGAGAGCCAGGGAGGCCATTTTCACCCTCCCCAGGCTCCAGGGAAGCCTGTGGAGCTTGGGGAGGACAAAAAATGGGCCTACCAAGCCTACTGGAAGTCGGAGAGTATAGGAGGGGCATGTGTGGGGGGCGGGGCAATACACGGGATGTTGCTCATGCACAGGGGTGTGGGGCAAATGAGGGGCATTGAATTATGGGTTTGGACATGGGCAGGCATGTGGTAGCGCGCACACTTTCAGAACCGGAGGAAAATCACTGCCTTAGGCTATTCCAGAAAAGGTCGACCTATGGCGCAAGTTATATCAGGATAAGTGGTGAGGTTCAATTTTTTTTTACTGCCAATTCTGTGGGCGTGGCTTGGTGGGCATGGCAGGGGAAGGATATTGTGAAATCTCTATTCCCATCCCACTCAAGGGGAAGGAGCCCATTTCCCCCCAATCAGTTGGGACTGTCAGATCTGCGTTTAGAAGCTGCCCACCCACAAGTAGAAAGGATATCGGGAACTGGAGAGGTTTCGGAATGAAGAGACTACAGCAGGAATTTTTCAGAAGACTTTTACTTCTTCTTAGTATCAAAACTATACTCTCTATTCTATATTACAGAACACCAAACTATCTCACTAGACAATTCTACCACTACTAACCATAAACTACAACAAACGACCATTGACCGCAAGCCACAAGCTACATCTATGCAAAGGTTAATTGCAATATATACAGATCTTGACCAATCAGGTCGTAGCACATTCTGCTGATCTACCATGACTCAGCATTCCTTTTACTTTACACTAATTACAACCTTTTTCACTGTAACTGGGATACAGTGTTCCCTCAATTTTCGCGGGTTCGAACTGCGCAAAAAGTCTATACCACGGTTTATCAAAAATATTAATTAAAAATAATTAAAAATATTAATTAAAAATAATTAAAAATATTAATTAAAAAATACAAAAATATTAAATAAAAAACTCAGTTTTTCCCCCTATACCATGGTTTTTCCTGCCTGATGATGTCATATGTCACTGCCAAACATTCATCTGCCTTTAATAAATATATATTTTTTAATAAACTTTAATAAATAAATATGGTGAGTAATAATCTAAGTGGTTGCTAAGGGAATGGGAAATCACAATTTAGGGGTTTAAGGTGTTAAGGGAAGGCTTGCAATACTGTTCATAGCCAAAAATAGTGTATTTATTTCCGCATCTCTACTTCGCGGAAATTCGACTTTCGCGGGCGGTCTCGGACCGCATCCCCCGTGAAAGGTGAGGGAATACTGTATTACCTCAGGTACTAATCCTGACAGGGACTCGGGAGGGAGATAATAGATGGATCCAGGGGTAGCTAGAATTTGAGCATTTCTCCAAACTACTCAAAATTTCCACTACCTGTTCTCCAGAACTGGTCAAAATCTGCTGAAACCTACAGTACCTCTCACCAGGATGCTGTTATTTCACTCTGATCTTTAATTGTGAGCAAAGGAATATGACTCTTGCCCATTTTTATAAACACAGCATTTTTTACAGATCCCAAACCACAGAGGTTGTGGTTTAGATCACAGTATCGAAGGAAAAGCAGCACGCCTTTTTATGCATAGTTAGCCAATGTCTCCTTTGGGAATTTTAGACTTTTTTAGACTTTTGAGAATGGCTGCAATTGTGACAACTGGACAGCGGTCTGGAAGTGAAGGGATTTAATATGGGAGATAGGTAAAATAAATAATTGAAAAAGATCAAACAAGGAAAATGATTATTTACTATGCATGAAATAGCAGCATGTATATACTGCTGCCTCAGCAAAGCCTCTTGGAAGTCTGCAATATAAAATGGATAAAAACTGCAAATTCACTGCATAACCTAGTATCGAAATAAGCAGATCCCCCCATCACTTTACATAAATTTTATGCTCTGCAGAAAAATCCTGTTTTGACTGCCCTCTGAAGTGCCATCCACCTCTTCAGAGGTGAGCAATTATATTTCAACAGGACACTCGGGGAAAACTAGGTTTCTTAATTCTGCCTCCTGATTTCATATACCCATTTGAAACAAACAAACTGGGCAGGTTGAGTGATGTAGAGTGACTTGGTGGGTGTGGCCGGGAAAGGATACTGCAAAATCTTTATTCCACCCCATGCCAGGGAAGGATACTGCAAAATCCCCACTCCCAGGGGAAGGATAGTGCAAAATCCCCACTCCCATCCCACTCTGGGGCTAGCCAAAGGTGGGATTGGCCAGTTCTCCGAACTACTCGAAATTTCTGCTACCTGTTCTCCAGAACCTGCTGAATTTCAGCCCTGCCACTGCACTTAAAATTTGCCAAGGTTGGACATCCATGTTGTACGTTTCTGCGAAACTGGTGTCATACATTTTTGTGGTTAGCTCTGGCCCAGCTCCTGCCCCAAGGAATGTGCAGGTGGATGTGGGGGAAACATCCACATGCCGCAGGCCTGTTTTGCTTCCGATGGAATCTGCCGACGAAGCCTCCTCTGACCAAGGAAGCGTGAATGACAGGGAAGAGGGGAGTTTGGCAGACAGCCTAGGAGGAGATCAATCATCTGTATCATCCCTGGATTCTGAACAAGAATTAATGACACATCCACGCATGCATAGAGTGATGCATAGGAGACAACAACTGAAGGATTATTACAAGAGAAAAGGAGGCCACCTATGGTTGGGTGGGGCTGCTGTAATTAGTGCTACAGAAAAAAGTGCAGCTTGGTGTTTTAGCCTCATGGCAGTTTATCTGATTCATTGTTTCGTCAAGATCATGGTTTGTGTGCTGTTCAAGATTGTGTGTGGACTCTCTGGACTTTAGAATTGGACTCAATTTCCCAGTTATTGGGTGAGCAATTGGATTGCATTTCACTTGTGCCTTGTGTGTACCAGAAAATCCCTTTGACATTTAAAAAGGGAGCTGTTTCTGTTTTTCTGTTTATAAAAACTTTTGAGTTTTCCTTTTATCGTGTGGTGTGTGTCTTCCTGGACTAATTACCCTGTAATTATGGCCGGTTGAAAGACACCGGCAGAACATACATTACTGCCAATTCTTACCCATGCATGAATAGAAACATAGAAGATTGACAGCAGAAAAAGACCTCGTGGTCCATCTAATCTGCCCTTATACTATTTCCTGTATTTTATCTTAGGATGGGTATATGTTTATCCCAGGATGGGTATATGTTTAAATTCAGTTACTGTGGATTTACCAACCACGTCTGCTGGAGATTTGTTCCAAGCATCTACTACTCTTTCAGTAAAATAATATTTTCTCACATTGCTTCTGATGATGAATAGACCAATGCATTTTATACACCAGCTGCTGTCTTTAAAGAGAGCCCCATATAGAGTGTACTGCAATGACAGAGGTGTACATTTGGAATTTAATTTGTGAGGCTTGCCGGCTGTTGATTCTAATGGAACCTATTTACTTCTGCTACTTATTCCGTATATCATTTACTTAATGTAAACCAACCGTGTTTGTTTTCCTTGCAACACGGTGCCGTTCCTTCTGCTAATGCTGACAAATGTTTGGAGGGTACATAATCTACGTTGTCTAAGAATGCCCAGTGGAAATTACGGGTTGTGGTGTCTTTTTATTTCCTTTCCTTTTTGCATAATGAAAAAAAAAGATGTGATCACAATATTAATCAGGCATTTCTAGACATGCATTTTTATATATGTAAAGTATGAGCTTTTCCAAACGGGGAAGGGGAATCCCTTGAAAATCGTCCTTGACGGGATATTCTGTGTATATAAATAGCAGGACTTGAAGAGAGCGGAGTTATGTGACTGGTGTATATTTACTCAAGGAGGGAGATACACAAACATACACACAAACAAACAAACCCAAATGGATGTGATTCACCAAACCTGTTTCACTCTTTTCCGTATTAACTTATCTTCTGCATATAAGCTTCTAGAGTTGTTAACCTGATCCTATGCAGCTTCTGCTCAGGCAATCTCACACTACTCACAAGAGCCTACAAAACTTTTGCCAGACCCACCCTAGACTACTGCTCATCTGTCTGGAACCCATATCACATCTCAGACATCAACACCCTTGAAAATGTCCAAAGATATTTCACTAGAAGAGCCCTTTACTCCTCCACTAGAAACAGAATACCCTACGAAAATAGACTAACAATCCTGGGCCTAGAAAGCCTAGAACTACGGCGCCTAAAACACGATTTGAGTATTGCCCACAAGATCATATGCTGCAACGTCCTACCGGTCAATGACTACTTCAGCTTCAACCGCAATAACGCAAGAGCATGCAACAGATTTAAACTTAATACGAACCACTCCAAACTTGACTGTAAAAAATATGATTTCAACAATCGAGTTATCGAAGCATGGAACTCATTACCGGACTCAATTGTGTCAACCCCTAACCCCCAACACATCTCCCTTAGACTCTCCACGATTGACCTCTCCAGGTTCCTAAGAGGCCAGTAAGGGGTGTACATAAGTGCACTGATGTGCCTTTCATCCCCTGTCCAATTGTCTTTCCTTTCTTCCACCTATCTTATATATTCTCTTTCTTTCATATATCCTCTCCTCTAAGTTCACTTTCACCCTCATTTATATTATCACATGTCTATTTTTCTTCCTATGTATTTGTGTATTGGACAAATAAATAAATAAATAAATAAATAAATAAAATATAAACAATGCTTCAAAATATCCAAAGGGCTGGATTTGCACATCAGGCCAAGCCACTCCTCCATTAACCAAGATTAATAGTAACCCTGCTTAGTATGTAGGGCAATGCAGCTGTTTTTAGGTGACCTGGTTTAAGGGGAGTTGGGTAAATGGCTCTTAGCCTTTGAGTTGTAAAATGGATGAGTTGAAGAGAAGGCACAAAGAGTGGGGATTTTGCAGTATCCTTCCCCTGGAGTGGGGTGGAAGGCACTATGAGCCGAGGTGGCACAGTGGTTAGAGTGCAGTACTGAGGGCCACTAAAGCTGACGGCTAGATCTGCTGGTCAGTGGTTCAAATCTCATCACCGGCACAAGGTTGACTCAGCCTTCCAACCTTCTGAGGTGGGTAAAATGAGGACCCGGACTGTGGGGGCCATATGCTGGCTCTGTTAAAAAGTGCTATTGCTAACATGTTGTAAGCCGCCCTGAGTCTAAGGAGAAGGGCAGAATTAAAAAATAAATAAATAAACCCATTCCATAGTTTACTTGGAGAATTAATTTATCCTGTTCACACTTGTCTCTGGTACCAAGCATTTGACAGCATGGAGTGTCTAGTGTGGCTCTGAAAAACTGTAGGCTATACCAGTGTTTCCCAACCTTGGCAACTTGAAGATATTTGGACTTCAACTCCCAGAATTCCCCAGCCAGCAAATGCTGGCTGGGGAATTCTGGGAGTTGAAGTCCAGATTTCTTCAAGTTGCCAAGGTTGGGAAACACTGGTCTATACGATGCACTGCCTGTCTGCTAAAGTGCCTAGACCTGTCTATCACTTAGCCAGCTGGGAAGGGGTGAAAACACAAGGAGATTGTCATTCTTTCTCTCTCCGCCACCACCACCCGTGCTTGTTGGGTTCCTGTGACCTTTGACCTCCTCCCGGCTGCCCTGAAACAAAAGGCCGAAAGGCATTAACCTGGGGTCTTTGGGCAAGGCGGCACTGCTACCAGGCTGCTTACAAAAGGGCCATTGAGCCCCACCCCGCCACCCCCAATCCCTGCTCAAGGGGGTAAACATTTGAATGGAACAACAGCCCTGTGTGTGTTTGTGACCTGGCTTTGTTGTCACTCAGCCGAGTCACGCTCCTCAGCCCTGGATGCCAAACGCAGACACCCTAAGGTTTTTTGGGGGTGGGTGGGTGGGACATATATCGCATTGCAGGACAAAGAGTGCACCCAACCTTCCTCCCTGCAACTCTGCCGCACCTCATTTTTGGAGTGGCTCTGTTTATATACAAGCCTTTCAGACAGTGCGCTGTGAGAGTTTGCGTTGTGGATGGAAAGGGTGGGGAACAATGCGCACACAGCATGACTCTCAGGCTGAAGTAAAGAGGAGGTGGTTAATACCCTCGCGTAAAACTTGGGAAGCATCACACCAAATGGCAAATTGTTTTGTACTGTTGCTGGGTAGATTTCCCTCGTTCCTTGGACCGTGACAAATTAGGCTTCCTTCAGGCTCTCAGGGGCACTGGGTGCCCCCCCCTCCCCCCCCCAAGCAGAGCGGCTGGGGAAGAGAAAGCTTAACTTTCCCCAATCCCACAATACGTCTGCCCCATGCCACCTGGGTAGGCTTGTGGTTTGTTCCAAAAGTGGAGATGTGATAGGAAAGTAGTGGAATATTTAAGAATTAACAGATGATGTGAATGAGTTGAGCTGAGCTACAGGGAGCATCTGTCTGAAATTATTTTTAAAAAAAAAGAGAGAGAGAGAGAGATGGGAACTAAAGCAAAGGAGAAATTGTAGAAGGAACCTACAGGAGCAGCCTATAATTTAAAACCCCATTTCACAAAGTACAGCTTTCCTCTTTCGGATAGGATATGAATATGGGAGTGTTTTTCAGGATTCAAAGTGTTGGTTATGACCTATAAAGCCCTTCATGGCATCGGACCAGAATATCTCCGGGACCGCCTTCTGCCGCACGAATCCCAGCGACCGGTTAGGTCCCACAGAGTTGGCCTTCTCCGGGTCCCGTCGACTAAGCAATGTCGTTTGGCGGGACCCAGGAGAAGAGCCTTCTCTGTGGCGGCCCCGACCCTCTGGAACCAGCTCCCCCCAGATATCAGAGTTGCCCCCACCCTCCTTGCCTTTCGCAAGCTCCTTAAAACCCACCTCTGTCGTTAGGCATGGGGGAATTAAAATTTCCCTTCCCCCTAGGCTTATAGAATTTATACATGGTATGCTTGTATGTATGAGTGGTTCTTTAAATTGGGGTTTTTTAGATTGTTTTTAATATTAGATTTGTTTACATTGTCTTTTTATATTGTTGTTAGCCGCCCCGAGTCTTCGGAGAGGGGTGGCATACAAATCTAATAAATAAATAAATAAAAATAAAAATAAAAATAAAAATAAAAATAAAAATAAAAAAAATAATAAAATAAAATAAAATAAAATAATAAATAGATTGTTTGGATTGCAATTTTTCAAAAAACAGATTCACATAACTAGATCGTTTAATCCCATGGATTTACATTGATCTGCAATGTGTGTCGTGTGTATGTGTTTTGGCGTAGGAGGTGTTTTATTGTACAATATCTTATGGGAGGTGGTGATTTTTGCATGACCGGTCATTGTATCGTTTTCATTCTGAATTGCTTTGAGACATATCTCAAGATCACAAAATGAGCGAGCAGAGGACTTGGCTTGCAAAATAAATTGAAACACTAAAAACATCGTAGGTCTCTTCATGTTGTTTTTTTCAGCTAGTGGGCCAGAAGAGAATCAGTGACGTTTGAATCCCAATGAAAGGATGCAGTGTTAAATAACGTTTTTAGAGCGCTAAGGAAGGATGTCCCAAAAGTCAAGATGGTTGCCACAAGGACGTGATTGAAGCCTTGCTTTTTCCGCATGCATCATACACATCTTGCATTTTTTTTAATAAAAGGGTTGGACTTAAATTGCACAACTGTGCTTGCCATCTTGACGTTTTGTACCCTAACGCCATAACTGCTGAATATATGGTTCACAGTTATTTGGGGGATGCTTGCTCTAGATCATTTAAACTGGCAGGACTGGCTTGCTCCGCTAGTTACAAGCAGGTGTAGTTTATTTGCCCAGCCTCTCCTTTGCTTTTATTGGCCTTGAACCTCTAGGATTTCAGAAGCAATTTGCAGCATTGTTTGTTCTCGGAGATAAACTAGGCTGGAAACTAGGGTGGCTGAAAGCAATTTGTCCACAGAGCAACCCAGTAAACACCAGTGTCATTTCCAGGATAGAGGAATAATGTTGCCCTCCCAGGCCTTGAGGGAAGGCAGTGATGTCACAGCATGTTCACAGGCCTTCTAAATGCAGGGGGGTGAAATGTCAGTTGCTCAACCTTGCTAATTGTGGCAGCTGTTGTGAGGAATGCAACAGCCAGGGGAAACCCTGAACTCAGCCAGGTGATAGGAGGAGAACCACCCTGCTGTTTTGTTGATATGAGGAGTGAGCCCCGGAAAAGGGGGGCCCAGCAGGGCTGAAGTCTACGTCCAGTCTTAAAATAGCCAGCCTGCTGATCATAGCGGAGGTCATTGTCCAGGGGTACGGTTCTGGAACAGAACAGGCAAGGATAAAATTGTAAAGGCACTCATTGCAGGCACTCACAATCCTATGCCCAGTCTGGCTCACAGAGTACACATGGAAGCATTTATTTAAGCTAGAGCAGTGGTTCTCAACCTGTGGGTCACGACCCCTTGGGGGGGGTTGAATGACTCTTTCACAGGGGCCACCTAAGACCATTGGAAAACACATATTTCAAGTATGTATGGGAACAAACAAAATTATGTATATACAGTACTGTAATTTGTATTTCATACAAATTATGTATGGGAACATACAAATTATGTTCAATTTGTAACAACAAAAATACATCCTGCATATCAGATAGTTACATTTATTTATTTTATTTATTTATTTATTTATTGGATTTGTATGCCACCCCTCTCCGTGGACTCGGGGCGGCTAACAACAGTGACAAAAAACAGAATGTAAAAATCCAATACTACAACAGCTAAAAACCCTTGTTATAAAACCAATCATACATACAAACATACCATGCATAAATTGTAGAAGCCTAGGAGGAAAGATTCCAATTCACAAGTAGGAAAATTACAGTTATTAAACAGCAACGAAAACAATTTTATGGTTGTGGGGTCACCACAACACGAGAAACTGTATTAAAGGGTCGCCACATTAGGAACCACTGAGCTAGAACTATCTGTGCCATGTCTACAGTATGAACTCTCACTAGCTGTAGGTAACATGTATGTAACATGAACCTGCCTCCACCGATCTCTGGTATGGACTACAAAGCCACACACTGCTCATCGGATAACCACACTTAACACGTAATTGCTGTTTTAAAGAAACCAAGTAATCAAAATACATACAGCTTTCCTGTTACACTTCATCTATACCAGTGCTTCTCAAAATTTGGCAACTTAAGATGTGTGCAGTTGACGAAATTCCACAGCCAGCCAAGCTGGCCTTGTTGCCACTTTTCAGAAATATTGATCTGCACCAAACTATGAGGCCAATTAAGATATTCCTTTGAAAAGTGTTCGGAAACTACAAATTATGCAAAATGCAGCCACGCGAGCGATCGTGGGCCTACCAAGATATGCCCATGTCTCTTCAGCACTCTGCAGACTGCATTGGCTGCCCATTGGTTTCCGGACCCAATTCAAGGTGTTGGTTATGACCAGCCCTACATGGCATAGGACCAGATTACCTGCGGGACCGCCTTCCGCCGCATGAATCCCAGCATCCGGTCAGGTCCCACAGAGTTGGCCTTCTCCAGGTCCCGTCAACTAAACAATGTCATTTGGCGGAGCCTTCTCTGTGGGAGCCCCAGTCCTCTGGAATCAGCTCCCCCCAGAGATTCACGCTGCCCCCACCTTCCTTGCGTTCTGTAAAAACTTGAAAACTATGTTGGCAGGCCTGGGGTCACTAGACCCCAGCCCTCTGTCCAGTAAATATATTGAATATGACAATATGACAGCATGGAGGAGGGATTTGCGCATGCGTCGACTGAGATAGACGCCTCTACGGGAGGCTCCTAAATGTGAATTAGAAAAGTAAATATTAACCCCTGATAACCCTCTCAGACTTGGTGAAAAAGTGGATTGAGAGGAAGAGAATCAAACTGACCTTTTGAAAACGTGTTTGGATCATCTCAAAAAGAGAAGCAAGTTGAATATGACAGTACGGATCTGATTGTTCATTTTTAAATGACTAGTTTTAAGACATATTTTTAAAAGTAATTATTCTATTAATTGGCTTAGGAATGTTTTATATGGTATCTTTTTATCGGAATGTTGTGAGCCGCCCCGAAGTCCACAGAGAGGGGTGGCATATAAGTCCAATTAATAAATACATTTATTAATTAATAAACATGGACCCTTATTAGCTCCCTTCAACCTGCCGTCTACAAGGGAAAGAGCAATTGCTCCATTCCACTTGGAGAACCATAAAGCATCTGTTGGGCTTCACAGAGTCTTGGTCCTTAGAAGGACAGAGAGCTCGATTGGGGCAGCTTCCTCCCTGGACTAAACCTGCCAGATATGGATATCTCCGGCATCCGCTTCTGCCCTTCTGCATTTGTAATGGAAAACCCCGGGACTTATTTCTGCGTGAGGCTTGTGTGTCTTCTCTCTCTCTCGTAACTCTCTGAGTAGCCCCCGTTGTTGATTGCTCTTGTTTCCTTGACAGCTTTGTACATCTTCCTCTCCTCCCGCCTCCCTTTGCGAGGCCCTTTTGTGCCAGCTCAGGTCATTCAAGCTGCCTCTGCCAACTGGCTGAACTGAGCCTTGAATTAAATTACGTCTGGAAGTCTGGCATGCGGAGACCCCTGGGGATCAGCTTGGAAGCGGGCGGCTGCGGTTTCAGCGGTGGGCAAATGCAGGGGGGGAGGGAGGGAGGGGGCTTTCCATTGGCCAGGCTGTTGTCACTCAGTGGATTGGTGCCATGTAAATGCTGCAGTTGACTCTCGGGAAGGAATCTCTTGAAACAGAGAGAAAAGAAGGTGTGTGCAATGGATGGTCAGCTACAGTTGGGTTTTTAAAAAGAGTCAAATGCCATGCATTTTATTTTTTTTATATATATATATTTGTCAGACAATTATAGGATGGTAATTTGTACAAATAAAACATAGAAACATAGAAGATTGACGGCAGAAAAAGACCTCGTGGTCCATCTAATCTGCCCTTATATTATTTCCTGTATTTTATCTTAGGATGGATATATGTTTATCCCAGGTATGTTTAAATTTACTTGCTGTGGATTTACCAACCACGTCTGCTGGAAGTTTGTTCCAAGCATCTACTACTCTTTCAGTAAAGTAATATTTTCTCACGTTGCTTCTGATCTTTCCCCCAACTAACTTCAGATTGTGCCCCCTTGTTCTTGTCTTCACTTTCCTATGAAAAACACTTCCCTTAACCTTTAACATATTTAAATGTTTTGATCATGTGTCCCCCCTCCCTTCTGTCCTCCAGAGTCCAGACTGTACATATTGAGTTCATTAAGTCTTTCCTGATAGGTTTTATGCTTAAGACCTTCGACCATTAGATAAGTAATGATAAAAAGTATTGATAGAAGACAATGGAACACTAGGACAGGGACGGTAGGCACAATGGTGCACATGTATGCCCCATACACACCTCTTAGAAAGGGGGGGGGAGGTCAATTGTAGATAATCTAAGGTTAAAGGTTTTGTGGTTAGGAGTAGAAACCACAGTCAGGTAGTGCATTCCAGGCGTTGATCACTCTATTGCTGAAGTCTTATTTTTTGCAGTCTAGTTTTGTGCGGTTGACATTTAGTTTAAATCTATTTCGGGCTCTTGTGTTGTTGTGGTTGAAGGTGAAGTAGTCGCTAACAGTTAGGACATATATTTTGGTATATGACTTTATGAACTATAGTTAAGTCGGAATGGAGACGACGGAGTTGTTAGTTGTCACGACGGAGTTGTTAGTTGTCTGATCCAAGAATTTCAAGTCTGGCAGAGTTAAGGTATTTTGTTGCGGGAAGAGGAGTGAAGGGCTCTTCTTGTGAAATATTTATGGACTCTCTCAATTGTGTTTGTAAGGCTGTCTTTGAATAAGTGAGAGGATCATGTTGTATCTATCCCATAGGAAGAATGTCAGAATTAAAACAATCCCCTCCCTTGAATTTTAGACAATCCTGTAATCAATTTGAAGGGGGGAATTAACCTCCCTTTCATTTTCAGATTAAACTCTGGATTTATTTATTTATTCAATTTGTATGCTGCCCAATTCCCTGGGGATTCTGGGCGGCTGGTTGACTCTGGTCGACTTCCCTTTTAGTAATAAATGACACCCTTTGTTTGGTAAATTCAAAAAAATCTCACACTTCCAACTTCTACCTTACTCATTTCCACTAGGTTGCCTTGATTTATTCACTGCAAAAGTGACTGTGATATTTGGGAGGGAGGAAGGGGGTGGTATTTTTTTAATTGCCGATTTGTAGTTGATATTCCAGGTAGTATATGTGCATGTTTATATAGTGTATGTTTAAACAGTATATGTTTACACAGTGTATGTTTACATGTTAGTGTTTGTTTTCTGTTTGAGAATCAGTGATCGAAAATTGTGGTGATGATTTTTGGCATGTAGGTTATGGTGGATGTTGTTGTTATGGTTGGTTGGTTACTTAGTCAGCTAGATATTTAGACTGGATTTGCCTTTTTTTTAAAAAAAGTTTTTTTTATTATTTTTCTCCACGTTAAAAAACATACATAACACATTTACCTTCAATGCCGATCGATATGTTTATATTATCTCTTATAAAGGCTAACAAAATAGCCTCAATTACATTCCAAATTTTAATTTCAATTATTCAGTCTGTCCAAGTGTTTATTTCAAATAGCTAATTTTGATTATATTAAATGACAGACTGGAAAAATCTCTCTCAATTTTTACTTCCTATAACCGCAGTCCTAAATCTTTATTTCTATTTCCGTTCTATTTTAATTTAACTTTCAGTACTGTATATGTTATTTATCTAATGCTGCCTCCTTTGTCTATTTTTGTCATCTGAATTACACCAAACATATTTATCATTTCCTTTTATCCCATTTATATTAAAAACTTCATATGTATTCTTTTTCAAACCATTCATAAAATTTCACCCAAACTTTGTAAAACTCCCAGTCCTCCTTATCTTTAATTTTCATTGTTTGGATTAGGCATTTTTGTCTATATATTGCAGGGGTGTCTTTATACAATATGTGTTTTGAATCACATATAATCTGGCTTTGATTATATTTTGCCATAGTTTGCTGTTGAACAGTTGTTTTTATAATGTTCCAGTTGTAGGTCATTGCCTGGTTTAGACTAGATTTAGCATATTTATCCACTTGTTGAGTCCTTTGCAAGGATAGGCAAATATGGCCGTTTGATGGTATTTTTGTAGTATGCAAGCTTTATTATTATTGTTATCATTTATTATTATTTTCCCAGAAGGAGTTGTCTTACTTGATTAGTCTTTCGTACTTTGGCAGATTCAAATAATCCGTACGTGTCTTTGAACATGAATATTGTCTCATGTTCCTTTTGCATAAGATCTCTTAAGGGGAAATAGAGAAAGTTATATGCATAAAACCCATTTTCAAATCCTTTCTGTTCAGAATACTATGAACTCTTTGTCTAGCTTAAATAAATGGTTCCATGTGCACATGTATCTTCTTTCATTTTGTTGCAACAGAAAGAAATTATTGCTTTGTCCCTTATATAAAGCATCTACCTCTCAGTCTTCACTCAGGTGTCTTTCCTGAATAGTTAATGGACAGTAAAGAGATTTTCCCTGATTGTCAAGCTTACACTTGAAAAAAAAGGCATGCAACACAAAGGGGAAATAATAGTGAGGTGTTAGTTCTTTTGCCTAATTGTTGTCAACATCTACTGTTGTCCTCAGAATTTTTGCTTTGCTCTTATTTATCTGTTTCTGGTTTGTATCAAGGCCTGTTAATATACAATCTTTCTTTCTTTGTCTTTTATAGCGGAATTAGAGTTCGTACAGATAATCATAATTGTGGTGGTAATGATGGTCATGGTGGTCGTCATCACGTGCCTGCTGAATCACTACAAACTTTCTGCAAGGTCCTTCATCAATCGGCCCAGCCAAGGACGGAGAAGAGAAGAAAACCTATCATCGGTAAGACCAATTCATTTTGTTACCAGTTAAGACTTTCCTATTGGTCAGCCCATCCAACCGATAACGGTTCACAAGAATGGGGTGAAGGAAATATCCGGAAAGGCAAAATGACAAGCACAGCATCTTGAAGCATCATTTGCCATCTTGCCTTTCATCTCCTGGTTCTTCTGATTCAGTGGTGGGATTCAAATGTTTTTACTACCAGTTCTGTGGGTGTAGCTTGGTGATCATAATTTGGTAGGCGTGGACGGGGAAATTACTCCAAAATACCCATTTCCTCCTAATCAGCTGGGACTCGGGAGGCAGAGAGTAGATGGGGAAGGGGCCAGTTTTAGGTGGTATTTACTAATTCTTCGAACTACTTAAAATTTCTACTACCGGTTCTCCAGAATGGCAGGTCGGCAGGGAGCTGCAGGAGATGGGTCAAAGAGCCGCATGCAGCTCTTGGGCAGCGGGTTGCCGACACCTGTCTTAGTCCAAGGTCACATAACAGGCCCCTGCTTAACAACCATTCATGGTTACTGCAATTGCATGATGTTTTATGATGTTGGCGCCTAGCTTCGGCAGTTCTGTCCATCCTCAGTTATCATCAACTGAGCAAATTTCTACACGTCATTAAGTAAATTTCCAAATTTCCAGTTACCATCAACTAAGCAAATTTCTATATGTTATTAAGTAACCACAACTGCTGACTTCCTGCTGACTTCCACATTGATTTTGCTTGTGGAAAGACTGTAAGGAAGGTTGCAAACCACAACTGTGGGGTGTTGTATAGTCAGAAATCCAAGCTGGTTGTCAGATGCCAGGATAGCATTCACAAGGCTACAAGGTCCTACGACAGATGGACTTTGTTCAGTGCTGTCATTAGTTCGAGCAGTCACTGAATGAGTTGTCATTAACCAAGGACTTGATACAGCTAAGGGTTTGTTTGGATGTCTAAACAAGGGGGAAAATGTATATTGACAAAATTGAACGTGTCCAAAAACGGGCTACAAGAATGGTGGAAGGTCTTAAGCATAAAATGTATCAGGAAAGACTTAATGAACTCAATCTGTATAGTCTGGAGGACAGAAAGAAAAGGGGGGGGGGGACATGATCGAAACATTTAAATATGTTAAAGGGTTAAATAAGGTCCAGGAGGGAAGTGTTTTTAATAGGAAAGTGAACACAAGAACAAGGGGACACAATCTGAAGTTAGATGGGGGAAAGATCAAAAGCAACATGAGAAAATATTATTTTACTGAAAGAGTAGTAGATGCTTGGAACAAACTTCCAGCAGACGTGGTAGATAAATTCACAGTAACTGAATTTAAACATGCCTGGGATAAACATATATCCATCCTAAGATAGAATACAGAAAATAGTATAAGGACAGAAGACTAGATGGACCATGAGGTCTTTTTCTGCCGTCAGACTTCTATGTTTCTATTATTTACTCAGTTGTGTCTTTCTAGTAGAATACACCAGAGCCTTCACTTGTGAATATTTACTTGGTAGCAAATAAGGTTATCTCGGTGGACTGTGCGAATTGCTTCTCTGAACAAAGTTTTAGCTTCCTATGTTAGATGTCACGCACCTTGATATGGGTGAGGGAAGAATGAGCAAGATCTGTTATCCCTGGAGTGTTTATAAGGGCACTTATCTTTTAAGCACCCCCAGAAAGCTGCTTTGCAAAAACAGCATGGCTCCCTCACTTCTAAGACCGGAAGGGGTTTTGAACGCCGGAATTCTTCTATGGCTTCGTTTTCCTCTGTTTCTTTTTCACCAGGACTTTCCCTTTATAGCCCTTTTAATTTTGTATTTTCTGTTTTGCGTATTTGCATTCAAGGGGGCGGTTCTTTTACTTTACAATTTTATAAAGATGACATGTATTAAAAGCTAATTATAATAATTTATCCCAAATCTTACTATATTTTAGAATGTTTATTTTTAGTGGGTTTATTTTGTGGATCCATCCCTCTGCCACATAGATTTCTAAAAACACACAACACACACACACACACAAACCCACCCCACTAACCAAATAGTTTTCTTAATAATGAATTGAAATAAACTAGACTATCTATTCAACAGAGCAATGCAGAATCCATTGGAGCCCAAAGGGTGATATTCTCCTGTATGTGATTTCAATTTATATTTAATTTGAGGTCACAGAATGGTGTGGTGGCCTAGAGGTGGAGCTCTCGCCTCACAATCAGGAGGCTGTGGTTATCACCTGTAAAGATCTACATGGCTTAGGACCAGATTACTTATTGAACCGTCTTCTGCCTCCCACTTCCCAGCGGCCGATCAGAGCCCAGAGGGCTGGCCTTCTCCGGGTCCCATTGGCCAGTATTGACTGGCAGGACCGTGGGGGAGGGCCTTCTCTGTAGTGGCACCGGCTCTCTGGGACCAACTATCCCCGGAGATCCCCACCATTCCCACCCTCCTGGCCTTCCGGAAGGCCCTAAAAACATTGCTTTGCCGGCAGGCCTGAGGTCATTGATCCGGCCTAGAAGTGATGAATGGTGGGTTTTTTGTACTGGGGTTTTAATTGTTGTGTATTGTTTTATTATGTACACCGCCCAGAGTCCATCAGGAGTTGAGCGGCCTATACATTCAGTAAAATAAATAAAATAAAATAGATCCTAGATAGAGGCAGATATTTCTCTCTTTGGGCACAACGAGACTACAGTACATCTGCTGAAACAGTCTCCACATTGGCGATAAGAAGGGCATCCGGCCAGGAAACACTCAGCTCCATTCAGTTGCCCAACAATCTACCTTGCAAGAGATTACGGGAGGTCTTTGAAAGATGATGATGATTTAATTTTACACCACAATTGAGTGGGACCTATTGTTTTGATGTTGATTTAGGATGTGTACAAACAAGGGTGGGCAGCAGACAGGCCAGAGTGGAACGCAGTTCCACTGGCGGAAATGAAGCTGCGTACACAGCTCCAGCTGATCAGCGGCAGTCACTTCCTGGATTACTGGTTTCGGCTCGGCTCTCCTATTTTTCCCTGCTGCTGCTGCTGTGCGCTCCTCGCTTTTTTCCTCTTTCCTCCTTCCTGGCCTCGGATGAGCTTCCCTCTCTCCTGCCCGGCTCCCCTGCAGCCTCACGCAGCCACCTCCCGAGGCCAGGAAGGAGGAAAGAGGAAAAAAGTGGGAAACGCGAAGCAAATTGACACCCCTGCGAGCGACACTGGTAAGGTTGTAAATCGAGGACTTAATAGTTCACTTGAATGATGATGATCATTCAAGTCACTCCCACCTGGTCACATGACCAGCAAGCCACACCCACAAATAAGCCACACCCACAAATAAGCCACACCCACAAAATAAGCCACACCCACAGTCTGGCAGCAAAAAGTGTGGCTGCCCATTACTGTGTACAAGTAGTGTATAAAGTTGGTCCTAGAATGTTTAATCTGGACGACTTCATCCAGATCAAAAGCAGTGTAGCCTTCTCGTATGTAGAGGAGGCACAAAGCTCTTTGAAAACTGGAAAGGAAAAAGGGAAGCTCATAAAAAAAGGCTCAGCTTGTCAACCTAGTGGCAGCCTTTCACTGCCTTCACCACACAAGGCTGTCAGCTTGACATCAGCCTAAAGAACTGTAGAAGCAGATAGAATAATGCAATAGCTTTCCTCGCTGCTAAATTAAATAGACACCAGGGAGCATAAGGCAGTGATATACTCACCACTTAATAAATCTGCCATGGGATGATGAAATATAAACATTTTTACTGTATAACTGTGGTTCTGTCCTCTCTGGCTAGTAGGTGTGTGACTGTTATCAGGGCAGATCTTTAACCAAAGCAACTTGAATTTTACAGGAGAGGAGAGAAAGTACCATTCTGAATGTAAAATCGACTGCTTTGAGCCATTTGGGAAGAAACTTAAGCCCCAAACAGTGTGTTTCACGCTAGAAACAGAGCTGTTTCACATGCAAAAACATAGCCAAAGTGCTCGAAACAGCCTTTTTTTTGTGCATTCAGGCAGTGCGGTTTGATCCAAGGGACAGCAGGGTTCATGAATTTATATGCCTAAAACGATTCAGGACTAAACCTTTTGTTGAATTCCACATGTCGCTTTCCATTTGAGGAAACTCCTCACGGTCCTCCTTACATCTTAATCTTGACCAGCACGTCTTCTTGTCCACCTGATATGATGAGAAGATCCAGACATCAAGGAGGACTCCTGACGTTGTTTCAAGGCTAGTAAACCCAACAAGGCTTTTCTTGACGTATATCAAAGGCCTTTTTTCTTCTTACGCCTAACCAGGGCACAAACATAGCAATAGCAAAGCACTTCATGGCACCGGGCCAGAATATCTCAGGGACCGCCTTCTGCCGCACGAATCCCAGTGACCAGTTAGGTCCCACAGAGTGGGTCTTCTCCGGGTTCCGTCAACCAAACAATGTCGCTTGGCGGGACCCAGAGGGAGAGCCTTCTCTGTGGCGGCCCCGACCCTCTGGAACCAACTCCCCCCAGAGATTAGAATTGCCCCCACCCTCCTTGCCTTTCGTAAGCTGCTTAAAACCCACCTCTGCCGCCAGGCATGGGGGAACTAAGATACACTTTCCCCCTAGGCCTTCACAATTTTATGCATGGTATGTTTGTATGTATGATTGGTTTTTATATAATGGGTTTTTAACTGTTTTTTAATATTGGATTTTGTTGTACTGTTTTACTGCTGTAGTTAGCCGCCCCGAGTCTGCGGAGAGGGGCGGCATACAAATCCAATAAATAATAATAATCATAACTTAGACTTGCATAACACTCCACGGTGCTTTACAGCCCTCTCTAAGTGGTTTACAGAGTCAGCACATTGCCCCCAACCAGTGAAGGGCTGCCTGTCGCCGGTGCTATTGGTGCACTCTCAGCGGTCGGCGCATGCACATCAGTGTAAAATTTGGTTTCTGCGCATGTGCCAAAAAAACCAAAATATTGTGTGAGGACGCACACATTTTTGCAAGTTTTGCAGATATTTTTGCTCCCGCGCATGCGCAAAAGCAAAAATTCAACACAAAACACCAAAATCTTGCTCACGTGAGCATCCTCATGCGAGATTTCGCTTCTGGTGCATGTGCAGAAGCCGAATCTTATGTGGGGGCATGTTTGCATCTCGGTTTTTCCAACCAAAATTCCAAGCACATCGGTCCATCCATGGAGCAACCCAGTAACGCCCCCAACAATCTGGGTCTTCATACCCTTTTTTCATGCCCAGATCTGCATGACATTGCCTTCATCTCAACCTCAATTCTTGAGTGAGGCAGGCTTAAATTATTCCCTGCTGCGCCCTTGCTAAAGCAATTTATTTTTTATTTTATTTATTTATTCATTTGTCCAATACACAAATACATAGGAAGAAAAATAGACATGTAGTAATATATATAAGGGTAAAGTGAACTTAGAGGAGAGGATATATGAAAGAAAGAAAATATATATGATAAGTGAGAGAAAGGAAAGACAATTGGACAGGGGACGAAAGGCACACCAGTGCACTTATGTACGCCCCTTACTGGCCTCTTAGGAACCTGGAGAGGTCAATCGTGGAGAGTCTAAGAGTGGAGAGTGTTGGGGGTTAGGGGTTGACACAATTGAGTCCGGTAATGAGTTCCACGCTTCGATAACTCGATTGTTGAAATCATATTTTTTACAGTCGAGTTTGGAGCGGTTCATATTAAATTTGAATCTGTTGCATGCTCTTGTGTTGTTGCGGTTGAAGCTGAAGTAGTCATTGACCAGTAGGACGTTGCAGCATATGATCTTGTGAGCAATACTCAAATCGTGTTTTAGGCGCCATAGTTCTAGGCTTTCAAGGCCCAGGATTGTCTTCCCCTTTGAGGTGACTGCATCCAATGGCAATTGCAAGGTGCATCAAACCTGCTTTTGTCACCATTATATCAGATAGCATGTTGTGATTGGGGTCAGTGATGCATTTATTCGTTGTTTCAGGGCATCTGGTGCAGCCTCTGATCAGCCCGTTTGCTGTCATTGTGTTGTTGTAAAAGAGTTTTCAATATTCATAAGGGTGATAGAGCAAACAAGTGTTCCCTTCGTATTTCTTTGGCCACCCTCCTGTAGCTTCATGCAAACAGTTTCCTCCAGCAAATCCTTGTCTATCAACATAGTCAAATAGGATGAATAGATGTGACGATTTTACATCCCTTGTGGAATGGTGGGAACAATCAGTAGGTAGTAAATTTAAGCGGAGGTATCGGACTTGGAGGTGTATCAGACTTGCTCAGTAGTGTTAAAAAGCCTTGCTGGCTTGTCTGTGTTCTGCTGGGCTCTCTGGTAGGAGCCTCCCGAAAATTCAAGGGTACAAATTTCAGACACACACACGTTTGAAAATTCAAAACAATGTTCTTTATCCCAAAAGTCAAAATAAACTAAGCACTCTTTTTGTATTGCAAAGAGCACTCGTCCCAAAACAACCTGGTAGTCTGTACAATTAACCTTAAGCAGTCATTAAGTACTTAGCTAGCAGCTGTGAAGAAACTTCACACCCCTTCTTCTTCCAACGAAGTGAAGCACCCACACATTTTGTTCTGCGTTGGTTTCAAAGACGTGAAAAATCAACAAACAAAATCAAGGCACGATTCCTGAAGAACTCCGATCAGATACTCTTCCACAACGGCCAAACCCACACGCTGCTATTTATAGCAGCAGCCCTAATTACTGGAGCCCCACCCAAACACAGGTGGCCGCTCTTATCTCCTGTAATATGTCCTTACTTGGTCTCTTCTACGCAAAATTCTGCGCTTGCGTGGATCCAAAACATCTTCATCCGAATCAATGGAAGATAAGGGAGATTGACTGCCTGGGCTGTGTGCCAAGCCCCCCTCTGCCGAGTCACTCCCACCTTCTTCTTCGTCCGAGGAAACTAAACTCTGAACTGACTCTGTCGGCAATAACACAGGCCTGTGACATGTTGAAGTTTCTCCTGCATCCACCTCCCCATTCCCTGGGGCAGGAGCTGGCTAGTTTAGTGCAAGGCTGTGTAACCATTGAGTGGACCAGTTCAAAACCTACCCCATTGCTGCCAAAATATAACCCCAAAGAATCTGGAAGTCAGTATAAAGGAAGCCTCGTAAGAAAAGAGGAAAATCTGAAATTAAAAAATAGTGCCTTTGGTTCAGCTCTCTTTCAATCTATTGTTTAATCTTATTGAAGTACGGTGAAGATATGATAGATGTCAGATAAGAACCCAGCTAGAGTTTTGAGATAACAAACATACCTGCAATCAGACCCACTTTGTACCTGTTGAAGTGCCATGATTGACAGCTCCATCCATCCCTCCATCCATCCAATTTATATGGCTATCCGCCACGCAAAAAAGGGACTCTGGGGACAGATGTTTCTCCTGTCAGCTGAAGGTTAACAAAGCCAGGTGTTTAACCCATCCTTTTCTGTATTATGCACAGTACACACATAATCAGGATACATATAATCAGCAGCAATTCAGGACAGATTCCACAGAACAGGGAGCAGCGACGTGAAGAGCAAATAGTCATTTTTGCCCAATTCAAGGAGGGTGGAGGATCACACTTTTAATTCCACCTGAGATGTCGCATCCAAACCCAAGATCCAGGCCAGGATTGGTCTGAGCATGAAAATGTTTTGAAAGCTGCTATTACATAATGTTCGAGTGACATGATGTTTTTTTATGCCTGTCTTCATGGCAGTAAGTGCCACATACTTTCATTGGGCTACTCTTCAGTAAATCTAGAATTGGCTGGAATCTAGAAATCCACTCTAGAATTATAATAGATGCATGGGGCAGAAAGGCCCTGATTCAGTTTATATCTCTGCTGTGAGTTTCACAAAGTTGCAGTTATCCTAGTTTGAACTGCAGCTTGGGAAATCCAAATTGAACTCTACCCTGAGCTATAAAAGCTAAGGATAGAATAGGATAGGGTATGATAAGATTGCCAAAAACATCACCAAAAAGGCTTCAAGAATTGTTAATCTAAAATTACGTAGCTTCTGCTCCTGTAATCTCACACTACTAACCAGAGCACACAAAGCTTTCACCAGACCATTCTTCAATACATCTCATCTGTCTAGAACCCACACCGCATATCGGACATAAACACTCTAGAAAATGTCCAGAAATTCTTTACTAGAAGAGCCCTCCACTTCTCCACTCACAACAGAATACCCTATGCAACTAGACTTACAATCCTGGGTTTAGAAAGCTTAGAACTACATTGCCTTCAACACGACATAAGCCCATAAAATCATCTGCTTTAATGTCCTTCTTGTCAATGACTACTTAGCTTCAACCACGACAACACACGAGCACACAACTGATACAAACTTAAAGTAAACCACTCTAAACTCGATTGCAGGAAATACAACTTTAGTAACCAAGTAGCTGATGCATGGAACTCACTACCAGACTCTGTAGTATCATCACATAACCCTCAAAACTTTAATCTTAGACTATCCACTGTTGACCTCTACCGATTCCTAAGAGTCAGTAAGGGGCATGCATAAGTGCACCAGAGTGCCTTCCGTCACCTATCCTAATGTTTCTCTTTTACGAGTATCATAGAAACATAGAAGACTGACAGCAGAAAAAGACCTTCTCTTCTGAAGTTTTTGCTAACACAGAACTGCCAAGTATCATGTATATAAATATTGTTATATCTTTATATACCACCAATACGTACTTAACTAAATGAATAGAATAGAACAGAACAAAACACAACACAATAGAATAGAATTCTTTATTGGCCAAGTGTGATTGGACACACACAAGGAATTTGTCTAAGGAGTATACGCTTTCAATGCACATAAGAAGAATAAAATACATTCATCAAGAATAAAAAGATGCAATACTTAGTGATAGTCAAGGCTACTAATAAGCTATCAAATCATACTAGGAAACAAAGAAAAACAATATAAATTGAAAGATGCAAACGACATGAATATAGTAATAAGTGGGATGAGAGATACCGGTACTAGTAAGGAAGAGAATAATAATAGTAATACAGTCTTAGTAAATTTTTTGACAGTGTTGTAGGAATTAGTTCTTAAGCATAGTGATGGGAAAAACTGTCATTGTGTCTAGTTGTTTTGGCATGCAGTGCACTTCCTGGGTGTTTTTGAGCCAATCACTACCTCTCAGTGTGGCCTACCCTATAGGCTTATTGTTTGGGGAGAAAATGGCAAGAAATGCTATTTAGGCTGCCTTCAGTTTCTGGATATTCTGGATATGAATTAATAAGCAAACGTGACAGTCATCTCTATATACATGTAGAATGACTGCCCTGGAACCTTAACCCGAATAAGAACTGAATGGGATAATTTTGCGGGAAATTTTCATATATTAATGCATTGCTTGTTTACTTTTATTTTATTTTTAAATGAAATCTTCATCTGGTGAAACAGAGAATTATTTCTTGCCATCTGGAGGTACATCCTCTAATTTTTGGTACACTGCTTATTGTTTATGTTAAATTAAAAAGGGAAACCAAATTTTGGGTCGCACCTGACTGTAATTCCGCAGAGGTTCACAACAGTTTTCTGAAATACAGATTTTTTTTTATTAGTTACATCAGTCGAATGCGGCAACTTGGATTAATACGCCGTATGAAATCAACGCTGGTAATCCGTTATCTTTCACTTCAAAGGGAGTCCCTTATCTTATACAGAGGCATTTTTGTGACAAGATTTGCTATAAAACAGAAGGAAAGAGGAAACATCTGGAGCGGTTCATTTCCATATAAATCAGTTCCTTTCCCTTCTTAGAGTAGCAGCATTGCCTTGGGGGCTTATGAGTGCAGAGCAGAGTTTTAAAACACAATGGAACAGAATGCATTTGATAGGCATTTGATGCCTAAATATATTGCAAGACAGGCTGGTACTGTAGCCTGTCTATTTCACGGCATACTTTCACCTTTGAAGCCATCTTAATTTTAACTTCTTTTGCCTGCATGAGGCACATCACGGAGTGCAAAAATAGAAGATTTTTTTTTCATCCCTCCAGAGTTGATTTTGGTTTGGGGGAAGTGATGTAAAACTTCATGCACAGGAACAGGATATAATACAGCATTCTTTATTTTTCTCTACTGACCTGAACAGATTAGCATCCTGTCTCTTGCTGTACTTATAACTTTAGGAGTTTCAATCCAATTTGCATTCATTATGCAAAGTTTGTGTAACTCCCTGATTGCGTGATAATTGCCAATTATCAGGTAGTTTGGTTTAGATGCACACCAATAAATTGGCCACCCCCCTCTTCTGGTTTCAAATGGCGGTACAATTTTCATCTTTGCTAATTTTCTTTTAAAGGCATGCATGGCCATGCAATACTTGATTCAATATGCTGCAGATCCTGAAGCCTGAATGAAGAAGAGGAGAACTCATTGATGAAATATCCCTGAGGAAGTTCAGATTTTGGATAAAGGGAAGAAATTCCACATCTTTTATGGAGCTAGAATATGAACATTCTAAGCAAATGTCACAGCTTAAAGGGGAATAAATGATTAGATTCCAGTGCATTTGAGCTTAGCAAGTACTAAATTGTCCTTAATATATTCTACAGCTCCCATTTTAACCAGTGCTCCTGATAAAAGTCTCTCTTGTGATTTATAACGTTCTAGACCAGAGGTCCTCAAACTTGGCACCTTTAAGACTTGTAGACTTCAACTCCCAGAAGTTGGGGGGATGAAGTCCACAAGTCTTAAAGTGGTCAATTTTGAAGACCTCTGTTCTAGACATTTGTCTAAAATTTAATGACCAATGCATTTGTATTGCGACTCCCAGCTAACAAGGCTCAGCAGGGAAGAACTGTTTTAGATATTCATGGGAAGCAAGGTGTAACAGTATGGAGTAAGCTTTTAAATATGTGCTAAGATGCTTGCTTTGTCTTATAAAAGTTCCTATTTTGGGGGGAGAAAAAATTGCAATAGGAATTTTCCAGTCCCTGACAAAAAAAACCATTAAGTGCATTTCAGTGAAAGAAGACACAGAAATAATAGGGAAATGGAGAATTTGGAAAGAAATCACACTCATTTCTTTTTGTGTCTTTCTACTGCTAATTAACTAGAGGTTAAGAACAAAGGATACTTGAGACTCATTATTCTTAATAAAAGCCATGGATTGAGCTGTCTTGCTGAAATCTGGCTTCCACCAATAAAGAATGGTGATAGAAACATAGCTTGCCATAAAGGCCTGATTACTTAACCAATATATTGAAAAAAGCAGCAACATGAATATGGAATTGTGTTGATTTTTTTTTTTGTCTTCAATGACTATTTGTTTTCCTTTGGCTTAATCAACTTTATGGGGCTGCTATGAGGATTGAATAGAGAAAATACAGGGATGTCACCTTGAAGAATAACAAGATTAAATACTTAGATATTTCAATAAGTGGTTCTTTTCGTATTTTTTTTAACAATGCCCTCAAATCAGGGGTGAATTGCTCCTGGTTCACTCATGCCTATCAGTGGTTGGAGAGCCGGTTGCAAAGAGAGCGTGAGGCTTCTACCCACCCACCTGGACACTGCCATTTAGGTTCTTTTACACTCTGCACATGCATAATACACTGACCTATAAAGCCCTTCATGGCACCGGACCAGAATATCTCCGGGACCGCCTTCTGCCGCACGAATCCCAGCGACCAGTTAGGTCCCACAGAGTTGGCCTTCTCCGAGTCCCGTCAACTAAACAATGTCATTTGGCGGGACCCAGGGGAAGAGCCTTCTCTGTGGCGGCCCTGACCCTTTGGAACCAACTCCCCCCAGATATCAGAGTTGCCCCCACCCTCCTAGCCTTTCGTAAGCTCCTTAAAACCCACCTCTGTCGTCAGGCATGAGGGAATTGACATTTTCCCTCCCCCTAGGCTTATAAAATTTTTGCATGGTATGCTAGTATGTATGATTGGTTTCCAAACTGGGTTCTTTTAAATTAACTTAAATATTAGATTTGTTTACATTGTATTGTTGTTGCTGTGAGCCGCCACGAGTCTGCAGAGAGGGGCGGCATACAAATCTGATTAATAAATAAATAAATAATAAATAAAGTAACCCAAAATGGCGGCGTCTGGGCAGGTGGGTGGAGCCTTGTGCTCCCTTCGCGACTGGCTCTCCGATGACCGATAGGCATGTGCAAACCTGCCTCAAATTGTATGTTGCAGATCAAAGTGTGTTTTGAAAAGAAGTAGTTTTCCAAGAAGAGTTTTATTTTGTTTATTTTATATATTCGACTTCTGTGCTGCCCAGTCCCAAAGGATTCAGGGCGGCTTACAATAATAATATAAATAGAAATACAATAGATACAGAGCAATAAAAAGAAGTCGAATATAATCTAAGCTATCTAAAATCCCCATATTAAAAGAACCCATTTAATATAAAGCAGTCATAATCCCATACATATGTTGGTATGTCTCGGCGCAGCTAGGCTACCGACCTTCGACATACGCTGAGCAGAGATTAAGGAAGAGTGTGGATGTGTGATACAGCCAGTAACGACACAGATTTAGTATGCTGAATAAGTATTATTTACATATATACATAAAGCAGAAATAATCTACAAACTGCACATAGCAAGCACTAAGCAAAATACACTCCCCCCTCAAGGTAAAGGCAAAAGGTGAATGAGCTATTGATTTGATTTGATTTCATTTCATTTCATTTCAATGCCACCCCTCTCCATAGACTCGGGGCGGCTAACAACAATAATGAAACAACATATAACAAATCTAATATTTAAAATAATTAAAAGACCCTTATTTAAAAACCGAACATACACACAAACATACCATGCATAAATTGTAAAGGCCTAGGGGGAAGGGAATATCTCAATTCCCCCATGCCTGATGACAGAGGTGGGTTTAAAGGAGCTTAGGAAAGGCGAGGAGGGTGGGGGCAATTATGATCTCTGGGGGGAGTTGGTTCCAGAGGGTCGGGGCCGCCACAGAGAAGGATCTTCCCCTGGGTCCTGCCAAACGACATTGTTTAGTCAACGGGACCCAGGGAAGGCCAACTAACTGGTTGCTGGGATTCCTGCGGCAGAAGACGGTCCCGGAGATATTCTGGTCCGATGCCATGAAGGGCTTTATAGGTCATAACCAACACTTTGAATTGTGACCGGAAACTGATCGGCAACCAATGCAGACTGTGGAGTGTTGGTGTGACATGGGCAATTCACAGTCATCGTCAGGAAAGAGAACTGGCGTCCTCTTATGGCTAACCAGCCAAAGTCCTTAAAGTGATATTACAACTGTAAATGTATAGGCAGTTTAACAGACATGGCAATCCCAAATAACAGTATTTACCATGTACTAACATATACCATTCATGCAATGTGGCCCTGACAGTTGTTAATTCATGCCCCCCCAGTAAAACCAGGTCTTCATGGTCTTACAGAAGGCCAGTAGGGTGGGAGCAATACGGACATTGGGGGGGGGGATAGTTGGTTCCATAGAGCCGGGGCAGCCACAGTGAAATAAATAATCACTCACTTTCCTTAATTTCCCCTAAACCAGCATTTCGATTCGAAAGCTACACACTACTAATGAATGCTTATCTATTTTTAATATTCCTGTGTTTTAAAAGAAGGTTGTAGAGATTAATGTGATACCCCTCCTTTGCAACTCAGAGAGATCTTAAACCTATGAAAAATGCAGTTTGAATTTTGTCACATTCGAAACCTTCTGAAATATCATTAGACAAGAATCTGTTCTGCCATCTTCAACTCTTAATATAACCACGGTCTCTTTATTACGCTCAATATTATTGATTTTACAGCAACCTTTTTTCCTTCAGAGTGCAAAATGGTGATCCCCAAACTTCTCCACAATAAGCAGGACCATTTTGCAAGGGAGGGGTGGATGTTAAAGGATAAAATTGGTAGTTTAAGCCTTGTGTAGGATTGTAATACATGTGAAACCTCTTCATTCCCCAAATAATCTCCACTCACAAATTCATAGCTCTGCTTACTTTTGAAAGAGGTCTTCAAAATGCTAATTTAGTATGGCTCTTCTGCTCTACAGGGTTCCAGGCATTATTTGTATTTACATGCAACCTTGGGGCTCAGGTTCTCTGCCACTTAGCTTCCCTAAAATGGATGGCATTCACATCTGGAGACCTTCTTTATTGAGCCAACACCTGCATGGTGGATAGATCACTCAGCACACAGGAACAGGTGTTTTCAAACCTCTACACCAGTGATTTTCAACCTTTTTTGAGCCGCGGCACATTTTTTACATTTACGAAACCCTGGGGCACATTGAGGGGGGGGGCTAAAAGAATTTTGGACAAAAAAATCCTCTCTCTCTCTTCCTCCCCTTCACTCTATTTCTTTTTCCCTCCCTCTTTCTCTCACTTTCTTTCTCTCTCTCTCTCTCCATCCCTCTTTCTTTCTCTTCCTTCCTTCCTCTTTCTTGCTCTTTCTCCTTCCCTCCTCTTTCTCTCTCTCTCTTGCTTTCTTTCTCTCTCTTGTTCTTTCTCTCTCTTGCTTTCTTTCTTTCTCTCTCTCTTGCTTTCTTTCTCTCTTGCTTGCTTTCTCTCTTGCTTTCTTTCTCTCTCTCTTTCTCTCTCTCTTGCTTTCTTTCTGAGCTTCGCGGCACACCTGACCATGCCTCGCGGCACACTAGTGTGCCACGGCACACTGGTTGAAAAACACTGCTCTACACTACCACAGTGTATGTTGGGTTTAAGAAAGGTGGACTGTACATTAAAATGAAATTTTGTTCCAGCAGTGGTTCTCATCCTGGAGATCGGGACCCCTTTGGGGGTCAAAGGATCATTTCACAGAGGTCACCTAAGACCATTGGAAAAGACAAATTTCCCATGGTGTTAGGAACTTTTCTGGCACCTTTTTACAATCTGACCAATCAGATGTTTACAGTGGGGGTGTCCCTCTGACCTTCCTGCCAATCAGCTTAAAGCTTTATTGGGAGAATTGGCGCTAGACCTTTGGTTGGGGGTCACCACAACATGAGGAACTGTATTAAGGGGTCACAGCGTTAGAAAGGTTGAGAACCACTGTCTCAAAGGGTCACCACCTCCACTATACACTACATAAGCAAGACAAAACAAACGAACAAACAAATATATTGGAGGTGGTGACCCTTTGTGAGCTGTATGCATTCAAATTGAAAGCAGGAATCCATCCCAACAACGTTTAATCTAATAGCAAAAATCTACGAAGTCGTAGAAACGACTAAACTCACATATGAATTACAGGACAAGGATATGGAGGATTTTCATAAAACTTGGGACAGATGGTATATCTGGATTGCAAAAAACAAACTAAAAGAAAAGAAAAATGGGAACTTAAAAACTAAATTGAGAGAGAAAAATCAAATTGATATTAAGAGGAAATATTATTAATACAAAGCACTACTATACCATTGAAAAAATGAAATAAAATGGATACATTAACAGGAAAACTAATAGGATGTATATATATGTAATATGTTATATGTAATAACTATTAAAAGGAAATAATTCCTTTTTTACTATGTATGAGCTGCAAACCAATTATGCCACTATTTAAGTGGTATTGATACTAAGATAAGATACCAAATGTTCCATGTATAAAGCAGGATGCTTTCTTCTTCTTTTTTTGTTGTTGTTGTATGTTATATGTATATATTGTTGTTTTGTTGTCTTTTTGTTCTATTTCTGTTTTAATGTACATACAGTGGTACCTCGGTACTCGAACGCTTCCTTTCTCGTACATTTCGGATAACGAACAAAATTTTCGGCAAAAATTTGCTTCGGTATCTGAACAAAAATTCAGATACCGAACAGCCAGAGAAAATTTTGTTCATTATATGAAATGTAATCCCGGCAGCTTCAGGGGGCTGAGGAGTTCTCTGAGAGCTCCAAGCTGCAGGAAAGGTGGGGGCTGCTGCAATCTTGGCAGCTTCTGAGGGCTCCTTTCCTCATTGCTTCCTTTTATTACCTGTAAGCAGCTTCAAAAACTTTCTCCTTCCCTGTGGAATTTAATGGCTGCAACACGCGGCGATTTCCCTTCCAGTAGCAAGAGCGCCGGGAACGTCACGTGATGAAGGGAAGCCGACGGAGCCATCTCAGCAATTGCTGCCGCTCCAGCAGCTTCCCTTCATTACGTGACTTCCCGGCGCTCTTGCTACTGGAAGGGAAATCGCCGCGTGTTGCAGCCATTAAATTCCACAGGGAAGGAGAAAGTTTTTGAAGCTGCTTACAGGTAATAAAAGGAAGCAATGAGGAAAGGAGCCCTCAGAAGCTGCCAAGATTGCAGCAGCCCCCACCTTTCCTGCAGCTTGGAGCTCTCAGAGAGCTCCTCAGCCCCCTGAAGCTGCCGGGATGGCAGCTTCTGGGGGCTCCTTTCCTCATTGCTTCCAGCAGCCCCCACCTTTCCTGCAGCTTGGAGTAGCGAATTTATTTATCCCATTGGAAATAAAGAAAATAGATTTAATTGGTTCCCAGCGAGTTAACAGGGGCTGGGAACCAATTAAATCCATTTCCATTATTTCCTATGGGATAAATAAATTCGGTACTCGACCAAATCGGTTCTCAACCACAGTTCTAGAACGGATTATGGTCGAGTACCGAGGTACCACTGTATTTAAATAAAGTATTTTTTTTAAAAGAAATTTTATTTTAATGTATGTCGACTAGTGTACTTTCAAAGTGTCAATAAAGTTATTATTCTATTTGATTCTATTTGATTCAATTCTAAAAACATGCTGTCTTCTCTCCACTTTTTAGGATGGCAGCTTATGGCCTTCGGAAAGCACAGTGTCGGGAAATGGTGTAACAGAGGTAAGGAATGGACTTGAAAGAGAGGAGACAGCCCGGCTCCTTGGTCTGCATGGCAACCTCATGGTTTTTCCTTTTCCTTCTCTCCAGCAGCAAGTCTACACCCCGAGGCCTACCGACAGGCTAGCAGTCCCATCCTTCCTGCAGAGAGACCGCTTCAATAGATTCCAGCCCACCTACCCTTATATGCAGCACGAAATCGACCTCCCCCCTACCATCTCCCTGTCGGATGGAGAAGAGCCGCCTCCTTACCAGGGGCCCTGCACCCTGCAGCTCCGAGACCCCGAGCAGCAAATGGAACTCAACAGGGAGTCGGTCCGAGCGCCTCCCAACAGAACCATCTTTGACAGTGACCTGATAGATCATTCCGTCTACGGGGGGCCCTGCCCTCCGAGCAGCAACTCGGGCATCAGCGCGACCTGCTACGGAAGCAACAGCCGGATGGAAGGGCCTCCTCCCACGTACAATGAGGTCATTGGCCACTTCCCGGGATCTACGTTTTACCAGCACCAGCAGAACAACAGTGGGGTGCCTTCATTCCCTTCGCCTTCGCCCATCAGCAATCTCGAGAGCACAACGATGTGGAACAAGGAGAAGGACAAACAGAAAGGGCACCCTTTTTAAAAAAAGAGAGAAGAAGAAAGGAAAGGAAACACTCTGCACTTCTTGATAAATAGGAGGGGAGGTAGAATATGGAGATGGGGAGGGGCGAGTGAAACCACCTCTCCATCTCTGTGTAGTATAAATATTTACATGTTATGTTTGGTCTGAATGCACAAGCCAACAAAACTTGCAAAAACATTTCTTTGTTGAGCTCCGTTAGGAATATTTTGATTTTTCCCCCTCCCTTTCTAAATAAATCTACAGCAGTCCTTTCCCGCCCCTTCCTCCTCCTCCTCCATTCTCCCCCTTCCCCGTTTTTTGTATCTAGTTGAACCGCGTGTGTGGATGCTACAACTTTTCTTTGTTTTCTTTCATTTAACTTTAAAGATTGAAAAAAAAATATTTGCACAAAAACACTTGTTTAAAAATCTGCAATATATATATAAATATATATATTAAAAAAAAGTAAGAGAAACTGTATGTGTGTTGGGGTGGGAAGCAGGAGTATTTTTATATTAGAAGAGGCCTATTGAGGGGAGGAAATGATTTGTTGTGGGGGGTTTGTTTTTCTTTCTGAACTTAGAGAATATGAAACATGGCAACTTTTGAGAGCCATCTCAAGAAAGCATGTATGAACGTTGTAAAAAAAAAAGTGAGAAAGAGAAAAACAATAGGAAAAAAAACAAAAAAAACAAAAGCAGGGGTTTAGAATTATTTATATAAATGTTGAAATTTTGCACTATTTTTTAATATAAATGTGTCAGTGCTTGTGTTGGTTAGAAATCTCTTAATCTGTCTACCATAAAACTGTTGACGAAAGTGCGTTGAGGTCTGAATAGATTCATGGGAGCCGGGGTGGTTGGGGGGTGGAGCTTGAAGGAGGACCGCATCTTGTGCAAAATTTTCTTTTTTTTAATTCTTCACAGTCACATAACCCTCTCTTAGACCTCTGGTAGTTCCTTGACACCTATCGACAAGTACAGACAGATGCCTATAAAAGAGACCAGAACCTATCATGTACATGTATTTCATTAACTGTGAAGGGGCTGAGCATGTATAAGAATTGCCCCTTTAAAGAAATGAACAAGGTAATGGCACCCAAGTCCCATAGTTTCCCCTTCTGTGCTTGAAGGTGTGTTTCAAAAGGGGAAGAGGCCATTTCTACGCCTGTGAGTATATGTTTCTCCATTGTTGTATTTTCTTAGTCCTTTTTTTTCTTGCACTCGGGGGTTCATTCCCAGGCTTGTCAAGCAGCATAATGCTTACATAATCCTACATTCCCTATGAAATCATTATGCTTTTTTTTTAAAGGGAACATTTAACATGTGAAATTGATTTGCGGCTATTGAAAACGTGAAACGATTACGATTCAAAAATGAAGAGCTTAATTGTGCAAAACGTTACTAAGTTTCCCCGAAAATAAGACCCTGTGTTACATTTTTTGAACCCTGAAATAAAGCACTTGGGCTCATTGCCATGCACTCAAAAGCCCAATCAGGAGATGTCTTATTTGGGGGGAAACAGGGTAGCATCGTGTGTTATCCCAGTGGGGCTGGAATGCTGCTCATCCTGAACTTGAACAATGCCTAAGCAAGACCTTCTCCCCTTGACATCTCTTCAGCTTGTTCTCCTTCTACCGGTATAAAAGTAGATTTCGTCTCAGAGTTGAAGCCAAAGGCGAATCTCTTGCTTAGATAAACTTTCTGCTGCAGAGCTTTGAAGCACCTAGGTCTTTTTATCTTTTTGCAAAATCAAGCCCTCCAAAAGGCATATTGGAATAGCTGTTCTATTTTTATTGTTTGGTTAATTTCAGGAAGGCCATAAAAGCATACACAGTCATTAAATTATTTTCTTTTTTAATGACCTGGTGATGGCTTCTAATTGTCATCATCTTTTTTTTTTAATAAAATAATTTGGCGCTCTCTCTGGTTAAGATAATAAAAGGAGTGAAGGAACATCAAGATTCAGAAGTCCTTGAGATTTATAGCGCTTCTGGAAACATGGTTCAGGCGCCCTGCTTTTTGCAAGATTTTTAAATATGTTTTACCAATGAAGGTTGCTCACATGCCAAAGCCATAGTCCCTGTGCTGCTTTATTTTATTTTTATTTTTTAAAGTAGGAGGAGGGACCAGTGACAAGCATATGCTTGTCCTATAGGGTCCAGAAATGGAGTTTACTCTAAAATACTTTTCGTTTATCCCACGGTTAAAGGAAGATCGGCATTGTCCTTATTTACATCTGCTAATCCAGAGGTCTTCAAAGTTGGCAACGTTCAGATTTGTGGACTTCAACTCCCAGAATTCTCCAGACAGCTGCTGGCTGGAGAATTCTGGGAGTTGAAGTTCACAAGTCTGAACGTTGCCATGTTTGGGACCCCTGTGCTAATCTGACTCTGCAGGTTTCCAAATGCAGTTTGCTAGTTCTGCCTTGCATCCTGCTAAGTGGAGGAAAGAAACCACTCATCCCACATTTCAGGTTCAAACTGAAAAGCAAGGGTTTTTTCAAAAAAGGAATAGGGAAGATATATTAATCCCCCACTAAGTCAGCATTCCACTTACCTGTTCATAGTAGTGCCATGCACTTGAGCCAAACAGTTGGGCTAAGAAAATTGCAGCTCCATCTTTCCTGGTATGAAGTTCCATCTACCTTCATGCATCACTCCATCCTAAAAGAAAAGGACGGGGTCCTGAAGACCACCCTTGCTGAATTACCTTCCTCACGACGGCAGCCTTTGATCCTTAACTGTTTTTTATTTATTTCAGTTGGAGAATAGGGGAGACATGTAGATGGAAGTATTTCAGCTACTATGATGTATTCAAGGCAAAAGAGTCATGTTCAGGTTTTAGAAGCAAATCTATAACCTCTTAGCAATGTTTATCTATGTTTGCCATTTGTTATCAGGATCCTTCTGGATCAAGGGTGCATCTAACCTTCAAACAAATCAGCTCATATCATCTGCTTCTTTAAAGCGTTGTCTTGCGTTCTCTCTCTTTCTCTCTCTCTCTCTCTCTCTCTCTCTCTGTCTTTCTCTCCCATTTTGTCTTTTTTAATACATTTTTTAAGGTATAAAAGTCTGCTTGGTTGTTTTTAATCCACATGGCTAATTTACATATGATTTGAGTAACAGAGAGTGAAAGGCATAAATGACAAAGAGGAAGATATTGTTTAAACGTTTCCAGATCAATCTCTCTAGATAGAGTATGCACAACGTTTTAAATTTTAACTAGGAAGGTAGTCGTTTTTTCCCAAAAAATCCAAGCCATCCTAGGCAGACAACAGAGTTTTGGGCAGAGTGGAGTTTAGAAACTTGATCTTACCATATTTGCACAGACTGAGGAGAACAAGCCAATTGGTGTCTTGAGTTCCAAATTACAATCTCGATCTTTGCTGATCACTGAAGGGTATCAATATTCCTGTTTCTAATTATATCATCAGCCTTTGATCAAAACTAGGAAAAAATAGGCAATTGAGCTCACTGAATCTCACAGAACATCTTTAGCTGCTGATAAACCAGCAGTTCCCAACCTTTTTACAAAAGTAGATAATTATATGCATACAATTATGCACATACACTATATAATTTTGAAACTTTGAAACCCACATTTTCCTACACCCTGGAATATCGCCTCGCACCCCTGGTTTGGAACCGCTGTGATAAAGGAACAGCTATCAGGCCAGTTGAGAAGTTGGCAATCTTTATGGCTACATAGTTCCAGAACTAATTAGCAGGGGGAATTGTATATGTGTACAAGGAGGTGTAATTTGGTTTTTGCCAGATGCTAACTAGGAAGGTAACATAAATGAAAGATATAAAGGCAATAACTCTTGTTTTTATGCGATTTTTGTATTATTTGAAGAAGAAAGTCTTGAGAGCAATCTGATGAGTTTTAAAGTTTTAAATAATTTGGGATGCTATTTATATATATAAAGAAAGAAAGAAATATATATATATATATATTAAAGGGATCGTAATGAAAATATAGAAATGAACATTTTAAGAAAATGCCACCTTTTGTGGGGGGCCTAGTAATAGACAACCTCAACTTCCCTCTATATAGCTCCTTAATAATAGCTTTACAACAACTCCAATTTGCAGTTTTTTTAAAGATAAAAACAAGGAATAACTCTTTATCTTCCTGTGAAAGTCAAAGAATTTATAGACTTTTTACAAATGTATCTTTCCTTTATGTAACGTGTCTATTTAGTGCCTTATTAAAAGAAACAGTAAGCCTCCCTTTTTTTTCTTTTGCAAATATAAATAAAAGAGGGGGAGATTCTATCATTGGTAGTGATAGGAACTTCCATAATATGGGCACTTTTCTTTTAGATCAATTCTTAGATTTCATTTTTTTTTAAGTGTACATTTAACTCTTTTACCTCCAGTTTAATATATTTATTGACATGAAGCACTCTTTGCTCATCTTTTGCCCTGTGCTTGTTAGGTAGCATAAATACCTGCTATGCACATATCCTAGCCTAGTAAGTAGTAAAATTGTGGTAGAGAATATAATCAAGAGGGTCAACCAAAAGAGACCGAAACATATCTACTGGCCTCTTGAGCCAAAATTAGTAAACAGTAATTTTTGTGGGTTTTTAAAAACCTTTTATCATCTTCTTTTCTCACCCACCCCCACTTTCTTTGATCTGTGATTTTTACTAAACACCTATATACATAAATGCATTTTATATGCATTTACAGTGATACCTCATCTTACAAAGGCCTCATCATACAAACTTTTCAAGATACAAACCCGGGGCTTAAGATTTTTTTGCTTCTTCTTACAAACTATTTTCACCTTACAAACCCGCCGCCGCTGCTGGGATGCCCCGCCTCCGGACTTCCATTGCCAGCGAAGCAGTTGTTTTTGCGCTGCTGCAGGGGAATCCCAGCAGGACTTCTGTGTTTTTGTGATGCTGCAGGGGAATCCCAGCAGGGGAATCCCAGCAGCGCAAAAACAGAGGTCCGGAGGTGGGGTTTTGAGGGCTTCGGTGTTTTTGCAATGCTGCGATTTCACGGATGCTCCCTTCGCTGGCAGTGCAAAAACGGGCGCTTCGGCTGGCAAAAGGGGTGAATTTTGGGCTTGCACACATTAATCGCTTTTCTATTGATTCCTATGGGAAAGATTGTTTTGTCTTACAAACTTTTCACCTTAAGAACCTCGTCCCGGAACCAATTAAGTTTGTAAGACAAGGTATCACTGTATTTAAATTCTCTACCATAATTAAAGAACCATCAGCATGGCTGCAAGATACTAAGTCACAGGAGTGCCTTGTAAAAAAAAAAAGAACCAAAATTTGGGACCGGTATTGAGTTGGCATCGTTGGGCGCATGCTAAGATCAGGGCTGTGCAATGGCATGGATTGGGGAGGGGGTGACAGACATGAGAGGTTGCCCAGAGCCTTTCTAAGTTTGTCAGTAGTGGCCCACCATAATACGATGGAAGCAAGCTTTCTTCGCTGGCTTTGTGAGGTCAGCCAAATGAAACGCTAGAAAAAAGTGGATCGTAGGAATCGTAATGAAGTGGAGGGAGTGGTTTGCACTCAGCTGCCAACTTCGTCCCTGTCTCTTCTCTCTATGTTTATCAGAAGACCTGATATGTAGCGGTGAAGAAAAGAAATGACTTTTCTATCATTGGGATGAAGTAGCTCACTTTTCTGGGTCAACTTCTATTAACTGGAGAAGATCCGGACAAGAGGCATGGGGGGGGGGGGGGGGATCGTGACTTTCCCAACAAACAAAATGAATAGGATTTATTACACCAGAACAAAATGAAACGTCCAACTTTGCTTATGTTTCCTGAGCTGCTAATTATCTTCTCTTCTGCTTGTGTCCATACCTCCCATGGGACTATTTAGTTGACTCAACCAAGCACATTGTTAATATCCATGATTGCTCCAGATTCATCCGTTGACTTGCCCATTTGGGCTTTCAACACCAGTCTTGGGTTAAGAAGGCCCCAGTGCAGAGGTAGGGAAAGGTGGCTCTTCTATGACATGTGGTTCGGGAATTCTGGGAGTTGAAGTCCACAAGTCATAGAAGAGCCACCTTTGCCTACCCCTAACCCAGTGTATCCTTATTCAGTGAGATCTCTCTTAACATTAGTTTATTAAGGTGGACTTGCTCTCCCCATTCAAGGTATTCTGGCCTCAGCCATGACAGTATCTATTACCCCATTTGTCCTTTCACTAAGATAAACTGGGAAGCTGAGTGTCCATTTTAACATAACACAAATTCAACTCCATTGGTTGCTGTTAAGCTGTTGCCTGTTTTGACAAGTATTGCTACATGGAAAGCAGATATTCGATAGCCAAAAATAATTGTGTTCCCAGGGTAACTCTGCAATTGTTTGGTTTTTGACCAATCATGAATCAACTCTAGAAATTCTGCTGGGTCACTTGCATTTTATAGAAGTGGACCATAGGAATTCAGAAAACCTGAACTCACTTGAACAAGGAGTCCCAATCTATTGGGCTTCCCTTTTTCACACCTGCTTTAAAGGTTCCCCAATCAGCTCACCTTCCTTTACCATTTTTTAATCTCTGCATCTGTTGCAAATAATTTTATGATAAAGTCCACAGCACTAATATGCCGGTAACCTTGCTTTTAAACTTATGTATTTTTTTTCCAGTCCTGCAAACATGATCCCAACACTCTTTCGCTCCTGACAAAAAATATATTAAGAATTCTTTTGTATGTACTTTACAGAGTAGACTTTTTCATTAAAAAAAAATGGAAGAATATTATGAAATTAACTTTTTTCCCATTAAATTGAAAACCAAACCGAGTGGGGAAAGGAGGTTCATTAAGCTACCGGTACATGAATCTGTCTCTTTCTTGACCAACAAGCCAGAATGATAATTTGATAAAATGCCGGTAAAATGTTAACCTTTGACTATAGAATGGAGGCTGACAGCTCAGAAAGAGGTCAAATTAGCAAAATTTAATGGTGGGAAAAATAGGCTTAGTTTATATTTATCAACCTGTAAGCTACCTGCTTATGTGTTAAAAGATTTAATGGTCAGATCAGGTTATATTTTAGAAAAAATATCAATATTTCCTGGTACATAAGAAAGCCAAAAAGCATTATTAAGAGAAAATCCAGTGGAAAACAACTCTTGGGGTGGAGAATATGGATTTGGAAATAATAGTGGTGGGTTTGAGCAGGTTCTTAAAAGTATACAAGATTCACAGTTTCTACATTTGTAAATCTTAAGACTTAGAAATTGGATTTATTAAGGTAGGATGTGAAAATTGATCATAAGTGATGAGAAGAATAAAAATATCACCCTTGAGAATATCTTTTTACTTACAGCTGAATCTTGGGGAGAAAAAAACATGCATGAAATGATACCTTTAATGGGGAAAAAAATCCACAACTTTCCTTCTTTAAGCATTGAATTAAATAAAAAGCTAGATATGTAGCATAAAATTTCTAGCCAAGATGAGAATCTGTATTCTCTAGTATGATCTGTGCAACATTATACACACAAACATACATGCACACAATTTCCCCCTGTATATGATACACAAACTAAAAGGATTGGGGAAGAAAAACTAAACTTTTCCATAAATTGTGCTTTCAGATTATTTTGCTGTAATATAGAAGCTCATGGAGTACTACGTTAAAAGTCCTGATTTGCCTGCCTTATAGTCACATTTCATTGTATTTTAATATTTTCTTCAATTTCCAGTTGCATTGCTTTTGGCTTTGAAGTTTATTATATGCAGTCCTGTATCCTGAATTTTTGTTCAACTTAAAAAAAAAACCTTATGTAAAACAAAAGACAGCACATGCAATGCAGTACTTATCTATACTTAGCTGTTTTTGTATGAATATGTACTCTGATGCCAATTTCCACAAATCTTGTAAAATGCTTCTTGTGTAACAGTAACCAATAGTGGCAATGATATGTCATTCTATCCTTAAAAAGCTGCAATACTTAAAAACAATAAATTTTACAATACTTTGGATTCTTGCCTTTCCTTTTGTTGATGTTTCACCTAAACCTGTTTTTTCTTCAAAATAGCAATAGCACTTAGACTTATATACCACTGGACAATGCTTTACAGCCCTCTCTAAGTGGTTACGGGGTAAGCATATTGCCCCCAACAATCTGGGTCCTCATTTTACAGAAGGATGGAAGGCTGAGTCAAACCTGAGTCAGTGGGACTTGAACTGCTGAACTGATGGTAGCCGTCACTCTGCATAAGTAGCCTGCAATACTGGATTTTAACCACTACACCATTTCAAAATTTTCCACTATCGAGTCTCTGGGTGTGGCTTGGTAGTAGTGGCAGAGGAAAGATACTGCAAAATCTCCATTCCCACTCCACTCTGGGACTAACCAAAGGTGGCATTTTCTGGTTCTCCAAACTATTGTTTTTAATATTAGATTTGTGCTTTGTATTTTGTTGTGAGCTGCTCCGAGAGGGGCAGCATACAAGTCTAATAAATAATAATAATAATAATAATAATAATAATAATAATAATTTTTATTTATTTATTTATTTATTTATTTATTTATTTATTTATTTATTTATTTATTAGATTTGTATGCTGCCCCTCTCAACAAATCTAATAAATTTAAAAAACATTAAAAAAAACCCATTATTAAACCAGACATACACACAGTCACACCATACATAAATTATATAGGCCTGGGGGAGGGAGGGGGAATGCCTCAATTCCCCCATGCCTGACGGCAGAAGTGAGTTTTAAGGAGTTTACGGAAGGCAAGGAGGGTAGGGGCAGTTCTAATCTCTGGGGGGCGCTGGTTCCAGAGGGTCGGGGTTCTTCCCCTGGGACCCGCCAGACGACATTGTTTAGTCGATGGGACCCGGAGAAGGCCAACTCTGTAGGACCTAATCGGTCGCTGGGATTCGTGCAGCAGAAGGCGGTCCCGGAGAAATTCTGGTCCGATGCCATGAAGGGCTTTATAGGTCATAACCAACACTTTGAATTGTGACCGGAGTGTTGGAGTGACATGGTCATACCTGGGGAAGCCCATGATTGCTCTTGCAGCTGCATTCTGCACGATCTGAAGTTTCTGAACACTAATTATTATTATTATTATTATTATTATTATTATTATTATTATTATTATTATTATTATTCAAAATTTCTGCTACCGGTTCTCCAGAACCTGATGGACCCTGCTGGATTTCACCACTGCCTTAAAGTCAATTCTTACAGGGCATCTAATGAAGGCAACTTTAGCCCACAAAGTACTGTACCTATTAATAAAAAGAGAGAGAGAGGTCCTTGTGCTCTCAGCTTTGTTGTTTTTTGAGGCCTTTTTTTGCGCAGACATTTCATTACCCAAACTAGGTAACATAGTTACTTTAAAAAATGTTAGTGATTGCAAAAAACATGTTAAAAATATTTTTTTAAATGCCTTGGTAAGGCCACATTTGGAATACTGCATTCAGTTTTGGTCGCCACAATGCAAAAAGGATGTTGAGACTAGAAAGAGTGCAGAGAAGAGCAACAGAGATGACTAGGGAACTGGAGGCTAAAATATATGAAGAACGGGTGCAGGAACTGGGTAGGTCTAGTTTAATGAAAAGGACTGGGGGAGACATGACTGCAGTGTTCCAATATCTCAGGGGTTGCCACAAAGAAGAGGAAGTCAAGCTATTCTCCAAAGCACCTGATGATAGAATAAGAAGCAATAGGTGGGAACCAAACAAGGAGAGAAGCAACTTAGAACCAAGGAGAAATTTCCTGACAGAACAATGAATCTGTGGAACAGCTTATCTCCCAAAGTTGTGAATGCTTCAACACTAGAAGTTTTCAAGAAGATGTTGTATATTTATTTATTTATTTATTTATTTATTTATTCATTCGTTCATTTGTTTGTTTGTTTTGTTTATTTATTTATTTATTTATTTATATGCCGCCCGTCTCTGTGGACTAGGGGCGGCTCACAACAAACAGGGAATACATAATAAAACGATTTGATCCAATTAATAATAATTAATAATAATAACTTTTAAAATATCCTAAAAATTAAAAGATTCAGTTAACATTCACTCAATAAATAATTTATTCTATACACATTTGTTGGTTAGTGGGGGAAAGATCTAATGACCCCAGGCCTGGCAGCAAAGATGAGTCTTCAAACTTTTTTGGAAAGCAAGTAGGGTGGAGGTGGTGTGAATCTCTGGGGGGAGCTGATTCCAGAGGGCCTGGCCCCCACAGAGAAGGGTCTTTCCCTAGGCCCTGCCAGCCAACATTGTCTGGTTGGCGGGACCCTGAGAAGGCCAACTCTGTGGAACCTCACCTGCGCTGGGATTCGTGCGGCAGAAGGCAGTATAACCTTTTTTCTGAAGTGTAGGGTTTCCTGCTTAAGCAGGACTAGAAGACCTCTAAGGTCCCTTCCAACTCTGTTATTCTGTTCTGTTCTGTTCTATTATTCTATTCTATTTTATTCTATTCTATTCTAAAAGTGGCATAATTAGCCAGCCTTAAAAGTTTAGGGCCTGGGACAAGGAAAGACTGAAATATCTGGAACATATTTAAATTCTGCATTGTCTGGAAAAAGCAGAGAGGAAATCTCATATTCTTCTTATTAAAGAGATGGTATGGTATGAGATTCAGTATAGAAAATACTTCCCAAAAAGTAAAGCTGGTGGAGTAATGAAATTCATTAAAACAATCTGCAGCCACCATGCACAAATGCAAACAATTTTATCATCAAGCAGTTCAAAAACAGCTGGCTATGCATATCCTTCTTGATCAAACTAAAGTGGGCTCTCCAAATTCACTATCTGGGCCATCTATGGCAGAATACAGACAAGAGAGCACAGCCCTTGTCCAATAGTATTTGCAATTATCAGAATAAAGAATATAAGGGGAGGAAATTACAAAGGGCAAGCTTGCAAAAAAAAATCTAAACAACCTGATAGCCCATCTTTCCAGGGATTCCATTCCATTCTCTTCACCTAAATTCTCAGGATATTCCTTTCCTTGCCATTATTTCTACCCATTTCTCAGTGGACTGGGTTTGCAGGGGGGGTTGCAGTATATTTTTAGATACGGATATAGATTAACAGAGTTGGGAGAGACCTTGTAGATCATTAAGAACCAGGGTGGTGCAGTAGTTAGAGTGCAGCACTGCAGGCTACTTCAGCTAACTCCTAGCTGTAGTTCAGCAGTTCAAATCTCACCACTGGCCCAAGGTTGACCCAGATTGTTTGGGGGCAAAAAGAAAAAAAGAAATTTAGTTAAACAGTACAATTACAAAATAAAACCTAATACAAACTAAAAATAATAACAGAATAAAAAGAATAAGTGGCAGATGCAGAAAAGGAAGAGCAAAGGAAAAAAGAAATGGAAAAGAAAAAAAATAAGATCCTAGTAAAGAAAAAGAAAAGAAACATATAAAGAACTAACTTGCCATTTAAACAGAACAAATATAAACAATTTTAATAACCTATCACATTCACTTAAAATGCCACAAATGATCCTATCATCCTATATTCACTCTCTTATCTATAAATAAATCCACAAAACATAATTATTTTAATCCTGATATCAGCTAAAGTCCTTCAAGTGTTACCAGAGATAGTATATTTAATTGTGATCAAATAGACCAACTTTATACTCCTTTCTTTTATTTTGACAATCTTGATGTGTAGTCTCTTCAAACAATGTCCTAGAATCTGATTTCATTTGCATTTTTTCTTTGTTCCCTCTTCCAAAAATTTTCAAAACAAGTCTCTTTTGCAAATTCAATGTAGGAAAATTATCTAGGTTATTATTTTGGTTTATTATTTCTACATCCCTTAAAATATCAGATGGTACCCTTAGAAACATAGAAACATAGAAGTCTGACGGCAGAAAAAGACCTCATGGTCCATCTAGTCTGCCTTTATACTATTTTCTGTATTTTATCTTAGGATGGATGGATGTTTATCCCAGGCATGTTTAAATTCAGTTACTGTGGATTTATCTACCACGTCTGCTGGAAGTTTGTTCCAAGGATCTACTACTCTTTCAGTAAAATAATATTTTCTCATGTTGCTTTTGATCTTACCCCCAACTAACTTCAGATTGTGTCCCCTTGTTCTTGTGTTCACTTTCCTATTAAAAACACTTCCCTCCTGGACCTTATTTAACCCTTTAATATATTTAAATGTTTCGATCATGTCCCCCCTTTTCCTTCTGTCCTCCAGACTATACAGATTGAGTTCATTAAGAGTACCTTGACTGGTAACTGAGTTTTGCTGCAACATTAGGATGTGTAGAGTAATAACTTGTTCCACATCATTCTTGTAGCTTGAAACTTTTAAATCCACTTTCAAATAGTCTGAATGGTTCAGGTAGAATTTGTTTCTCTTCCTTCATAACCTTCCCTTATAAAACTTATTTAAAATCTTGAAGACACTACTACAATTAATTTCTGGGTTCATTGTTCAAAACTATGCTTCAGTATCTACCCAATATTAAAATAGTTTACTGCATTCTTTCATTATGAGTCAAATGTGGATATACTTCTTCCTTAATTACAATATTTAATTCTCCCTAGTTTCATTTAGTGTCCAATTTTTAAAGTCTTATTATTGTTTTATTATTTTTTAAATCAAAGCAAAGCCATTTTCCTATAGCAATGATTCTTTATAGTTAATTCCAAAATCTTATTTCAAATGTATTTGGGCCCTAACTTTCTAAAATCAAAGTTTTAATTACCCTTTTGCCGTTTATTCAAAAAGAAAAAAATAAGTTTTTAAACTTCTAGCCAAAAACGTCTTTCAACTAAGGATTGAGAGAAATTAACCCAGTGCTACAAAACTTGTCAATCTAACACTTCTTAATAGCTGAAAAGCAGTTAACAAGTAATTTCCAAATATGATTAGGAAAGGAAGCATGAAAACTTAATTATATTAAATTTAGATTGGTTTTAATTAATTTGGGTTTCTTATATGTTTTTTGTATTGCTCCTGCTTTGTAAGCCGCCCTGAGTCTATGGAGAAGGGTGGCATAGAAATCAAATAAGTAAGTATGTAAGTAAGTAAGTAAGTAAGTAAGTAAGTAAGTAAGTAAGTAAGTAAGTAAGTAAGTAAGTAAGTCAAGTTATTTCAAAGGCATCAACTATGATTTGACCAAGATGGCTATCTCATCACCTCCAAGAGCTCTAAGCCCACTGAAGAACAGTCTCTTGCCATCTACTTGTGAAGAGCAGCTGTCCTGAGCACTTGTGGACAATCTCAACTCCTCTCCCTTATCTATTGAGGAATTATAAAAGGCTTGGTGCACTCTCTGGCTATTCATTCCACCCATGATCATCAACTCCATTTTTCACAGAGGAATCTTCAGTCTGTTCTGCTCGGACCTACTCGGATGGGAACAAAGGAAGAATCCACTCACAACACAGTCCACCATTTCTTCCCCAGAAGTCAAAATGGCAAAACCACCTCTGGAAACCTTACTACTCCAGGCAGTCACCAGGAATGAAGAACTGACTCACAGGCACAATTTGCAAGGATATTTTATGTCTGCCCAATTTCCATTCTGCCTTGCTCAAGGCATTTCAGAATAATTTCTTTAAGGATAGTGTCAGCTTTTTGAATATGTTCAAAAAGGGTGGAAATGCATTTTTTCCACCTGAAGAATAACAGTGTGTGTACACCAACTAAATTAAAATGAAATCAATGCATCCAACTGTCTGATGGAGAAGGTAGCACTCTGTTTCCAGGGAGGATAAAATAACCAATAAAATACAGTTTAATATTCCACCTTCAAAAAAAAAAAATCCCAGCCCAACAGAAAACAAAAATAGCTGTGCCGAATCTATAAAGTGTTTTAGCAAACTGACACATCTGAAAAAATCCTATACTGTGCTATAACCAATCAAGAAGAGAGCATGCAAGCTTTGGAGGTCCCTGAACTTTTCATCAATCTAAGGCAGGGGTATCAAACTCACAGCCCGGGGGACAACTGTGGCCTGCAGGACAATAGTTTCCACCCCCCACCTCAATATCAAAGTGTAATGTTAGTGTGGCCCGAGTTTCATACAAATGTAAGGTGACCAGGGGATGGGGGCAAGCAGCCTCAGGAAAGCCACCCATCCCGCTCCTCTCTTCCCTGTTAGAGGGTGGCCGACTCGAGGATAGAAACATAGAAATATATAAGACTGATGGCAGAAAAAGACCTCATGGTCCATCTAGTCTGCCCTTATACTATTTCCTGTATTTTATCTTACAATGGATATATGTTTATCCCAGGCACATTTAAATTCAGTTACTGTGGATTTACCAACCACGTCTGCTGGAAGTTTGTTCCAAGGATCTACTACTCTTTCAGTGAAATAATATTTTCTCATGTTGCTTTTGATCTTTCCCCCAACTAACTTCAGATTGTGCCCCCTTGTTCTTGTGTTCACTTTCCTATTAAAAACACTTCCCTCCTGGACCTTATTTAACCCTTTAACATATTTAAATGTTTCGATCATGTCCCCCCTTTTCCTTCTGTCCTCCAGACTATACAGATTGAGTTCATTAAGTCTCTCCTGATACATTTTATGCTTAAGACCTTCCACCATTCTTGTAGCCCGTCTTTGGACCCGTTCAGTTTTGTCAATATCTTTTTGTAGGTGAGGTCTCCAGAACTGAACACAGTATTCCAAATGTGGTCTCACCAGCGCTTTATATAAGGGGATCACAATCTCCCTCTTCCTGCTTGTTATACCTCTAGCTATGCAGCCAAGCATCCTACTTGCTTTTCCTACTGCCCGACCACACTGCTCACCCCCTAGATCCTTCTCTTCTGAAGTTTTGCTAACACAGAACTGCCAATGCAATACTCAGATTGAGGTGCCCTCCTCCTCAGTCGCGAAGCCCGTTTCTCTTTTCCCACTGCAGGTTGCTGCCACCTCTGGTTTAGGGAATCGCCTCTGCAAAGACGTATTTGATTGACATTTGATAACATTGGAATGTTTTTGTAAGAACTTTTCTTGTGGAAAACCTGATGCGGCCCAGCCTCACCCAGACTCTACCTCCAGCGGTCCCCGGGTAAATTGAGTTTGCTACCCCTGATCTAAGGGATGCAAAGAGAAGAGGGAGCAGGAAGTCATGTAAAAAAAATAAAATATGTTCTTTCTCGTCTTGTGATCTTGAATCGGGTGGGTTCCACTTACCTTCCCTACCAGTTCACATCGCGTTGGAAGTGCGTGTTTTGCTATGTCACGTCAGGGAAATGACCTCTGTGTATGTGCAGAAGCCTTTGCACATGTGCAGAGGGTTCTTTGCAGTGAAGGCCTGCTACCGGAATGGTCAGGTGCTCCGTTCCAGTAGCAATTTTGGCGATGCATGCGCAGCTGTATGCTTCCAAAGCACCCAAATGCGCCCCTGTGCAAAATTTTGCTTCTGCACATGCGCAGCAAGCCAAATTGCATGTGAAAATGCTCACGTGAGTGAGATTTCAGCCATCTTTGATGATTTTTTGCTTCCGCGCATGCATGGAAGCAAAAATATTGGTGAAAATGGCTGGAATCTCACTTGCATGAGCATCCTCATGCACTATTTCACTTGCTGTGCATGCGCAGAAACAGAAACTCATGCTGCCAGGCACGCGTGAGCCTGCCGGGTGTGCGCGCACCCACAACAGTTTCAGAGGGCACACCGGTAGCACTGAAGATGGCAGGCCTTCCCTGGTTCTTTGCCAGCCTCTTTCAAGGAGCGATGACTGGGGGACAGGTTTGGGGGCATGGTCAGCTGGCCATCGCTGCTGGTTTGGTGGGCAGGGGCCAAATTCCGGCCACCCGTTTTGGCGAACTGGTTTGAACCAGCAGCAACCCACCACTGTCTTGAATGTCTCATTGCCAGGTAGGTGCTAGAAGTAAAATATAACATCCACCCTTATTCAAAGCCATTCCTCATTCCCAGTTCTAGAATTAATTGGTGTGAACAATGGGGCATCATTGGAACATGAGTAATTATCATTTGTGGCCAATCAAAGGAGTGAGAAGAACATCTTCTTCCTTGAGATGGCATGTATGGTGCTACCTCTACTTAAGAACTTAATTCGTTCCGTGACCAGGTTCTTAAGTAGAAACATTTGTAAGAAGAAGCAATTATTCCCATAGGAATCAATGTAAAAGGAAATAGTGTTTGATTGCGGAAACCACAGGTAGGGTGGAGGCCCTGTTTCCTCCCAGGGAATTCCTAGAAAGGCCCCATGGAGCCTTCTCCCTGACTTTTCCGTCTCTGTTTCCTCCCAGGAGATTCCTAGAGAGGCCCAATGGAGGCTTCTCCCAACTTTTTCCAGCCCTGTTTCCTCCCAGAAGATTCCTAGAGAGGCCCCACAGAGGTTTCTTCCTGCCTTTTCCGGTTACAGTTTCAGAAGCTCGGGTTTGTAAGTGGAAAATAGTTCTTGAGAAGAGGCAAAAAAATCTTGAACACCTGGTTCTTATCTAGAAAAGTTTGTAAGTAGAGGCAATCTTAAGTAGAGGTACCACTGTACTTGCAATTTCTCTTTCAGGAGACATCATTACAAGTATGTTTATCAACCACAATTTGGGTCAGCAACTTGGCCCTAAGTACTAAGCAAAACCAAAGCTTTGCTTATGATCTTACCTCGACTTTCCTTTGCTTTACCAACCTGTAAAGATTAGAAATATCATGATTGGCCACAAAGTTACTTAGTCATCACTGTTGTACCTATGAATATTTCCTAAAAAGGGAAATCTTTAAGACAGGACTACCTGTATTTGACTCAAGATTCAAGGTGATGGTTATCACCTATAAAGGCCCACATGGGTTAGTACCAGACTATTTACGGAACCATCTCCTGCCACATATCTTCAGCGACCAATTAGAGCCCACAGGGTTGGCCTTCTCTAGGTATCGTTGACTAAGCAATGCCGGTTGTCAGGCCCATGGGGGAGCCTTCTCTGTGGTGGCCCCGGCTCATTAGAACAAACTACCCCCCGAGGTCCATACTGCCCCCACCCTACTGGCATTAATGGGCTGCTTCCCCCATAGGGGTAGTAAGTTCATGCACTATTTATTGAATACTTAATAGGTTTATTTTTATTGTCCTTCCTTCTCTACTACCTTAGTATGATCCTTAATTACTTTTAAAATAGGAAATAATTAAATAGTATGTTTTTACCCATAAACACTTTAATCATTTTCATCATTATCTAGAGCTGAACTTTTATAGCAATTAAAGAAAATTGAGCTAATCTTTTATCATACTGAATCTTGTGGGTTCAGTACAAAACCTAAAAATGTTACAGTGCTCCTCAACAAATAATGCTGTCTATCATTTGTCCTTTTTGTGGCCACTCCCACCTGGTCACATGGCCAGCAAGCCACACCCACAAAATAAGTCACGCCCACAGTGTGGCAGCAAAAATTTTGGCAGCCCACTGGCCTTCCGAAAGCCTTGAAAACCTGGCTCTGATGGCAGGCCTGGGGGCTGTGAGAACTAACATCCAAATCCTGGCCAAAACAAGTCTTGATTGGTATTTATACAGGGCATGACTGTATTGATTAGTTTAATGGGGTTGATACTGTTTTAATGTTTTGTAATGGGTTTTTTTATACTGCTTTAATGTTTTAATTGGTTTTCATATTGTTTAGTTTTATTGCTGTGAGCCGCCCCGAGACCTTAGGGATTGGGCAGCATATAAATTAAACTAAATAAGTTAATAAAAGAACTGGTGTAAGTTGAGGACTACCTGTACTTAAAAGGCCCAATGTTCAGCCATGATCTACTAAGTGCTACCTTATCTGATTTCTGACAGTCTCAGAATGGGTGAACAGTGCAGTCAGGCGGTAGGGAAAGCAAGTAGAATGCTTGGCTGCATAGCTAGAGGTATAACAAGCAAGAAGAGGGACATTGTGGTCCCGCTGTATAGAGCGCTGGTGAGACCACATTTGGAATACTGTGTTCAGTTCTGGAGACCTCACCTACAAAAGGATATTGGTAAAATTGAATGGGTCCAAAGACGGGCTACAAAAATGGTGGAAGGTCTTAAGCATAAAACTTATCCGAAAAGTTTTGAAGTTTTAATGAACTCAATCTGTATAGTCTGGAGAAGAGAAGGGAAAGGGGGGGACATGATCGAAACATTTAAATATGTTAAAGGGTTCAATAAAGTTCAGGAGGGAAGTGTTTTTAATAGGAAAGTGAACACAAGAACAAGGGGGCACAATCTGAGTTTAGTTGGGGGAAAGATCAGAAGATATCTGAGAAAATATTATTTTACTGAAAGAGTAGTAGATGCTTGGAACAAACTTCCAGCAGACATGGTTGGTAAATCCACAGTAACTGAATTTAAACATGCCTGGGATAAACATACAGTATATCCATCCTAAGATAAAATATAGGAAATAGTATAAGGGCAGACTAGATGAACCACGAGATCTTTTTCTGCCATCAATCTTCTATGTTTCTATGTTTCTATCTTGTGGCAGAAAAAGTGGGACTTTCTACCAAAAAATGTCTCCGCATGTTTAAACACCCACCAGATGAGATAGTCTTCTACCTTTTCATTGTCATAGAAAACAGCCAGAGAAGACTGACTAACTGGCCATTGTGTGCCAGAGATCGCAAATAAGATGGTATGAAGAATAATAAAAGTTAGCAGAAAAAAACATTTTTCATAAGATTGGGGGGAAAGTAGTGTTACTTAAAAGGCAGCAAATTATTCATTCAGTTTAGGCTAGCAACACAAGACAGGAATAACTTTTGCTACATGTGGTATATATGAGTAAGCTATATTAAAAGGTTGTAGCTACTGGGCTTCTCCCAATATTTTTTAAAATATGTCTCTGGGATTCAACAGCATGCTTTTTATTGTAAAGACCTGATTCATTTGCTACCTCATGGGTATTAATCTTGATGCTTTTATTTGCTTTTCTGCTTTATTAAACCTTGGTTTGCCTGGAATGTTCCTTCTTATATTAAATTATTGAGGTAATAATTCTCTGTGATAAATAAGAGACCATAATGCCTGCTTGGGAAATCATCTGGAATACAACCAAGCAAGGCCAAGATTTTAGCTAAAACAAAATTGTGGAGTGAGGTTTGCTCAGAAAATGTATTGCAGCTGTTGAAACTCTCTGCTGAAATCTCCAGAAACCAGTGCCTTATTTTATTTTATTTTATTTCATTTCATTTCATTTCATTTCATTTATTTTATTATTTTATTTTATTTTATTCTATTCTATTTTATTTTATTTTATTTTATTTTATTTTATTTTATTTTATTTTATTTTATTTTATATTTTATTTTATTTTATTTTATTTTATTTTATTTTATTTTATTTTATTTCATTTCATTTCATTTCATTTCATTTCATTTCATTATTTCATTATTTCATTAGTTCTGCAACCCAAAAAGACCAACACAGACTTCAGAGGACAATCAGAACTGCAGAAAAAACAATTGCAGCCAAGCTGCCTTCCATTGAGGACCTGTATGCTGCACGAGTCAAAAGGAGGGCAGGGGAAATATTTACGGACCCCTCACATCCTGGACACAAATTATTTCAAAACCTACCTTCAAAACGTCGCTACAGAGCACTGCACACCAAGACAACTAGACACAAGAACAGTTTTTTCCTGAACGCCATCACTCTGCTAAACAAATAATTCCCTCAACACTGTGGAACAGCTCTGTAGAATAGTAGAATGCCTCTGTGTTCAAGAATGCCTCTTCCTAAGAAACGTATTTTGAATCTAAGCGAAAATAGAAAATTATAGATCAGTCACTTATCCTACATAGACTACGCGATTACAGTCCCAAGCATTGGCAGTCATGGAGGAAGTAAACAATTTTGATCTACTTAAATCGGGCTTCATGGGTTGAGTTTGTTGCATTAGGCCTGAAGGATGATCTTTGTTTGGGGATCAAGAGAGGCAGCAACTGTATTAGCTTTTCTCAATCTCTTAATGGCATTCAATCCATCTACCTAGAATATTTAGGAATAAGAAGCACTATTTGCAGCAATTCAACTCTATCTCCAGGTAGATTTCAGATGGTGTTGCTTGGAAACAGTTGCTCCTCGAAACAGAAGTCATTACAGGGTGTCTCTTAGGACTCCCGTCTGTCTTTATACATATATTATAAAGCAATAGAGATGTGGGCAAAATCTCCCATAATGGGGTGGTTCCCATGACAGCAGTCCCATATTTGGTGATGAGCTGGAGAAAGGACAATAAATTGCTGAAGTGGAATTCAATCAAGATAGAGGAGCTCATCTATTAAAATCGTAGGCCTTCCAGATCTGCATTAGTTTGTGTTGCTCCCAATAAAAGAGCAGACATGCATTCTTGGAGTTTTTCCAGATTTTTCTGTGGTTTCTCATAAGGCAGGAACAGGTCAGCCTCAACAGATTTTTCTGGAGGAAAAAAAATATCTTCTGGTAGCTTCTAGACTTAGAACAGAAGAACAGAAGAAGAGTCATGCTGAATCAGGCCAAAGCCCATCGAGTCCAGCATTCTGTGTCACACAGTGGCCCACCAATTGTCCATGGGGATCTTGAGCAGAAAGAGAAGGCAAGATTCTCCCTTTCCCCTGACCCCCAACAAATAGTACTCAAGGGAATCCTGCCTGCCTCAACCAACATAGAGGTGGTACTTGGACATCCGTTTCAATAACCACCAATACACTTGGCATCCATGAATCTGTCTAATCCTGCCTTGAAGTTATCAGGGTTGACAGCTGTCACGACTTCTTCTGGAAGTGAATTCCATAAACCAACGACCCTCTGGTTGAAGAAATATTTCCCTTGATTTGTCCTCAGTTTCTTACCTATGAGCTTTAGGGAGTGCCCCCTAGTATTGTGTGATAGAGAAAATAATTTTTCTATCCCATGCATGATTTTATACACTTTGATCAAGTCACCCCTTAAACGCCATCTTTCAAGGCTGAAGAGACCAAGGCTTTGCAACCTGGTTTCATAAGGGAGATGCTCCATTCCCTTGATCATTCTTGTTGCCCTTTTTTGCACCTTTTCCAGTTCCATTTATATCCTTCTTGAGGTGCGGTGACCAGAACTGTACACAGTACTCCAAGTGTGGTCTCACCATCGATTTGTACAGAGGCAATACAACACTTACCGATTTATTTTCGATTCCCTTCCTAATCATGCCAAGCATGGAATTTGCTTTTTTTACTGCTGCTGCGCACTGGGTTATTTTTTTTACCAGAGCTACACATTGTCCTTAAAAATTTTCATGGTCATTTTTTTGCCACTTTACATTCCATTAGGGAAAAGAGATGTAGGTCCCAACACAGGAAAATTTGTCCGTTCAGACAACCTTCCTTAAGGTTTGCTTTGGTTATTGGCTGTTTGAGAAAATCAGCAAATGGACATTGACTCTCACATCTGCTGTGTCTGCAAGCTGACTTCATAATACCAGAGGGGGGGGGGAATCATTTTGGCCAAGTTGATGAACTGTAATGGGGAAATTTAAAGTGAAAATTAATCACAAGGAAGTCAACCACTGGATTGTTTCTGCTTCTTTTGATAACCAAAAAGGACACCTTTTTGAATGAAATATGCATGGCAAAAATTAAAATATTTTTTATTTATTTTAAATAATGAAATAGAATTGTTAAATTGTCCCAGAGCAAGTTCTGCAACCCAACAAGACAGACACAGACTTCAGAGGATAATCAGAACCGCAGAAAAAACAATTGCTGCCAACCTGCCTTCCATTGAGGACCTGTATACTGCACGAGTCAAAAAGAAGGTGGTGAAAATATTTACTGACCCCTCACATCCTGGACGTAAATTGTTTTAACTCCTACCCTCAAAACAAACACTATAGAGCACTGCACACCAAGACAACTAGACACAAGAACAAGTTTTTCCCCAAATGCCATCACTCTACTAGACAAATATTTCTATCTCCCATCTCCTCCCACTTATGATTTTGTGACTGTAACTTGTTGCTTCTATCCTTACAATTTGTATTAATTGCTTCTTGACTGCTTATTTGTACCCTATGACAATCATGGTTGTATCTCATGATTCTTGACAAATGTATCTTTTCTTTTATGTACATTGAGAGTATAGGCACCAATGACAATTTCCTTGGCCAGTAAAGAACTCTATTCTATTCTATTCTATTCTATTTTAAGTTGTCCTGCAGCAAGTTGACCCTAGTGAGTTTGCTGCAGTGACTTGGCCATGGAAAGTTGTCCAATTCCACATTGAGATGATCTAACAATTAAATTCTTAAGCAGAGAATAAGAATATGTTTTGTTTCTCTTGAAGGCTTATATTGGCTCAAGGGCTTTTAAAGAGGGGCCTAGATACTTGAAATTATTGATTCATTATTCACTTAATTCACTTAAATTATTGATTCATTATTCACTTAATACAATAATACAAATTGTGCCATCCATAATTTATAATATAGTATCAGAGAAATGTTATAAATATAAGCAAAACACATGCACACCCAACGTATATTAGAAACATAGAAACATAGAAGTCTGACAGCAGAAAAAGACCTCATGGTCCATCTAGTCTGCCCTTATACTATTTTCTGTATTTTATCTTACAATGGATATATGTTTATCCCAGGCATGTTCAGTTACTGTGGATTTATCAACCACGTCTGCTGGAAGTTTGTTCCAAGGATCTACTACTCTTTCAGTAAAATAATATTTTCTCATGTTGCTTTTGATCTTTCCCCCAACTAACCTCAGATTGTGTCCCCTTGTTCTTGTGTTCACTTTCCTATTAAAAACACTTCCCTCCTGGACCTTATTTAACCCTTTAATATATTTAAATGTTTCGATCATGTCCCCTCTTTTCCTTCTGTCCTCCAGACTATAGAGATTGAGTTCATGAAGTCTTTCCTGATACGTTTTATGCTTAAGACCTTCCGCCATTGTTGTAGCCTGTCTTTGGACCCGTTCAATTTTGTCAATATCTTTTTGTAGGTGAGGTCTCCAGAACTGAACACAGTATTCCAAATGTAGTCTCACCAGCATTCTATATAGCGGGATCATAATCTCCCTCTTCCTGCTTGTTATACCTCTAGCTATGCAGCCAAGCATCCTACTTGCTTTCCCTACTGCCTGACTGCACTGTTCACCCATTTTGAGACTGTCAGAAATCTCTACCCCTAAATCCTTTTCTTCTGAAGTTTTTGCTAACACAGAACTGCCAATACAATACTCAGATTGAGGATTCCTTTTCCCCAAGTGCATTATTTTACATTTGGAAACATTAAACTGCAGTTTCCATTGCTTTGACCATTTATCTAGTAAAGCTAAATCATTTACCATATTACAGACGCCTCCAGAAATATCAACCCTATTGCACACCCTATTGTATGTTTGTGTGTATATGCACACATACATACATGGCTCTGTATATATGCACACACATACAAACACAAACATTTCAGGCTACAGCAATGGACATGAAGAATTTCATAAAAGTTGATCTGGCTATCACACAAAATTGTGAGTGATTCAAAAAGGTACGCAATGTTGCACTTTATAGGGAAGACAAATGGGTTTAGGATTACATCAACGTTTTCCTGTTTTTTTAAAAAAAGAGCCCCTTTCAGATACCAAAAAAATACAGCAACATTTTTTTATGACTGACAGCTGCCTAGTGTGGATAATTTTCCTTTGCTGACTGTTTCTGGTCAGGTGAAGGAAGTGGACTAGCCTGGTAGCCTTCAGAGATGGAAGAAGGTCAGCATGACAAAAAAACCAACAACCCTATTCAGGGTTTGCAGCTCAAGACCTTTTCAACACAAATCATTGCACAAACGTAGGCTGGAGCTTGCAATGTGCACAGACAATCTACTTTTATGCTTCTGATGAAAGCGACAAATTTTGGGGAGCCCTCAAAAGTTCCTGAAGTTTCAAAGATGCCGATGGTTCCTTATCTTCTGTCTGGCAGGATCAATTATCAGGAAAAAAGACCCACTCACACTTTGGTTCAAAAGCACCCATAGGCAAAGTCTCTTTATAAAACAAAATTCCGCAATACAAGGGTTAGCGCAAGGAATGTGATGTTGGCCACGTTTCTCTCATTAGCAGAAGATAACATCTTCTTTAATGATCTACTCACACAGTCCAGGGGAATATTACAGTTCAAACCAAAAGCAGGAATCAAAATCCAGGGAACAGAAAAATTTCTCAGCTGAACATTGTTTACCACACCTCCTTTCCCATCAGCCTGTCTTTATATACTGCCAAGGTGTGGCCAAATGTCCCATAGATCTAATCAATGCCAAGAACCCCTTCTAGAGAGATATCCATGCCTGGATCTCACCCTCCTTACTCTTACATCTTACAGGGGATCCTGATCCTCAAAGTCCCCATCATCCTCTGACTCAGACAATACCCTAACTGGGGATTCTACAGTCTCTGGTAGTTCCTCAGCCCCTAACTCTTCCTCACTCTCAGACTCAGATGGCAAGAACACTGGCCTGTGACACCAGTATTCCTCTGTCTCCTGTCCTCGAAATCCGTGACCAGCTGAGCCTGGACGTGGACCATTCACAACACCTTATAATTGAATAAATTGCCCTTGTTCTACCACTTGGCATTAGCTGAAAGATCCTCGGCTCCAGCTATTTTCTGGTGCCGAGCCTGAGGGCCGTTTTGAATCTAGGGGGTGTTCCCCTTCCCAATTGGAGCACAGATCCCTCTGCCTCTTCTTCAGTCCTCCATCCTTAAGATATTCATGAACTGGGAGAGCCAATGTTAGCAAGGTTAGTCAATGACTAGGCATAGCAACTGAATCAGCCAATTCTCTGTGCAGAGAATAGAAACTGAACACTTAAACTTAAGGCTAGGTGTGGCTCCCCTCTGTACTCTTTCACTCTGAACTCCGCTGAAATGAAACTAACTGTTGTCCGTAACTACATTGAAGAAGAACTTTGCTAATAATATAATAAATTAAGAAGTAAGTAAGAAGTTTATAAATCCAGCTGAATCAGTCATCTGTGTTGTTGTGGTTCAGCCTGAGGCAGATCAAAGGCCAGCTGCGTCTCTGCTGGCTCCATGCCCGGAGGAGGCTGACAGCGAAGAGGAGGGGGCTGAGCAGTCGGACGGGGGAGGGTCCAGTCAGGAATGTGAGGAGGAAGAACAGCATGGGAGCCCCGGGGAGGGGCTCTCCCCTGCCAGTAGCTTGGAGTCATTAGGTGACGAGGCACAAGCTGTCATTGACATGCGACAGAGACGTTTAGATCAAAGGAAGGAGCAATTGAGGAACTATTATCAGCATTGAATAAGAAACACCAGGGCTTGGGTGTGGTCCTCATTAGCAGGGAAGGGTTTATAAGGCAGGCAAGCTATTGAAGCCATGTGGAGTTCCTGTAACCTGCATTGTTTCTTGGCGTCTCTGTTCCTGGCTTGTGGCCCAGCAGTCTTGAAGAACCGTGGGAGGTGTAGGTCTGTTATCTACAGCCTCGTCTTGGCAGCAAGAATCCTATATTGATGCATGGACAATTGCCTTTGTGTATATATTTGGAGTTCCAATGTTTTCCTGCTTTGTAAGGACATTTTCTGATAGCTTCATTTTCCTTGAACATTATAAAACTGTATTTGAATTTTACGGTGTGTCTGGCTTATCTTTTTGGGTTGGTCATAGCTTCCGGAGTGACCCAGACAGAACATGTGTGTGCTTCTGGTTTTGATTTTTGCAATGAACTTTAATCATCCTTTCCTGTCGTTTGGCAGAATTTCCACTTCTGCAGGTTTCTTCCTGGGTCTGAACTTGGTCCTTCTTTTTTTCCAAAACCTCTTAACAATGTTCTGTGTAACTCTCTCTGTATCTCTCTCTCTACAGCTGTCTGTCTTAGCATTTAATCACACTTATATTTCAGAACGGTTTCTAGCTTCAGGCATGGAAGAGGAATATTTCTTATCTGGTTTTAAGAAATGGATAACAGAACTATGCTCTTGTGGCCTACTTTATGAGTTTGCAAATCAATATTGGTGCTAAGGAAGCAATGCCTTTCCCTCCTCCCACCCCTTGCCTTGCTTTATGAAGCTACCTGGTGCCCACCATTGCACAGAAGTGGAGAAAATGAGGACAAAAGATAAAGAGAAGTTGACCACAAAAGCTAAATTCATCTTGCCTTTCTCTAAAACTGAAAGGTTAGACATGGAAGGCAGACCCAGGGTAATATTTGCCAAAAATGTGGAGGATTGTACCTTGTGTCTCCATGCTGGTGGCTGAGTTCTTACTGCATCCTAGACCATGATTAAGGAACCTTTGATTCCATTTAGCACAATCTGTGAACCTACTTCTTTCTTAGCATAATTGGCCTCACAAGAGTCTACGGAGAGGGGTGGCATACAAATCCAATAAACAAACAAACAAACAAACAAACAAACAAACAAATAAATAATAATTCTGGGGACTGGGGGCTAAAACATATAAAGAACAATTGCTCAAATAAAGTACAGTGGTACCTCTACTTAAGAACTTTTCTAGATAAGAACCCGATGGCCAAGATTTTTTTGCCTCTTCTTAAGAACCATTTTCTACTTAAGAACCCGAGCCCAGAAAAATTTCCCAGGAAATTTGAGAGTGGCACGAAGGCCCAGCCAGTTTCCTGCCATTCTCCCTTTAATCCCAGCCATCTTGCAATTTTCTGGGCTGCCAGAGGAGCCTTTCAGTGGCACTTAAGAAGGCTTTGGCAGTCCAGAGCGAATGAAGCGAACGAAGCATTTCCCAATGCAACATGGCGCCGCTGGGACAATTTGACATCCCTGATTTAGACAATGTCAGTGTTCCAATTAGCATCTGAGAAATTTGATTTATTTCAAGAGTCCAAACCTTGGCCTTCTTCCAAGTTCCAATTTATTAGCAGAGTCATGTTGGTTACAAACTGTAGTCAACCCGATACTAACTTTTCCTACTGTTCACCACCCAGGTTAAGGTTCACCCCTCGTCCCCACACCCACAAGTTTATCACATGGACCACTCTGGTTCTCTCAACGTCCATGATCCTTCCCTGTACTTCCGGCTGGTGCTGAACAAAGGATGACCTTGAATCTCTGGAAATAATTTGTTATGGCTAGTATTTTTCCCTCTCATCCCTCCCCAATTCCCACAGTACTATTCTACTTATGGCAGGCCAAAATCTCTAACTCAAAATGATGGCTTTGGCCTAATACACATTTTGCTAAGGCAAAAATTAGGTGCAGGATGTGTCCCAGTCTTCCAATGATCTAGTTTACCAAGTTTTGAAATAAGTGAAATCATATTAATGCTATTTTAAAAAAATCTGGGGAGTGAGGTTTATCCTCATTAGGCTACTAAATCCAAGGTCCCAATTATTTGGATTAGAAATAATTCAAGTTATTTCTTTTCTTCTATTTTTTCCCATTTGCCTGTTTAAACAATTTATCTGGCTTCCCATTTCACTATTGTAACTCTGGGTAGCAAATGAGAAATTAAGACTAGAAAGCAACAGAACAAATCAATTAAGATGAAATGTAATCCTCAATTGACTAGTACAGTATATCATTTGCCTGAGGTCCAAAAAGACCATTCTGACTTAAAATCAACAAAACAATTGAGCAACCATAAATCGATCCACCAGGATAACTTTGGTGCCTTACGAAAGGCCAACAGAATTGGGCTCATCTGGATTTCTGGATATCAATTACTAAATAGAGACTCCATCCTTCTGTTTATTCCACTGTTCAAAATAATTTATAACAATAAAATATATCAAGTATGAAACACAGCAAAAAACCCCTAATAGCTAAAATCAAAATGCAAATATGTCGCTACAATACTTAGCAGTTAGAACTTGTTAAAGGAGAGATGCTTATCATAATTGAAGGGGCCAAACTCTTCTTATAACCTAGGAATCACACAGGAAAAAGGCCCTTGCTGAATACTGATCTGTCAAGTATTGCAATTGGGTAGATTCATTGCCTAAAATTATTTGCTTGTGTTTTAAAAATTGAGTTTCCACATATTGGAATGCCAGAGATGTCAAACATTTTCACATTGCGTTAAAAAAAAAAGAGTGAAAAAAATAGCTAATTAAGCATGCCACTATTTTAAATCGAGTATGATGGAGCCAAGGTCAGTCAGGTACAAGAGAAAAGAAGTTAGGGTTTGTTTTTTTAACCAAATAATCACAGGCTGACCTTACTGTTTCCCCCCACTCACTCAGGAGACATGAACAATGGATTAAAAAGATGAACAGAGACACATGTTCTACTTCAGGGATCTCCAACCTTGACTACCTTAAGACTTGTAGACTTCAATTCCCAGAATTCCCCAGCCCAGCCATGCTGGCTAAAAAATTCAAGTCCACAAAAGTCTTAAAGTGGCCATAGAAACATACAAACATAGAAGATTGATGGCAGAAAAAGACCTCATGGTCCATCTAGTCTACCCTTATACTATTTCCTGAATGTTATCTTAGGATGGATATATGTTTATCCCAGGCATGTTTAAATTCAGTTACTGTGGATTTACCAACCACGTCTGCTGGAAGTTTGTTCCAAGCATCTACTACTCAGTAAAATAATATTTTCTCATGTTGCTTCTGATCTTTCTGCTTCTGATCTTTCCCCCAACTAACCTCCGACTGTGCCCCCTTGTTCTTGTGTTAACTTTCCTATTAAAAACACTTCCCTCCTGAATCTTATTTAACCCATTAACATATGTAAATGTTTCGATCATGTCCCCACCCCCATTTCCCTTCTGTCCTCCAGACTATACAGATTGGCTAAAATTTGAAGACCCCTATTCTACCTATTTTTAATTTGTCTCTCCAGCTCTTTTTCTTTGGGGGTAAGAGCTATTGTATATGTCGTGGATTTGACCACGTTTTCAGAACTTTGTCCTTTTTCTGTATGGAGTCCACACTAACTGTAGGGTGGGTGGTCTAAGTTTTCTCTCCTTTATGTAAAATTGCAAATCATAAAAGCCAGTAAGGCAATGGTCCAGTTTGATTGCTATGAACTTGCATTCTGTTTTAGTAGAACGTCTGTCAAGCATCATTGACACATGGTTGTCCTGTCTTGATTATAGTGGGTCTACTACAATGATTTTACCACATAGGAGAAGATCACTTTTTCTCACGTCCCATTCAATGTCACTGCAAGTTTGTTCTCTTTCCGTGGCTAACAGTGAACGTACACTCTCAGTTGGCAGAAACACATCGATTGTGTCACTTGGTACAAGGAGCATCATCCTTTTCCTGCCAGTGTGAACATGTTTTGTCCCCTGCAGGGACCAAAATTCTTCTACAGTCTGACTTGACTAACAACGTGACTTGGCTCTGGAGGAATTTCTTTTGAGGAAAATCCACAGAGACGCAGCGTGAGAAGCCTTAAGTCAGAAGGTCTATTTTATTCACAGATTCTGTGCTCGCTCAGCACAACTGCATCCATTGAAGGAAAATACTCGGACTTCAGAAGAGACTCTCATTAATCAAGATCAGACTTGAGAAGTGCTGGCTAAAGTGGAAAAAAAATAACTGACCAGATTCCTACAGGCTTAAGTGAATAAAACAAAATAGAAGCTGCCTGGCATTTGGAGGATTCTCCTACCCATTGTTGGAAAAAGGGCAGGAACAATAACAGGATATATACATGCAGCAATAATTCCCATTTACTTGTGTTTAATACAGAGACTAAAGTCTGATGAATGATCAATGTACCTAAACACAATGATGGGCTGTCAAACTTTTTACTGCCACACTGTGGGCGTGGCTTATTTTGTGGGTGTGGCTTGATGGTCATGTGGCTGGGTAGGAGTGTCTTGCCCACCATGTGACCAGGTGGGAGTGGCTTGACAATCATGTGACCTTAAAGGTCATGTGACTGGGTGGGAGTGGCTTACCGACCAAGATATGTTATCAAATAGGTTCTTGGACTCTTTTTCACATTATTTGAAAGGGCAAATGATAGGCAGCATTATTTGTTGAGGAGCACGGTAACATTTTAAGGTTTTGTACTGAACCCACAAGGTTCAGTATGATAACAGATTAGGCAAGTAGCTCAATTTTCTTTAATTGCTATAAAAGTTCAATTCTAGATAATGATTAGAATGACTAAAGCGTTTATAGATAAACACATACTATTTAATTATTTACTATTTTAAAAGTAATTAAGGATCATACTAAGGTACTAGAGAAGCAAGGACAATAAAAAAACTATTCAATAAATAGTGCATAAATGTATTACCCCCACTTTCATTCCCCCGCCCGTGGGGGAAGCAGCCCATTGCTTAAACACCTCTAAAGAAGAATCCAAAAAGTCAAGCTGATAACTTCAGTTGCAGGAATGGCACTCGTGGGTTGCTCCTGGTTTGGACTGTTTCTTAGAACCAGAAGCACAGGTGGCGGGAGGCTCCGCCCACCCTCCAGGGATGTTTCTGCACATGCACAGAAGCTTCTGGGCATGCACAGAAACATCATACACATGTACAAGTGCATGTGCAAACTGGTGGCAAAATAATTTACAACTCACCACTGGGGCATGGCCATTAATCCTGACTTTTTGAGCCCTCCATAGGGCAATCATTTCTCACCTAATCATTTCTGGTCTTCTTAGTGTCTTCACTTCCCTCCTGCTCAGTGAAGGGTTGCAAAAATTTATACTATCACAATGTGGGTATTGCTTATTTTGTGGGTGTGGCTTGCTGGCCATGTGATCAGGGAGGAGTGGCTTGATGATCATGTGACTGGCTTAAAGGTGGCCAGCTTGACGTTACCCACATCAAGGGTTTTGGTTAGGGTTAGGGTGCCTGGCCTCGCCTTGCCTCAAATAGATACAATTTCCCTTACTATTACTGAACATCCAAAATGTTCTGGTTTCAGGCTAATGGAGATAATAATTGCATAATTGAATAATGATTGCTCAATGCATATATTTGTAAAAAACACAACATCTTCTTTATTCCTCCTTTTCTCCCATTCAAACATCAGCTTTGCACGCAGTGCTTTCTTTTCTCATCTCTATTTTTAGTAGTTAGGTGAATTATCTTGAGAGTAGCATAAAAACATTCCACAAGTCATTCTAAAATTTATAAGCTAATCAGTGCTAGCCAGGAATCATAAAAACAGGTAATAAATCACACAATTGGCAACTTATGCTCCTCAGCTTATCATGAACATGTTCATTTTGGGACGACAAGATTGAACAAAACCAGCTTCTTCTTCCGTTCATGCCCGGATATGAGGTAACTGATTAACCAGTTCCTCACTTTCTAATATCTCTTCCCTGACACCTGTTCTAACCTCCTCTGAGAGGTTAGAACAGTAAGGGTTAATCCACCTCCAGTCCTCCTCACTCGAACCTGAATGCATCTCTACCTCAATTGCCTCCCCCTCCTCCTCCTCCTCTGAACTAATATTCCTTTCTATCTGTAAATCAGGCCCGTCTGCCAATTCAAAATCGCTCTCCACTTTGGAATCTGAATAATCCTCAGACTGAATGGGAGCATACACAACACAAAATATACTATTTAATTCTATGTATATATGTCATATGTGTACATACATATTACACACACAAAATATACATTATCTACTATAGCTCTTCTAAAATTATACTCATCCATCCTCATTTACTGCGATAGGAAAAACATACCGAGCCCAGAAGGGGGGGAGGGAATCAAAATTTTTCTACTGGTTCTAGTGGTTCTGCATACCTGAACGTACCGGTAGGAGCCCATTCATGCTCCTGCTGTCACGATCTCTGGACCAAGATTCAGCTGTAAATCTCCAGTCTTTAACTTTGCAAACTTTACATTCCTACTAGGCTCAAACTCTTTACTGTAGTTACTCAGATATTCAACCTGGCACAGCACAGTGACAATTTTCATTGCAATCAGACTGAAATCACATTAGACACGAGATTGCCTTCTGTCAGCAAGAGATGGTTTAAACCCATATTCAAAGGAACATTTTTGTCCTGTGTGCCTTTAAAGCTGAGTGGTTATTGATTATTGACATAACCAACATCTCTGCCTTAAGAACTATTAGCTCCCAGCTTCTCTCTTCCCAAATCACTAGCCTTTCCATTTTGATGATGTTATGGCCTTCTTTAAATAATGTTGGCTCTTGGCTGTCCTGTTATGGTTTGGATCCAAGAGAGACTTCCTAGTTTTCCTTTTAAAACCCTTCATGGCTCTGATTTTCGTTGCCTGTGATTTGTGCAATGCCAGCTCCATTATCTTCAGTTGGCCAAAGATTTTTCAAAGGATAGCTGTATTCCTCACTTACTGTCACACTCTTCTAAATCCTGCATTAAACCCACCTATTGTACAAGTCCCTAATTCTCACAGCCCGTAACCAAGCTCTAAAGATGTACACTTGAATTGTCTCCTTCTTTCCCAAATCTTTATTGTTTCTACTGCTTTCAGTTTTAGTCTCTCTACATCAACGACCTTTGCGATCTCATCACAAACAACTGTGTTCTTTTTGCAGACAATGTAAAACTCTTCAACACCACTGATAACACAACTACCCTACAAAAAGACCTAGACTCAGTTTCTGACTGGTCCAACACATGGCAACTCCAAATCTCAACCAGCAAATGCTCTGTCCTACACATCGGCAAAAAGAATCCGAACTTCAAATACAAACTTAATAAACAAATTATCACAGATAATCCCCACTCGGTCAAAGACCTCGGCATACTAATAACTAAAGATCTAAGTGCCAAAGCCCACTGCAACAACATCGCTAAAAAGGCCTCAAGAGTTGTTAATCTAATCCTACGTAGATTCTGCTCTGGAAATCTCACACTACTTACCAGAGCTTACAAAACTTTCGCCAGACCCATCCTAGAATATAGCTCATCTGTTTGGAGCCCATACTGCCTCTCGGACATTAACACTCTCGAAAATGTTCAAAGATACTTCACAAGAAGAGCCCTTCATTCCTCCACTCGAAACATAATACCCTATGAAACTAGACTTACAATCCTGGGTCTTGAAAGCTTAGAACTACAATGCCTTAAACATGATCTAAGTATTGCCCACAAGATCATATGTTGCAATGTCCTCCCTGTCAAAGACTACTTCAGCTTCAACCACAACAACACAAGAGCACACAACAGATTCAAGCTTAACATTAACCGCTCCAAACTTGACTGTAAAAAATATGACTTTAGTAATCGGGTTGTTGAAGCATGGAACTCATTACCTGACTCCGTAGTATCATCCCCTAACCCATAACATTTTACCCTCAGACTAACCATGGTTGACCTCTCCAGATTCCTAAGAAGTCAGTAAGGGGCGTACATAAGCGCACTAGAGTGCCTTCCATCCCCTGTCCTATAGTCTCTCCTCTATCTCGTATTTCTTCTCTACTATATCCACTATAACCTTCATTGTGTATTATTGTGTATTGGACAAAATAAATAAATAAATAAATAAAAATAAAATAGATTATTTAGGTCAGGAATTAGTTATTTTGTGTTCTGTATAAAGCCATGCACAGTATGATTTTAATAGCAACAACAACAATGGCCACAGAATACCGAGGTTGCACTCCTGTGCATGTATACAAGCAGTAAGAACTATGGATTTATCCTAAGCTTCTTGCCAATGTGAGTTACAGTTGTTTTGGATACCTTTTATAGAACACAGACATTTGGACACACAAAAAACACCTAAAAGCTTTGCAAAAAAAGTGTTGTAATCTTTATTCTATTCTTCTGTAGCCTAGTTTACCCTGTCTACATAATATTCCACTATTTTCTGGATAAGATTAGATATGGTGCATTCATATTTGACTCAATTAGAAATGAAACGACATGCTAATTGTAAACATTTGTCCAAAATTAATGTTTCTGAACTAATGTATCTCTTCCCAACTGATGTGTTCAGAAATTAATGGCTTTCTTTTCCAGATTTTACAATAACGTGAGATGTATTGTACATGTTCAAAAATCACCCATAGAAAACTGCCACTTGCCCTGTTTATAGCAGGTGGTTTATGCTACTGAATATGAAAAATGGGGATATGGTGATCCATCTGTTCAGGATGATCATGGAATTAATGTGTGGAATTCTAATTTGTGCTAGGGAGCTTTATCAAGCCATTATTTTCTAGAACTGCCTGAAGATCCTCACAGGCAAGAATAGTATATATTTATACTAGTAGCTGGATTCAGTGCTTTGCTACAAAACTATGTGATCGAACTTGATAAATTGACAGTTAAAACTTGAAAATTAATGTGTAGTTATGACTGGACTTGATACACTGACTCTTAAAGCTTGAAAATTTATGTAAAATGCATAAATTCTTACCATCAGAGCATGTTAATATAAAGCAACTGACAGTTGGAACAGAGTTCTTTTCAGGTGGGGAGGGGGAGTAGAATGTCTAACTCCTTAGCAGGCCCCAGGTTCAAATCCCAGTAAGGGTGTGACTACCTGATGAAGGCAAATAAGCCCGAAATAGGTCTATAGTAGTCTCCTTTCCTTTTCATTATCAGCAAAATAAGTTACACACACACATACACACACGCACATATGTTGTGGTTGGCTCTGGGCCAGCTCCTGCCCCAAGGACTCTGGGGGTGGATGTGGGTGAATCCTCCCAGTGTCAGAGGCCTGTTTTACTGGCGACTGCTTCGGATAGCGAAGCAGCATCAGAAGCAGGGAGTGACTATGAAATGGGACCCTCAGAGGGGGGCCTGGCAGGCAGCCCATTAGGAAGCAATTCATCATCATCCTTATCTTCACTGGACTCTGATGAAGAAGAATTCATTGACGTATGCGGACAAAGGGCAATTACAAGGAAGGAACAGCTGAGGAAATATTTCAGGAGATAAGGGAGTTTCACCTGTGGTTGGATGTGGTTCAGCTAATTGGGGCTGCCGTTAAATTGGCAGCATTTTGGCTGCAGACTTGTAGAAGTTTATCCGTTCGTGACAGTGGAAGTGGCTTTACTGGATGCTCCAAGGATTCTCTGTGCTTTGCTATCAGGACTCTGAACTTAAACCATAGACAAACGTGTGAGTTTGAAAACGTTTGAAGGAGAGTAGCTGTGACGTCTTCACAGCTACTTGTTAATTGCTTTGTGTTTATTTCTTGTTTTTTCATCGCATTCCAGTCTGTTTGCTTTGAAAGTGATCCCTTTGACTACCAAAAGGGCGTTTTGCTTCTATTTTTCTTTGGATAAAGACATTGTTATTGCCTTTTCACGTGTGTGTGTCTGTTTTTCATACCTTTGCATGATTTTCATGGGTACAGGCATGAATATCTTGGCATATTTGGGTTTCTTCCCATGTAAGTTTCAGAAATTCCTGGCAACGTTTCGACGAGGTCCCACTCAGCATCTTCAGGCTGGTGCTTCCAGCTTTGTGCTAGGGCAAACGCTTTGTTTGCCCTAACACAAAGCCGAAAGTACTAGCCTAAAGTTGACAAGTGGGATCTTGTTGAAACGTCACCAGGAATCTCTGAAACGTACACGGGATGTAACCTGAATATGCCAAGACCTTCATATATGTTTGTGTGTGTGTGCGTGCACGCGCGCACTGTGTGTTGTGTCTACTAGCATTTTGATCCTTACCTCACTACTTTGCTTATGTTGGATGCTCCGATCAAGCAGTTTCTGGCAAGCCTCTAGTAATCCAATATAAAAAGTCAAGGCAAACATTGGATGAATGAGACAACAATCCCGTTATGCACTCCTTATTCTTGGTTTTTCACTGGAGGAGGAGTTAATTCTCTCATGTAAGAATGGAGACAGAGGTCTCCTACTTTGCAAAGCTGCATTGCATTGTGAGTCAGACCTAAATCTGTTCAGGTTCAGTGAATGGCTGACAATGAATGAACTTCCTATCCCAGATCATCAAAAATTTGGCCAGATTTACATGCCTTAGCAGGAAACTCTGCTTTCCAGGAGAGATTTTTATCTTGACTTAGAGGCACAATGTGGCTTATTCACGCTTAACTGAACAGCTGTTGAGTAGGTCAGTTTTCTTGTTTTCACAACACATCAAACCATGAATAAGTACATTGTGCAAACACAGTCCAAGAATAGACAAGGATCAATGATACTGGAAAAAACTCACTGAGGACAGGAGAAACCCTTGGTTCATGTTGAATGATAAATAACACTCTGAGAAGCTGCACATTTGTTGTGTTCCTGACTCTGATTTGGCTTGTGGCCAAAAGAATAGGTGTGGGACAGATTGACATTGCCTTGAAGTTCATGTCATCTGCAGGATGCTAATTTCATGGAATTTGCCATGCTGGCTTGACCTGTATATTCGTCAATAGTTCACTGGGCTTTTAAAATCATTTCAAATGATTAAAAGATTTAGAAGTCAGATATAAGTCTGACTCACAAAGACACCCAAAACCTCCAACTTTTCCTGCCTCCCAACTTTACTGGGAAAGGTTATGTTTAGTGACTGTTCAAAGTTACAACAGTACTGAAAATAAAATTGACTTGTGGCCATTTTTCACACTTACGACCATTGCAGCAGCATGGCCACACGATCAAAATTCAGGTGCTTGGCAACTGGCTCCTATTTATGATGGTTGTAGTGTCCTAGGGCCATTTGAACAGCTTTTGCTACCTTCTGACAAGCCAAATCAATGAGAAATTTAGATTCACTTAACAATCTTGTTACTAACTTAACAAATGCAATGAATCATTGAACATCTGTGGCAAGAAAAGTTGTACAACAGGGCAAGCTGGCTTAACAAATGTTTCACAGAAACATAGAAGATTGACGGCAGAAAAAGACCTCATGATCCATCTAGTCTGCCCTTATACTATTTCCTGTATTTTATCTTAGGATGGATATATGTTTATCCCAGGAATGTTTAAATTCAATTACTGTGGATTTACCAACCACATCTGCTGGAAGTTTGTTCCCAGCATCTACTACTCTTTCAGTAAAATAATATTTTCTCACGTTGCTCCTGATCTTTCCCCCAACTAACCTCAGATTGTGACCCCTTGTTCTTGTGTTTACTTTCCTATTAAAACACTTCCCCCCTGAACCTTATTTAACCTTTTAACATATTTAAATGTTTCAATCATGTCGCCCTTTCCCTTCTGTCCTCCAGATTATGCAGATTGAGTTCATTAAGTCTTTCCTGATACATTTTATGCTTAAGACCTTCCACCATTTTTATAGCCCATCTTTGGACCTGTTCAATTTTATCAATACGTTTTTGTAAGTGAGATCTCCAGAGCTAAACACAGTATTCCAAATGTGGTCTCACCAGCGCTCTATATAGCAGGATCACAATCTCCCTTTTCCTGCTTGTTATACCTCTAGCTATGCAGCCAAGCATTCTACTTGCTTTCCCTATCACCTGACCACACTGTTCACCAATTTTGAGACTGTCAGAAATCACTACCCCTAAATCCTTCTCTTTTGACGTTTTTCTTAACACTACTGTGTTCAGTTCTGGAGACCTCACCTACAAAAAGATATTGACAAAATTGAATGGGTCCAAAGACGGGCTACAAGAATGGTGGAAGGTCTTAAGCATAAAACCTATCAGGAAAGGCTTAATGAACTCAATCTGTATAGTCTGGAGGACAGAAGGAAAAGGGGGGACATGATCGAAACATTTAAATATGTTAAAGGGTTAAATAAGGTTCAGGAGGGAAGTGTTTTTAATAGGAAAGTAAACACAAGAACAAGGGGACACAATCTGAAGTTAGTTGGGGGAATGATCAAAGGCAACATGAGAAAATATTATTTTACTGAAAGAGTAGTAGATCCTTGGAACAAACTTCCAGCAGACGTGGTTGGTAAATCCACAGTAACTGAATTTAAACATCCCTGGGATAAACATATATCCATTGTAAGATAAAATACAGGAAATAGTATAAGGGCAGACTAGATGGACCATGAGGTCTTTTTCTGCCGTCAGTCTTCTATGTTTCTATGTTTCTAGAACTGCCATTACAATACTCAGATTTATTATTCCTTTTCCACAAGTGCATTATTTTACACTTGGAAACATTAAACTGCAGTTTCCATTGCTTTGACCACTTATCTAGTAAATCTAAATCATTTGCTATATTACAGAGACCTCCAGGAATATCAACCCTATTGCACACTTTAGAATCATTGGCAAATAGGCAAACCTTCCCTACCAAACCTTCCCCTATGTCACTCAGCAGCCTAAATGTTTGGGCTCAGTTGTAGTCATAACTTGAGGACCACCTTTACTTGATGTTCCTACGAAACTTCTGAGGTGACTTTTTAAAATGTCTACCTAAAAAATTGACCCCCCCCCGACCTTCTTTTATTCCTCCTCCTCTTTGTCAGTGATATCAGCTGTCAAGAGCTTGCAGTAATTAATGCGATTGCTAAAGCGATGATTGAAAATCTTCTTGGATTATAACATTGGGCTGCATATCCTGCTTACAGGTCTTAGTGACAGCAAAATTATTCTATCTGAGATGTTTCAATGTCTTGATTGCATTATCCCTCACTTAAGGGATTTCCTATTCCTAATAGGATGCAGCAGCATTTTGAAGGAAACCAATAAGTTCCTGTTCAAATAATCAACCTTTAGGCTTTCTATTAATTTTATCTTTTATTTGCATGTTTGTCCCAAATGATCGCAAAGTTTTTGCAATATTGAGCATAAAGGGTAAAGACCAATCTTCACATTGCACGTAATTCTTTATGAGTCATTCCTTTTATGGGGAAAACATTTTAAATCCACCTTCTGAAACTTGCTATTATTAATTTAGAAAGGTGGATGTGTGTGAGAGTGGGGGGGGGGGAGGAATTAATTGGTTTCATTTGTTTCTCTTTTTTTCTCAATAAAACTCTTTAGCTATTTCTCTCTCCCTAATATGGTTCTGAATTTAAGTCTTAGTATCTATTCTCTGACAGACCTATGGGAAATGATTTTACCCACCTCGGAAGGATGGAAGGCTGAGTCAACCTTGAGCCGGTGATGAGATTTGAACCGCTGACCTACAGATCTACAATCAGCTTCAGTGGCCTACAGTATAGCACTCTACCTGCTGTGCCACCCCAGCTCTTACGATTCTTATCACACCATTCAGTTCATTTGTAACCCATCATCTTTAAAAAAAATACTTGCTTAATAGTAACTTCCATCCTAAAAGCTTATGAGTCAAACCACCATCCTGAAAGCCAATATTGAAAGACAGATGCTATAAATTCATCCCATTTTTTAGAACTTTGAATTCCTATGAAATTAATCATAAAAAGACTGGGATGACAAAGAAAACGGAAAGGAAGGAAAGAAAACTTGGGCATTGAGTGTTTGAATAGTTAATATGGAAAGAGATAATATTTGTGCAAACCATCTGAGCCAGGAATGGATAAATGTTTACGAAGAAATATAAATTCTGCTATAACCTTTGATACTGGAAGCATCTGGCAATGGATTCATTTTCCAGGTCATAGAGACACTCTGCTCTAATGGCTTCGGAAACTGCTACCTTTTTGACCTCAGTTATTTTGAGAACCTCGCTGTTTAGTCTAATAGAGAGAGAGGAAAGCAATCAGAAATGGCTGCAGGAGTGTTTTTGTGTGCATTCCTGTTGTAATATTTGGTGAGTAGTGAAGGAGATAACCAAAGGTTGACTTCAGCCACAAAGAAACACAAAACATTAAAATAGGTGCCACCGCAAGCATTTTGCACCAGCTACCTTGGAACCTTTTCTATCCTAATGCTTGGATAAGAAAGAATATCTATCTTTTTACAAATGTGGGCAAGAGTTTACAAATACATGCTCCAAGATAAATGTCTATGGAGAGTCTCAGACATCTAGGTCATGGTTGCCCCAAAGGTGCTTTGTTTTTCAAGAGACACTTAGACTTTCTGGTTGTTCTGTGAAGATGTTTTACTTCTCATCCTATGAGCTTCTTCAGCACTGACTTGGTGGGGAATGGAAGGATTTATATTTCTTGCAGACAGCTGGTCATTTGCAGTTTTTTAGTGAGTTGTTAAGGTCACCTGAAGGTTTATCTGAGTCATCAGATTGGTGGTGTAAATGTGTGGAGCCTTCTTGGAACTCTTCTTGGAACTTTCTGGACAGAAAGTCCAGAAAGAAAGAAAAAAGCACCTTTGGGAGTCCCAGGATAAAACTTCAGAATCCAATCTGGGTCAGTCACCAGGACCAGAGATTTTGTCTTCTGGGCTCTTGGACTCATGCTGGAAACCCATCCTTAGGGAACTTTTCTCTAGCAAAGTATGTCTTCTAGAGCAGTGTTTCCCAACCTTGGCAACTTGAAGATATTTGGACTTCAACTCCCAGAATTCCCCAGCCAGCGAATGCTGGCTGGGGAATTCTGGAAGTTGAAGTCCAGATATCTTCAAGTTGCCAAGGTTGGGAAACACTGCTCTAGAGAATTGAATTTGAATTGAATTTATTTGACTTCTATGCCGCCCAATCCTGTAATACTCAGGGCAGCTTACAACAATATAAAACACAATAAAATACAATAATAAAAAAGTCAATATTAATACTAAAAACATTAAAATAATAAAAACAATAAAATCCCCCAAAGCAATCCAATCAACCAAACAAACATACATACCTATCAAATAAACACTATTCAGGTGTGACAGATGGTAGTATTCACAGCCCTCAGGCCTGCTGGCACAGCCAGGTCTTCACTGCCTTTCCGAAGACCAGTAGGGTGGGAGCAGTGCGAACATCAGGAGGGAGTTGGTTCCGTAAAGTCGGGGCAGCCACAGAGAAGGCCCTCCCCTGTTGCCCCGCCAACCTAGAAACATAAAAACATAGAAGATTGATGGCAGAAAAAGACCTTGTGGTCCATCTAGTCTGCCCTTATACTATTTCCTGTATTTTATCTTAGAATGGATATATGTCTATCCCAGGCATATTTAAATTCAGTTAATGTGGATTTATCAACCACATATGATATATGAGATAAAGGAAAGACAATTGGACAAGGGACGAAAGAACACTGGTGCACTTATGTACGCCCCTTACTGACCTCTTAGGAACCTGGAGAGGTCAATTGTGGATAAAGGGTAAAATGTTGGGGGTTAGGGGTTCTGCTGGTTGTTTGTTCCAAGCATCTACTACTCTTTCAGTAAAATAATATTTTCTCACATTGCTTCTGATCTTCCCCCCAACTAACCTCAGATTGTGCCCCCTTGTTCTCGTGTTCACTTTCCTATTAAAAACACTTCCCTCCTGAACCTTATTTAACCCTTTAACAGATTTAAATGTTTCAATCATGTCCCTCCTCTCCCTTGCATTGCTGCATTGCTTAGTTGACAGGACCTGGAGGAGGCAAACCCTGTGAGATCTTATTGGTCTCTGGGAGGTATGTGGCAGGAGACAGTCCCAAAGATAGTCTGGTCCTAAACCATGTAGGGCTTTATAGGTAATAACCAATACCTTGAATTGTGACCGGAGACTAACTGGTAACTAGTGCAGCTCACAGAGCATTGGTGTTATATGGGTGTATCAAATCATGACAGCTCGTGCGGCTGCGTTCTGGACTATTTGCAGTCTCCGAACACTCTTTAATGGTAGACCCATGTAGAGCGCATTGCAATAATCAAGACGGGAAGTGATGAGGGCCTGAGTGACTGTGCGCAGAGCCTCATGGTCCAAATAAGATTGAATCACACTATGCTAGAGAGAGGTTCCCTGAGGATGGGCTCTAGCATGAGTCCAAAAGCTCAGAAGATTAAATATCTGGTCCTGGTGACCAACCCAGATTGGATCCTGCGATACCTATTTTGCTGTTGTCATTAGCTATTATTATTATTATTATTATTATTATTATTATTATTATTTATTGGATTTGTATGCCGCCCCTCTCCGCAGACTCAGGGCGGCTAACAACAGTGATAAAAAACAGCATGTAACAATCCAATACTAAACAACTAAAAAAAACCTTATTATAAAACCAAACATACATACAAATATACCATGTGTAAATTGTAAGGCCTAGGGGGAAAGAATATCTCAGTTCCCCCATGCCTGACGGCATAGGTGGTTTTAAGAAGCTTACGAAAGGCAAGGAGGGTGGGGGCAATTCTAATCTCTGGGGGGAGTTGGTTCCAAAGAGCCGGGGCCGCCACAGAAAAGGCTCTGGGTCCTGCCAAATGACATTGTTTAGTTGACGGGACCCAGAGAAGGCCCATTCTGTGGAACCTAATTGTTTTCTGAAAGATAGGTGACTAGGTTACTGAGAGTCAAACTTAAGAGAGTTAAGTAAATAAATACACACACTATATCTTCATCTACATGTCTAGATACGTGTTGATTTCAAATCAATGATTCACAGTTGCAAACCTTTTCTGCATTTTCTATCTAACCAAGTGCAAGACAAGACCTGGAAACAATGTTTTCTGTTGTGTCTCCGTGATGCTGCTTTCATCCCAAACCTCAGCTCATTTAAGACAAGCTTAAATTGTCCTTTCAGACATTTCCAGACATGAAGGTATAGCTTCATAGTGTGTACAGACAATCCGGTTGAAGAGAAATCAAGTTCAAAAGCAATAGAGATGTGATCAGTTTCTCAGGAAGGATGGCAGATTTCAATCTAGCCTAGTATTTTATCAAACCAAGGATGGTTTAAAAGCATTCAACTTAGGAGTGGGGACAGTAGCAATATAATATACTGCTCAAAAAAATGAAGGGAACATTCAAATAACACATCCTAGATCTGAATGAATGAAATATCCTCATTGAATACCTTACTTTGTTCTGTACAAAGTTGAATGTGCACAACAGCATGTGAAATTGATTGTCAATCAGTGTTGCTTCCTAAGTGGACAGTTTGATTTCACAGAAGTTTGATTTACTTGGAGTTATATTGTGTTGTTTAAGTGTTCCCTTCATTTTTTTTGAGCAGTGTATCTTTCTGATATCTATCTTCTTCTTCTATATATCTATATAAAAATGGCTGTGTGTGTGTGTGTGTGTTTGTTTGTGTGTGTGTGTGTACGCATTTGTGTATGTATGTATCAGCACAACTCTAGAATGCTTTGTGCCTTCCGTCCCCTGTCCTAATGTCTCTTTGTTTTACTAGCATCATGTATATGAATATTATTATTTCTAATGTTTTCCAATCTTTTTATTCATGTATATTAATATTATTATATTTTCACATACCTACATTATGTACTAGACAAAAAAAACCAAATAAACAAATAAAAAATAAATAAATTATCTGGCGAAAAATACTGTGGGGGCAAGACACCCCTAGCATCCCTAGGGGTGGCCTTTTGGATCAACGGTTGTGTTCTGTACACTGAGTCTAGCTCAGCATTTTTCTGAAGAGGCCTAGGCCTCCCTCACACAGTAGGCCTATGTATTATTAGGCCTGCCCTGATTAGGCCAGTACAGAGGGCTTTTATTGAGCATGGTGTGGCCTAAGCGGATCGCCCGTCCCCACCTCATGGTGGTGAACCAATCTTGCAGGGAACAGCTTTGGCCTGTATTCCCAGAGTCATCCTTAGCTCAGCTCTGGCCTAGGCCTCCCTGACACAGTAGGCCTAAAAAGCAAAGGGAGCCTTATTAGGCCACTACAGAGGGCTTTCAGTAAGCGCACCACGGCCTAAGTGGATAGCCCACCGCTCACTGCAGCAGCCCAATCTCACAGGGAACAGCTTCGGCCTGTGTTCCCAGGATTGTCTTTCATTCCATCTCTGGCCTAGGCTTCCCTCACACAGTAGGTCTACAAAGCAAAGGGAGCCTGATTAGGCCAGTACAGAGGCCTTTGACTGAGTGTGCCATGGCTTAAGCAGATTATCCGCCTGTACCTCACAACTTCGGCCAATGTTCTCAGGATCGCCCCCTTGCCCCAACTTATGGTGCTAAGGAGGAGACCACCAAAACAGAGGAGAAACAGGTATGGAGCAGACCCAGCCTATTTCAGCAGGGGTAGATAGAATAGAATAGAATAGAATAGAATAGAATAGAATAGAATTTTTATTGGCCAAGTGTGATTGGACACACAAGGAATTTGTCTTGGTGCATATGCTCTCAGCGTACATAAAATAAAATACATTTGTCAAGAATCATGTGGTACAACAATGATTGTCATAGGGGTCAAATAAGCAATGAAGAAGCAATATTAATAAAAATCTTAGGATATAAGCAACAAGTTACAGTCATACAGTCAACATGGGAGGAAATGGGTGAAAGGAATGATGAGAAAAACTAGTAGAATAGAAGTGCAGATTTAGTAGAAAGTCTGACAGTGTTGAGGGAATTATTTGTTTAGTAGAGTGATGGCATTCGGAAAAAAACTGTTCTTGTGTCTAGTTGTCTTGGTGTGCAGTGCTCTGTCGATGAGGCGCAGCATGGGCCAGCTCAGGGATTTATGTTCCAGTCCCAGGCCCAGTTTGAAGAAATGGTAAAACGGGTGGTGGAAGAGGCAGGAAGGTGGCATACAAATCTAATTAATAATAAATGAATGAATGAATGAATGAACGAACGAACGAACAAACGAACAAACGAACAAGCAAGCAAGCAAGCAAGCAAACAAACAAACAAACAAACAAACAAATCCTCCAGCTGTCCACAAGTTCCGTAGCTGGGATTTGAACAAGGTCCTTATACTTTTAAAACCCTGTAGATGAAATTGCTTTGATTTGACACTATAGATATGCAGTGTGTCACAGAAGTGAGTACATCCTTTTGTAAATATTTAAATATACAGTATTGTTTGATGCGACAACACTGAAGAAATACCACTAGGCTACAATGTAAAATATTATTACACTGTATAACAGTGTAAATGTGCTATCCCCTCAAAATAACACAACACACAGCCATGAATGTCTAAACTGCTGGCAACAAAAACGAGTACATCCCTTAGTTATAATGTCCAAATGGGGCTCAAGTAGCCATTTCCCCTCCCTGGAGTGATGCAACTCATTAGTGGTATGAAAGATCAGGTGTGAAGGGAGAGCAGGTGTGTTAAACTTGGGGTTATTGTTGTCATTCTCTTATACTGGTCACTGGAAGTTCACCATGGCACCTCATGGCAATGAACTTTATGCAACAGATGGTTTTTTTCCTCGGACGCAAAGAAAAAAATAAAATCTGTGTAAGAAGGGCATCCGGCCACTAAACGCTCAGCTCCATCCACTCACTCCGATTCTACACCGAATTAAGGGATTACATGGCTGTAAAAATGAGCCAAGGTGGTGCAGTGGGTAAGGTGCAGTACTGCAGGCCACTAAAGCTGACTGCTAGATCTGCAAGTCAGCGGTTCAAATCTCATCACCGACTCAAGGTTGACTCAACCTTCCATCCTTCCGAGGTGGGTAAAATGAGGAACCGGATTGTGGGGGCAATAATATGCTGGCTCTGTTAAAAAGTGCTGTTACTAACATGTTGTAAGCCGCCCTGCGTCTAAGGAGAAGGCAGCATAAAAAAATTGATTGAATGAATGAATGAATGAATGAATAAATAAATAAATAAATAAATAAAAAGAGAGAGAGTTTATAGATAGATAATGGGATAGGAAACACATTCCCCTTTCTAAAATGCAGGGATTGTTTTCATGCAATGTCACTTCAAGACATGAATTATAATAATTCATAATTATCAAGGTCAATCAAATTCCCAAAGACCTGGGCATTTTACAGCCTCTGGGCCACATCCGTCCACATCCCTATCCAGCCCATGTGAGGTTGTAAATCAGAATTTAAAAATCCAACATAAATAAGACATAACATGTATTCTTATCAGGAGCCACTAATCCAAACCATACAATTTACAGCTTTTTATAAAGCGATTGAATTAATATTGAGCAGAATTAAGTTCAGCTTACTGGTTTGTCCCTCCACAATAGTTGCAGTTTTTCACATGACCTCTTGGGAAAATTAATTACCTACTCTTGCCATAAAATTGTAAAAATGATCATGTGGGTCATAAAAATATGACTATCGGTTAAGTGTCATTCCAGCCTCTCCTTGAACACATCTGGGTCAGGGGAATCATAACCTCCCTGAATAATTGTTTTTGTGGTCAAACTGTTCTAATTGTACTGTTAGAAAGTTCTTCCTAGCATTGAAGTGAAATCTCTTCAAGCCACTATAATTCATCCTATTCTGTAGGAAAATAGATGACAGGTCTTGATTTTTTTTTCCTGGATGATATCCTTCATGCATTTGAAAAGCGCTATCATGCTTCCTCCCATGGCTAAATCCTGCCGGTTCCTTTTATCTCTCTTCACAAGACATAACTTCTAGCCCCCCTTGTCAAACATGGAAGCAGTGACTGCTGATCTCTCTCTCACACTCTCTCTCTCTCTCTCTGTCTGTCTCTCTCTCTCTCTCTGTGTCTCTCTATCTTTGTCTCTGTCTGTCTCTCTCTCTCTCTTGCTGTTGGGCATCTGCAAAACAACCCTTGGCCGATAGCGCCAAAGTTTCGGGCCACCACTTCATTTTTTTCTTTCCCCACTTTGCATTGGCTGATTTTGGGCAGCATGGAAGCTGAACTGCTTGCCCGGTGATCCCTTCAAGCCACATTACCGCCCGGCATCAAAGGATGAAGAGCCGGTCCTTCCAGCTCCAATGCAATCTCCAAAAAAATCGGGACTTTTTGTTGAAAAATAGTTTATTTATTAATTAAAAAAGGGGGGGAAGGGAAGTATAAACAGGAAGAGAAAAAAGATAAGGGGAAAGGATACAAAATCAAGGAGTTTGGGAAAGTGGTAGTATTATACATAGTAATACATAAAATACATAAAATCATAAAATACATAAAATACATAAAATAGTAATACATAAAATAGTAATACATAATACCTAATAGTAATACATAAAATACATAAAATCCATTTGTATCAATATTATATTTCTCAAACTATGTAAATAAAAGGTATCCTTATTGTTACCATTTATATCATATATTATATTTGTAATTCATACATTTAATTTCCAATGAAATTCCAATTTCTAATACATACATACATACATACATACATACATACATACATACATACATATATACAACAACACAAAGATTGGAACCTCAGCCTGAAGATGGTGAATGTGATTTCGCCGAAACGTCGCATAGACATGCAAAACATTACACAGGGCAAAACCCGAACTCAGAACAATCTACATATATATATGTAGATCTACATATATATGTAGATTGTTCTGAGTTCGGGTTTTGCCCTGTGTAATATTTTGCATGTTTATGCGACGTTTCGGTGAAATCACATCCACCATCATCAGGCTGAAGTTTCCAAGCTTCGTGCTGTTGTAAAATGGAATGTATATATATGTATATATATATATATATATATTAGTTAGGGGCTTTTTAAAATGACATGGGACATGGGACAAATTGCTCAAAAGCGGGATGTCTGGTCCACCTCATGGTTGAAGCCCTTGGAAGTTTATCTGTGTCCTCACGGTTACCCAAGCACTGCTCCCAGCCCTTGCAGTCAGCACATCTCTACAGACCTAATCCTTAGATTACCTCTAGCAAAGCAAGTGAACCAACTTGAGTGCAATGCATGGGAAACTGATCTGAAATTAGTTTTACAACTGGGAATACTGGTGGAGGGTTTGGGGGTAAGCATTTTTGAAAGGATGAGAGTTTCCCAAATCAAAGGTTATTTTTTTCTCCTGCCCCCTAGAAGTAGCGTTAGCATTCCATTAACATGGCTAAAAAAGCATCGGATTGAACATCGAGAGAGCACCTTAACACCTTTGCCTCCTATTAAATTGTACAAACTGCCATATGTGACTCCTTATTACTTGGATATGGATGAGATGGCAGGGTGCTGATAGATGCCATGTTTTGCACCATCTCCTGATCCTTTGGGACCGATTCATGAGATGTTCGCAGCGTTTCAAGGTCAGCGGCTGTGCAGGCAAATGCGGGCTGGGTTTAAAGTGTTTTGAAGGATTGGTATGGAAATGTCAATTTAGTTGAAGGGATGATCCGTGATCTGTGTTGTTTTCTTTCTTTCCCTTAATTGTTATAGAGTTTCCCTTTCATATATTCATGTCATGCTGCTTCATTATGGTTTGTTAACAATGTGATTATTGTTTAAAAAATATGCAGGGAAAAGGTGTGAACGTCGTGAACACATTTTCCCCATGAGTCTTGATTGCTGCATTAGTTAGATTTATTTCTGTTTTCTTCTTCAGGCTGACACCATTCCTAATAGAATTGAAAACTAAGCCAGGAATCAGGTTCAAAATGAAGAGCCAGCCAATTTACAGCAGGAAGAAAAGAGAGTGTGGTGTAGCGATTAAAATGTACAACTGGGATTTGGGAGAGGTAGGTTTGTTTATTTTTTTCAATAGTTTTTATTGAAATTTTCCAAGATAAAAACAAAACAGCATAAATAGAAACATAAAATACACACCTATAAAATATAATTCCACTAATACAGCTTTACAGCATCAGAATGTTCCTTCTTGATGCTACAACTTTCCTAAATTGTTTTATGCTTAAACATTTTTATCCTTATCTATTCATTTTATACACTATTAATAAATAATTATACACTGTTATGTACATTATCTTACAAATCATTTAGATTTAAAATTACATCTATCACACACACACACACACACACACCATTATAACATTTCTTACACATGGATTCTACTTTTCTTTTCAAGCCAGTCATACCATCTATCCCATATTATGAGCCGAGATGGCGCAGTGGGTAGAGTGTAGTACTGCAGGCCACTAAAGCTGACTGCTAGATCTGTAGGTCAGTGGTTCAAATCTCATCACCGGCTCAAGGTTGACTCAGCCTTCCATCCTTCCGAGGTGGGTAAAATGAGGACCTGGATTGTTGAGGCAGTATGCTGGCACTGTTAAAAAGTGCTATTGCTAACATGTTGTAAGCCGCCCTGAGTCAAATGAATGAATGTATGAACGAACAAACAAACAAATAAACAAACAAACAAACCTGTACCCAGGCGTAACAACTTTAACTGTGGTGCAATATTTGGGATGGAATGGCGGGACTGTCACAACTGCAAATGTGGAGATTTCATCCTCAAACAGTAACAACTTCCAGATATTGACCGAGAATGAGGATGTCACTTCATGGAGCTAGCATGCATCTATGCATTACAGGTAGTCCTTTAGCTGCCAGAATTGTAAGCACCAACTCAGTCATTAAGTGAAGTAGTTGCTAAATGAAAAGCATATGATTTTCACTATGCTTAGCTATAATTTGACTTCGGTTTATCTCTGTGTCTTGCTTCTTCCTTCAACTGAACTGGAACTCTTTCTCTGGGGTAAATCGGTCAGTGAAAATAAGAGGGAAGAGTCCCTAGGAAGCTCATAAATGCAGCCTGATTGCTAAGTTGTTGTTTTTAGCATTTTATGGTCAAACAATCACTAAATGAGACAGTCCCTAAATGAGGACTACTATCCAGGCACATCTGGCGTGGCACATTTGATCTATTTCAGGCAACGTTTTCCACGGTGTCTGGGTCAACCAACATAGAGGCTAGGCTGTAAATCGTTGGGCCGCAGTAATTTACAAAGATCGCTCGCTTTCTGTCGTCGTCAGTGTCATGGAGATTACTAGCTTGTAGGAAAATGCGGAATTTCGCCATGTAGGACGTCCACGGTTCTGGGTCCGGGTTGTAGAACGCTGGTGCTTGGGCCATGATGGAGCTCATGGTTGCTTCGGCGGGAGTTCGACTTCCTCGTCACCACTGTTAAATCAGTACTAGAAGGCTGATTCAATTCAACAGGTTTATTTCATTAGGCATAATCAGAGGAACATCTCTCTCCAACAATCAATTACCAACAAGGGCAACGGCTAACCCGTTGCCCTATTTATACATTTCTGTTTAGGCAGGAACATTTTAGACAACCATTTAATTTTGGCGGTTCTTTCTATTCAAGTCGCGTCTTAACCAATCAACGATTTTACTGCTTATTTCTTTTTGGACATAACACAAAGGGTATTTAATATCCCTTCTATCTTTTCCGTAGTACAACCTATGAAATTATGTGAAGAGGAGCTTATAAAAAGCAGCTTCCAAACCCTGAAGTATATGGTATATATTAGAAGAGAGGGAACTAATCTGAATATTCATTACCTTGAGAGAGATCTTATTTCATAAGTAATGTGTCACCAAACCACTGATAAAATAGTTTTTGCTAGAAGGGTTTTTTTCAAAAGATGAAAGCATCCTTGTTCCTTTTTTCTTTTCTTTTTTTTGGAATAAGGAACCAGCAAATCCTGATTGTTTCGGCAGCAGATCAATTCATTCTAGTGCAAAGCTGCACATTTTAGTGCAAGATGCATGTTGTCATTATATTATTATTATTATTATTATTATTATTATTATTATTATTATTATTATTATAAATCTAAGCTTCCTCTTTGTTTTACTTTCTCTCATTCAGAAAAAAGCCTGACTTGCCAAAAGTTGTTTTCTTTGTTCCATTTTTTTTCAAATATTTCTTTTTTTGGTAATGTTTTTATTGTTTTTCTTTAAACAAACAAGACAGACAACATTAAACATTTAAAGGAGCTACCATTGCTCCGCTTGTCATAGAAGTCTAACTAGTACAAAAAAGAAAAATCTAACTATAGTCAGATCAATACAGAAATACAATTTTTAATATTCTACGTTCTTATTAAATTTACCTCTGTATTTCCATCTTTATGTTATAATTCATATAACTCAAATGAGTTCTCCTGTCTATAAAATATCATTTTGATAATATAATTAAACTAGTTAAGGTCAATTAATTAAACAAATAATAAAAAAAACATTTAAAATTAGTAATATTACAAAAATACTCTATCATTATACTATTTTTAATCTATTACTTTATATCTATTATAACAATATTATACAATAATTAAAATCACTTATTCAATCTAAAAAAACCCTTATCCTTTTAATTTCTTAATACTCTACCATATATATATTCAATTTAATAAATTCAAATGATTATAAATTTATTCTTATATAATTTTGAAACTATTTTTTAAGATTCCACCATTTATACACTTTGTCCCATATTTTGTAAAATTCTGTTTCCACTTGATTGTTCAAGCGTCTTGTCATCATGTCTAATTCTGCACATGCCATGATTTTTTTAAATACTTCATCTTTTGGTATTTCCTTTTCTTTCCATTTCTGCGCAAATATGATCCTTGCCACAACTAAAATGTGAATTATTAAATAATATATTTCTTTTTTATATTTCATATCTGAGATACCTAGTAGGAAGAATTCTGGAGTCTTTCTAATCTTCTCGTTCGTTATTTCCTTTAACCATTTCTCTACTTTATTCCAATAATTCTTGGCTTCAAGAAAAGTCCACCATGTATGAAAATATGTACCGATTTCTTTTTTACATTTCCAAAAGGTGGGAGAAACATTAGGAAACATTTTAGAAATCCTATATGGTGGGAGATGCCATCTATAAAACATCTGAATTTGATTTTTTTCAAATATTTCTTTATTGACTGTAAATTCATTGCATCCAAAAGAGATTAAGAAAGGAAGTTTGAGTTGAACTTAGTGTAGAGTCGATGCTGCTCTCTAAGCTTCATTGTTCTGGTGCAGATATTTCATTACCCAAACTAGGTAATGTTCTTCTTGGGCTTAATCGGATCGGAACAAAGAAACACCCACTCGCATAAAATTCAAACCAAAAACAAAACTATATTTAAGGATGATTTGTACAAAACAAGGTCAGTATTTTTGTCCATGTTGGCAGCATTCCCAGTCAATTTGACATATAGATAACCAGTGGCTGCAGCCGGGAGCTAAACCCAATTTAAACATTCTTCAGTGCTCTAATGTCTTTTAAACATACACTCACAAATCTTCAGGATTTCCTCAGACAGCTGCATCTCTGCACGATGAACTTAAAGGGATAACAGCAGTTAGCCAGCAAAGCATTTCTGGAACCCCAAATCTAGGACCTCCACCATTACAAACGTTGAAACTCCACGCCTCTTTACCCATAAACCCTCACTTATATACTGTTCTGTTTCCTAGAGATATTCACTGTCTAGAATTTCTTCCCTAGACTCACCTTCTAGAACTTTTCCCATAAAGATATTCCTGTCTGCTTCGTGACCTTCTGACCCTGGCATCTAATAAGGGCTCCTGGTCCCCAATATCCCCCTCCTCCTCTGACTCAGACATTACATAATTGGGGTTTCTACAGTCTCTGATGGCTCCCTAGGTTTCTCAGATTCCAATTCTCCCTCACTCTCACTCTCTGACTCAGCTGTCAAGAACACTGGCCTAGGGTACCAAGATGGAATCTGTGACTAACTGAGCTGGTTGTGGACCACTCACAACGGATGACATCATCAGTGCTAGTGATGATGTTATCTAGTTTGGATAGTGAAGCATCTGCAAGAAAACAACCAAGCTCAGAGAGCATTAAGGGCTCTTCATTTCAACCCCGAGCTACAAATATTCTCCTTTATTGAATTTAGTGATGATGATGATGATGATGATGATGATTATTATTATTATTATTATTAATTAGATTTGTATGCCGCCTCTCTCCGTAGACTCAGGGCGGCTCACAACAATAACAAAGACAATGTAAGAACAAATCTAATAATTTAAAAAACACTAAAAACCCCACTATTAAAAGCAAGCATACACACAAAAATACCATGTATAAACTATATAGGCCCGGGGGACATGTCTCAGTTCCCCCATGCCTGACGGCAGAGATGGGTCTTAAGAACTTTACGAAAGGCAAGGAGGGTGGGGGCAGTTCTGATCTCCGGGGGGGAGCTGGGGTTCCATGATAACATGTGGGGTTCCATGATAACATGTCTGTCAGGCCCAAAGTCATTATGTGAAGTCCAAGGTGGGCCTGACACAATTTGGGAGTGAGAGAGAGAGAGAGATGCCACCACACATTCCTTTCTCCAGATGCCATAGTAACAAACACAGGAAGGAATCAGGAATCCTGCATAGGATTGGCCCTCATGACTGCACTTGTGGGTGTGCAGATGTGAAATGGGGTTTTTACCCGGATGTAATCTAAGGGACTCGGAGTTGGAATGATTCCAGTCGAATCCAGACATGGCTGTTAACAAATCTTACCCAGCGAGAAGCACAGGTGTGGAATTGATTTATTGCTCAAGCTATTTGGTTCGCTGACATTTCATTCCAAGGAATGTGTGGTGGCATATCTCTCTCTCTCACTCCCAAACTGTGTCAGGCCCACCTTGGACTTCACATAATGACTTGGGGCCTGACAATGTCCTTGCCTGTACAAGGAAACTGGTTCTTCCTTTATCCCCTGCCTCTCTGTTCATGAGGAAATCACATGACTTCCATCTTGTGGAAGGGACATCAGACTGGGTTGTAGGTGGGTTCTATCTTAGTCTCTCCTTTATCCAAAAAGTGGAGGGAAGGTGGGTTGATGAGTGGGTGGGAGGGAGAAGAGAAAGAATGAAAGAACGAAAGATTTCTGATGATTCCTACCAGATTCCCTCAATGGGAAAGCCAAAAGGAAGTCATTAGTTATTCTTGCTCCCATTGCCTTTTTCCCCACCCTTTGAAAATTCTGTTTCTTATTTATATAAAAAATATCTGCCAATTGGACACAGATTGTTTTTATTTATTATTTATATACTGTATTTTTCAGAGTATAAGGCACACTGGAGTTTTGCGGGAGGAAAACAACAGGGGGGGGAATCTGCCTCTGCCTCTGCCTCCCAGCAATTTGCCTCCCAGCAAACAGCATGGATAATATACACTGTTTGCTGTGATTTCTGTGCATGTGTGCCTGGCCCCTAGAAATAGCAAAGAATTGGAGAAATATACATTATGGCAGTATATTAATGCCAGAAAGTTTTCTTAAATGTAGTAACACTAACTCCTACCAATTATTTAAATAGACCTATTCCAAACATGACTAATTCAGGGTATTCATGTGCTTTATCTTAATACTAAAACAGGACACTGTTACATTTCAGACTATACTTCTACAGATGCTGTTAAAATTGATGTGGCTTTCTGGAAGTATACATTATTCTCTGTTATTTAAAAGAAGATATAATAGCACTGGGCTTCTTCACATCAAGCATTTATTTTAAAAAGCTTCTTCATTTTGTTAAGTTGTCTAGAACAATAATAAAGCAGTCTTTAAAAAGTAAGTCTAATAATTTGAACACTCTACAGACATTTATAGTTACTAACTTACCTCCTTGCATTCAGTTTCAGCAGTCTGATTAGCACAAGAAAATAAAATTCTAGGGTATGGCTAGCTGATGAGAGCAAAATAAGCTTGAAATAGATCTATACTAGTCTCCCTTCCTTTATATTATGAGCAAAAATATGTTAAATTCTATCTATCTATCTATCTATCTATCTATCTATCTATCTATCTATCTATATATGTTTTTTTTTAATGTCGGATCACCCTGGTATATTTTAAGGAACGTCACAGCTCCTTTTTTGCCTCTAGGCCCAACCCGGGACCACTACGAGGCAGTTAATATATTTTATAGCTGACAACTATATTCTGTATGTGTTAAATGTTTTTAGCTGGAATTTTAAAATTAAGGGAGACTAGGATGGTCCCATTTTGGCCTTGTTCTGGCCTCATCAGCTAGCCACACCCTTTCCTTTACTGGGATTCGATCTGGTGAACTCTGCCTTGTAAAGCAGAGAACTAGCAGTTAGAGCTATCAGATCAGAACCCTTCCAGCTCTGTACCAGGGAGGGGGTATATGTTTTTTTTATGTCGGATCACCCTAGTCTCCCTTAATTTTAAAATTCCAGCTAAAAACATTTAACACATACAGAATATAGTTGTCGGCTATAAAATATATTAACTGCCTTGTAGTGGTCCTGGGTATATATATATATATATATATTTGTTTTCGTAGATTTTATATATATTATATATATAAATATATATATGATGGTCTTGGTATATTCGGGTTTCTTCCCGTGTAGGATTTGGAAATTTCTGGCGACGTTTTGACAAGGTCCTACTCGTCATCTTCAGGCTGGTGTTTCTGTCCTTATTCTATACCAAGACCATCATATGTAGATTGTTCTGAGTTCGGGTTTTGCCCTGTGTAATATTTTGCATGTTTATGCGACGTTTCGGTGAAATCACATCCACCATCATCAGGCTGAAGTTTCCAAGCTCCGTGCTGTTGTAAAATGGAATGTCTGCAACTGTCATTTCTTCCTAGTGTATAGTGTGGGGGTGGAGATTTGGTTTGAATGTAGCAAATAGATTGGGAGATTATGTTTCAGTGATCTGATTGGTTGGTGTAATCATAATTATTAGAAGGATTGACATGGTGATTTTATGAAGTGTTTTTTGTTTAAGGCTGGTTTCCAAATTTCAAAAGTCCAAAATCATAATTATTAGAAGGATTGAATGGTGATTTTTATGAAGTGTTTTTTTTGTTTAAGGCTGGTTTCCAAATTTCTGGTAGGCGGGACGTGTCATCTCTTTTATTCATGCAAAGGGGGCTCCTTTCAATTTCTATGGCTTCTAGGGCAATTCTTCTATATAAATTCTCTGTTTTGTGAAGTAATTTAGTTTTTTCAAAGTCAATTTTGTGCCCTGTTTTTTTAATGTGCTGGACAAGGGAGGAAGTCTTATCTTCTTTTTTAACTGCATTCACATGTTCTGCAAGGCGTGCACTTACTCTTCGGTTGGTTTGTCCAATGTATGTGGCTGCACATGTTTTGCAAGGGATTTCATAGATTCCTTGGTATTCCAATTGGATTTTATCTTTGGGGCTCCTTAGGATATTAGATATTTTTTGGTTGGTGCAAAATGAAGTTTTGATGTTATGTTTGTGCAGGATTTTACTAATTTTGTCTGTGGTGCCCTTGATGTAAGGGAGGATGGTGGTACCATTGTCCTGTTCTTGATCTTGTTTTTTGGGGGGTGTCTCTTTTTTGATTAGATTTGTGATTGTTTTCTCTTCGAATCCATTAGAAATTAATACATCTTTGAGTTTGTTCAATTCAGTTTTTAAGTGCTCATGGTCAGCTAAGCGTTTGGTTCTGGTGATGAGAGTTTTGACCACTGAGGTGATTTGTGCGGGGTGGTGGTGTGAGTGTGCATTTAGATAACGGTTGGTATGGGTTTTCTTTTGGTAGATAGTGTGTCCTAGGCTGCCATTGGGTTTTTTATAGACCAGTACATCTAGAAAGGGAAGTTGATCATTGATTTCTGTTTCCATAGTAAACTGTATTTTGGGGTGTAGGCTGTTAAGATGTGTGAGGAAATTGTCTAGTTTTTCCTTACCATGTGGCCAAATTACAAAGGTATCATCAACATATCTCAGCCAAAGTTTAGGTTTGTATTTGGATTGCTCTAATGCATTATTTTCGAAATATTCCATATAGAGGTTGGCGATGACCGGTGAGAGAGGTGATCCCATGGGGGCTCCCTCTATCTGTTTATATCTTTGTTCATTATAGATGAAGTATGTATTGGTCAGGCAGTGGTTGGTAAGGTCTAGGATATATTTGGGGGGTTTGTGTTTGTCCTGGATAGCTGTCAAGGCTTCTTTAATAGGTATTTGTGTGAAAAGGGACACGACATCAAAACTCACAAGTAGGTCATCGGATTGTAGGTTTTGTTTTTTGATTATTTGTATAAAGTGGAATGAATTTTGAACATATGAGGTAATAGTTTCTGTATATGGTTGAAGGTATTTGGCTAAAAATTTGGCAAGGTTTTGTAGAGGGGAGCCTATAGAACTGACTATTGGTCTGAGAGGTATTCCTTCCTTGTGTATTTTTGGAAGGCCATAGAGTTTTGGACATATGGAAGATTTTTCTCTGGGGATGATTTTTTGCTGGATTTCTTCGCTGATGGGAGAGGCCTTGATTTTGGATTTGGTAGTTTTTTCTAGGTAGGTGGTAGGATCTGTGCTTAGGAGTTTGTAGGCTGGGTTTTGTAGTAGAGTTGTCATTTTTTCTTTGTAGTCTGCTGTGTTCATCACTATTGTGGAGTTTCCATATTCCATTTGCACAACTATTCCATTTGCACAACAGCATGTGAAATTGACTGTCTGTCAATCAATGTTGCTTCCTAAGTGGACAGTTTGATTTCACAGAAGTTTAATTTACTTGAAATTATATTCTGTTTTTTAAGTGTTCCCTTTATTTTTTTGAGCAGTGTGTGTGTGTGTGTGTGTGTACACACATATATACATTATAGAAATTTTAAATGACAACATTTAAACGGGCTATTTATCATGGTTCACCTTATACTATTATACTGAATAATGAAGAAAAAGTTCCTACTTTGGAGGAGGAGGAAGAGGAGGAGGAAGAGGAGGAGGAGGAGGAGGAGGAGGAGGAGGAAGCTACTCTTCCTTTGGAGGAAATTCTGATCTTAGAAAACATGACAGATAGTTAATTGTGAAACATCTGGCTAAATTGAAAGCAGCAGAAATTACACCAATCAATAATGGTTCAGAGAAAAGCTTTTCATGTCAAGTCTGGAAGAACCTGTCAACTCAGCACTTCACTTGTAAATCAAATACAGAAATAGAAGTATGTACCTGTGGGTCCACATATTCTCAGATACTACATAGTGCATACAGTCTTCAACGTACGACTACAATTGAGACCAATATTTATGTGGCTAATAAGAGTTAAGTGAGTTGCACCCCATTTTACAATCTTTTTTTTTTTGGCCAGTTATTAAGTGAAATGTATTATTATCGACCAAATCTGGCTTCCCCACTGACTTTGCTTATCAGAAGCCATCTGGGAAGGTTAAAAAATGATAATAATCACGTTCCTCCAGGACCAGCGGTGAAATCTACTTACCTTTCTTATCAGTATGGAGAAAATATTATTTTACTGAAAGAGTAGTAGATGCTTGGAACAAACTTCCAGCAGACATGATTGGTAAGTCCACAGTATCTGTTCTGCCTGCCTGGGCTCAGGCGATTAGTAACAGTCCAAGGAAAAGAAATCAAACACACACGTGCTTTTCTAATCAGCAAACTTGTATTAAACAAACAAAAAAGGGTTAACCAAAACAGTCCTTAGTGTCAGGAATAAATGATAGTGCAAGGCGTAATTCAGCCAAATACAAAACACAGGAACAAGCAAACAAAGACAACCTGCATGGAGCAAAAACGTTTCAGGAGTCCTTTGAATCTTAGAGCAAACAGCAAGTCCCAGAGGTTTCACCTCCCACGTGCCTGAAAAGGCTGGGTTGAAATCCAAAGGCACGGAACAGAAACTTCAGAGCAGGAACCACCAAGTAACACAGATAAACAGCCACAGTTTGCCTTGTGCCTCTATTCCCTTTTATACCTTTAGCCCTCATTAAGGGAACCACACCCAGCCCTCAGTATAAGAACCACACCCAGCCCAGGTGCTACTCTAATCACTGATAATAGTCCTTTAATTGAGCCCTCCTTTGCATAGCTCTTCGGCTACGCATGTCTGTGAATTGGTCTGCGGAGGAATCCAAGGAAGATAGACTGTCTGAGTGACTGCATGCCAAATCCCCTGGGCTGTCTGCTGGGTCCTGCGTGCTGTCTGCCAACTCCTCTGAACCAGTGGCCTCATCCTCATGGCTGTCTGCCACATCTTCCTGGCTGTCAGCCAGGCTTTCGCACTCACTTTGTGCTGCATCTCTCCCATCTGTGGGAACAATGGCTGGCCCAAGCCCAAACACAACAGTAACTGAATTTAAACATGCCTGGGATAAACATATATCTTAAGATAAAATACAAGTAATAGGGCAGACTAGATGGACCATGAGGTCTTTTTCTGCCGTCAGTCTTCTATGTTTCTATGATATTTCTATGCTCTGGCACGTGAACACTTTTTCACCCCGCTTCATTTGCGCATGCATGCTCTTTTTCACCCTCTGCGTATGCGCAGAAGGCTACATCCAGGCGGGTGGGAGGAGCCTTGTGTTGCTGCCGCTACCGATTCTCCAAACTACTGGCGCCCTCCATTACCAGTATGCCCAAACTGGGCCAAACCCGTAGCATTTCACCCCTGTCTGGGACAGCCGCTGCAGCATTGGTCATGTGACTGAGTGGGCGTGGCCGACTCCATGTCACTAACAGCAAGATGCCATCTCGCTTTGCTGTGAGTGATGTTGAGTTGGCCATGCCCACTCAGTCACATGACCACCAAGCCATTCCTGTTCAGTCACTCAGACAGACTTGAAATACTGCAATTGGATAATTTACAACTGCGTCGTCTCTGATCTGATCTAACTGCAGTTCATAAAATCATATACCAAAATGTTCTTCCTGTTAGTGACTACTTCACCTTCAACCGCAACAACACACGAGCATGGAATTGATTTAAACTGAATGTTAACTGCTGTAAACTAGACTGCAAAAAATACAACTTCAACAATTGAGTGATCAGAGCCTGGAATGCACTACCTGGCTGTGGTTTCTTCCCCAAACCCCAAAATCTTTAACCTCAGATTGTCTACAGTTTATTTATTTATTTATTATTTATTTATTTATTCTTTGACCTCTCCCCTTTTCTAACAGGTTTGTAAGAGGTGTACATAAGCACACCATTGTGCCTACCATCCCTGTCCTACTGTCATATTGTCTTCTATCATTACTTTCTACTTATGTTATGCTTATACAAACTACTATCCTATACTTGTTCGACAAATAAATAAAATACAGTACTACTGCCCCAGAACCAGTAGTAAAAAAATTAAGAACCCATCCCTGATTATAAGTTAAGGACTTTGTAATTACTACAAAAGATCAAATGGGATTCAAATAATTAGACAGAGTTGTCATGGACATAGGCTTGGATGTTGTTTTGGATTGCCAATATAGGTTTGTGGGTTTGAAAGTCTTCCCAGAAGTCCAATGTTTTGAGGAATAGCATGGTTGGGATACCATGCTGTAAATGCCTGGGCTGGAAGTGCAGAGCAGCCATTTCCTTGGACAGTGTCTCTGGGGATAACTTGGCCAGAGAGGAAGCAAGAGTAGAAATGAGGTCTTCCCAAATTGCACCAAGGAGCCCACATTCCAACAATGAGCTACAAATCTTCTCTTCTGTGAAAGAGATACTGGTAAATCAACAGAAGGAAAGTAGTGGAAAGAACATGCAATAATAATACATAGCAAGCCAAGTCATGGAGGGACTTATGGACAAGACTCATAATCAACTGTTTTGGAATGATTGAAGCATCTTTTGAGTTTTACTATCAAATTTGTTGACTTGGTGACTTTTGGGAGGGGGGAATTAGCCTCTATCTCCATCTGCTGGCCAGTTCTGTGCTAAAGTAAAAGAATCAAAGATGAACCTTTTAACTGATAGCATCTTTCATGCCGTGTAACAGAGTTGGAAGGGACTTTGGCAGGGATGGGTGGGTTGCTCCTGGTGCGGTAGATGATTGCACACCACTAGTGGCCACCAGGTTGCGCCATTTACACGGGACCACTCTGGTGCCAGTCCTATAGGTGCTGCCATCTTTTTCTTTATTTTTTTTCCTATTTTTTGCTTTTCTGCATGTGCAGATTTTGGTAATTTTTTGCTTTTTTGCTTTTCTTGCAAAAAAAAAAAAACCTGCTGAAATCTCCCACACGCGCACATCCCCTCACAAGATTTTGGTGTGGTTTTGCTTTCTGCGCATGGGCAGAAGCAAAATCACAATGGGGGCATATACGCTTAGTGCTTGCATGTGATAGACTGAAGCTGCATGCTCAATGTGCTGGTAGCAGCAGGTAATAGCAATCCGGCACCTGGACATTGGAGGTCATGTAGTCCAAACCCCTGCTTAGGCAGGAAAGCCTATACCACTTCAGACAAATGGTTGTCCAGCATCTTAAAAACTTCCAATGCTGGAGCATTCATAACATCTGGCAAGCTGTTCCGCTAATTTAATTGTTCTAACCATCAGGAAATTTCTCCTTAGTTCTATTCTGCCTGACTGGCTCAGGCAATGCGTAATAGTCCAAGGAAAAGAAATCAAACACACACGTGCTCTGCTAATCAGCAAACTTGTATTAAATAAACAAGAAAGGGTTACTCAAAACAGTTCTTAGTGTCTGAAAACAACGATAGTGCAAGGCTTACTTCAGCCGCATACAAAAATACAGGAAAAAACAAACAAAGACAACCTGGAATGAGCAAAGACATTTCAGGAGTCCTTTTGAATCTTTGAAGCAAACAGCAAGTCCCAGAGTTTTTACCTCCCACTTGTCTGAAAAAGCTGGGTTGAAAACTCCAACGGCACGGAACAAAAACTTCAGAGCAGGAACCACAAAATAACACAGATAAGCAGCCACAGTTTGCCTTGGGCCTCTGTTCCCTTTTATCCCTTTAGCCCTCATTAAGGAAACCACACCCAGCCCTCGGTATAAGAACCATACCCAGCCTAGGTGCTCCTATGATGACTTGTAATACTCCTTCAGTCGATCCCTTCTCTGCATAGCTCTTCTGCTATGCAGATCAATATATTGATCTGCAGAAGAATCCAGAGACGAAAGACTGTCTGCTGAATCCTGCGTACCAGTGGCCTCGACTTCCTGGCTGTCTGCCACATCTTCCTGGCTGTCTGCCACATCTTCCTGGCTGTCAGCCAGGCTTTTGCATTCAGTGTGTGCCAGGTCTCTCCCATCTGTGGGAGCAACGGCTGGCCAGGCCCAAACACAACAAGTTCTAAGTTGTTTCTCTCCTTGATTCATTTCACCCATTGCTTCTTGTCCTACTTTAAAGAATAGCTTGATTTCCTCTTCTTTGAAGCAGCCCCTGAGATATTGGAACACTGTTATCATGTGTCCCCTGGTCCTTCTTTTCATTATACTTGACATATCCAGTTCCTGTAACTGTTCTTCATATGTTTTAGCCTCCAGTCCCCTGATCACCCTCTTTTCTACACTCTTTCTAGAGTCTCCACATTTTTTACATTGTGGCGACCAAAACTGGACGCAGTATTCCAAGTGTGGCCTTATTATGCATTGTAAGTACAGCAATGGCAGACTTGGGTTCAATTTACCTTCCATATCAGTTCATATCAAGATGGAAGTTCACATTTTGAGTGTGTCGCCCTCCAGAGCTCCGTTTTCACTGGCAGAAGGTTGCAGAAGGCCGGCACAGCCCAAACCGGAGCTTGGGAGCCCGTTTTCGCTGGCTGCAGCACTCCAGGCCAGTCCTTCACTGTTTACAGAGAGGCCTCTTGGGCCAGATATAAGCACCCAGATGGCAGACTACCTCCAGAACCGCCTGCTAGCGCACGAATCCCAGCGACCGATAAGGTCCCACAGAGTTGGCCTTCTCCGGGTCCTGTCGACTAAACAATGTCGTTTGGCGGGCCCCAGGGGAAGAGCCTTCTCTGTGGCGGCCCCAGCCCTCTGGAACCAACTCCCCCCGGAGATTAGAATTGCCCCCACCCTCCCTGTCTTTCGTAAACTACTGAAGACTCATTTATACTGCCAGGCATGGGGGAGTTGAGATATTCCTTCCCCCTAGGCCGTTACAAGTTATGCATGGTATGTCTGTGTGTATGTTTGGTCTTATAATAAGGGTTTTTAGTTGTTTTATTATTGGATTGTCACATGCTGTTTTTATCATTGTTGTTAGCCGCCCCGAGTGTACGGAGAGGGGCGGCATACAAATCCAATAAATTATTATTATTATTATTATTATTATTATTATTATTATTATTATTATTATTATTATTAGAATCCAGTCCGTGGGGCCAGATCCAGTCCAGATCCAGTCTGCGGAGTTTGACACCCCTGATACAAAAGCTTTAAAACTTCTTTCTGGAATCAAATGCGAAACACCACCAGCCTTAGAATATTTATCCTGCATAACCGCTTGCAATTATGCTTATTTATCCTAAGCTAAGCTGCATTTTAAAAGCTTCTGGCTGCGAGTCATCCATTATTCAGTAAGAAAACAAATGCCCTGTTAAAAATCTTCCCCCAATTGTCTCTGGAAATCTTGGACAGCAATCCAGAGCAATATATTCCCTAACCCCAAATTAATTGTGGCTGTTTTGATTAACGTGCATTATCTTATAAATATTTTATTAAGAGTGGAATTAAATCTTTCCTTGCTTATGAACTGTGACAACTTTAAAGTCTAACCTTTTACGGCATGGAAACACATAATTATTTTGCTCATTATCCGTATTTAATAGTTCGATCTTTTAATATGCTTTGCCATTTGGAACCTGTCTTTGGTGCCAAGTTCAGATCAATGCTGTTAGTTATTTGTGCTTCTGCACATAATTAAGCTAAAATTAAAAGCAATTTAACCTTGGAGATCATTCACAGTGTGGTATTAATCTGGCTGGGAATAGACTTGTATATATCAAAAGGCTCAGGGTGACCCACAAGGCCATTTACACACCATATGAAAAAGTTTAGCCTTGTTGAAATCAATACAACTAAGTTGTCTCGGATGTCAGTTCTGTGGCTCAGTCTAAGTAACTGGTGAATCAAAATATCTGCTCTGCCATCATGGGAAAAATAAAGAGAGGGAAACCTAAACAATAAGAGAGTCAAATCAAATGGCCAGTGATAGGTACTTTTGAGATCACTTTCCCTTAAGATGCTTCAGTTAGATATTTTGCTTTGGTTTCTCATGCACCTAAACTCAAAAGTGTGAAATTATATTATACTATATTGTACTATACTATACTATACTATACTATACTATACTATACTATACTATACTATACTATACTATACTATACTATACTACACTACACTACACTACACTACACTACACTACACTACACTACACTACACTACACTATACTATACTATACTATACTATACTATTATTTTGTACGGTATAGTCTGGAGGACAGAAGGGAAAGGGGGGACATGATCGAAACATTTAAATATGTCAAAGGGTTAAATAAGGTCCAGGAGGGAAGTGTTTTTAATAGGAAAGTGAACACAAGAACAAGGGGACACAATCTGAAGTTAGTTGGGGGAAAGATCAAAAGCAACATGAGAAAATATTATTTTACTGAAAGAGTAGTAGATCCTTGGAACAAACTTCCAGCAGATGTGGTAGATAAATCCACAGTAACTGAATTTAAACATGCCTGGGATAAACATATATCCATCCTAAGATAAAATACAGAAAGTAGTATAAAGGCAGACTAGATGGACCATGAGGTCTTTTTCTGCCGTCAGACTTCTATGTTTCTATATTATATTGTATTGTATTGCATTGCATTGCATTGCATTGCATTGCATTGCATTATATTATATTAATTATACTATGCTATGCTATGCTATACAGTGATCCCTCGATCTTCGCGATCTCGATCTTCGCGAAACGCTATATCGCGATTTTTCCCACCCGATGACGTCACTCTCTTCCTTCCTTTCTCATCTTTCTTTCTCTCTCTCTTTCTCTATCTTGCTTCTTCCTCTCTCACACTCTCTTCCTCCCTCTCTCATCTCTTTCTTTCCTTCTCTCTCTTTCTCTATCTTTCCCCCTCTTGCTGGCGGGCGGTGGGCGGCGGGCGGGCGGGCGAGCGGGGGCATCAGCGAGGAGCCGGGGTTTCCCCTTTGCGTGGGCGGCGGGGAAACCCCGATCTTCGTCTGATCGCTGCTGCTGCAGCAGCAGCGAGCAGACGAAGATCGGGGTTTCCCCGCCGCCCACGCAAAGGGGAAAGCCCGATTCGGCTCCTCGCTGCTGCCGCCGAGCAGATCAGCTGCTGGGCGGCCACAGCAGCAGCGAGCAGACGAAGATCGGGGTTTCCCCGCCGCCCACGCAAAGGGGAAAGCCCGATTCAGCTCCTCGCTGCTGCCGCCGAGCAGATCAGCTGCTGGGCGGCCGCAGCAGCAGCGAGCAGACGAAGATCGGGGTTTCCCCGCCGCCCATGCAAACTCCACCATCTGCGCATGCACGGCCATGGAAAAAGGGCACGCATGCGCAGATGGTGTTTTTACTTCCGCAACCCTACATCGCGAAAAATCGATTATCGCGAGGGGTCTTGGAATGGAACCCTCGCGATAATCAAGGGATCACTGTACTATACTATACTATACTATACTATACTATACTATACTATACTATACTATACTATACCATACCATACCATACCATACCATACCATACCATACTATATTATATTATATTATTTATTATTTGATTTTTACGCTGCCCTTCTCCTTAGACTCAGGGCGGCTTACAACATGTTAGCAATAGCACTTTTAAAAAAAAAACAGAGCCAGCATATTGCCCCCACAATCCAGGTCCTCATTTTATCCACCTCGGAAGGATGGAAGGCTGAGTCAACCTTGAGCCAGTGATGAGATTTGAACTGCGGACCTACAGATCTACAGATCTAATTTAAAATTTAAAATTTAAATTCTCCTGAATCAAACCAGTTGATTAGCCAATTAATACATCCTTGGGAAGTCCATACGATGAGCATAAAGCCAAAAGACTTTTGTGTTCTTTGTAGGATTGGACTGTTATGGTGATAAAATGGAGAAGTTGAATTACTACTACTGCTACTGTTCTGAACCAGGTCCCCAAACACAACAAACCCTCTGAAGTTAACTCAAAGATTCCTTTTTCAGTGGTTCTCAATCTTTCAAAATATACTATTTAATTGTATGTATATATGCCATATGTGTACATGTATATTATACACAGGCACACAAATATATACATTATCTACTATATAAACTGTATGTGTATGTACACACACATACACACACACACACACACACCTCTTCTAAAATTATACACATTCAATCTCATTTACTGTGATAAGAAAAACATACCCAGAGCCCAGTAGGGAAAAAAAGAAAAAAATTCTAAATTTTTCTACCAGTTCTGGGTAGCTGACCAAAATTTTTCTACCTGTTCTGCATCTCTGACCATACCTGTAGGAGCCCATCACTGAAGCCAAGGTTCACCTTTGCTCCTTGTGGTTGTTAACTTCATTGCATTTGTGAACAAAATAACTTCTACATTTTATTTGTCCTGATCACCCTGTCAATCCAATTCTTCGAGCAACTTGGAAATAAAGTAATGGAAGAAAGGCTTAGAAAAACCTTCCTATCTGTTCTGCGGGGCTCTATGGTATGAGTCTCCCGAAAATTCAAGGGTACAAATTTCAGACACACACACACTTGAAAGTTCAAAAACAATGTTCTTTATCACAAAAATTCAAAAGAAACAAAGCACCCTTTTTGTATTGCAAAGAGCACTCGTCCCAAAACAACCTGGTAGTCTGTACAATCCCCTTAATCAGCCCTTAAGTACTTAGCTAGCAGCTGTGAAGGAACGTCACAGCCCTCCTTCTTCCACGAAGTGAGACCTCCACACTTTGCTCTGCTTTGGTTTCAAAGACGTGAAAAATCAACAAAAAGTCCGGAAACAGCAAGGCATGGTCCTGAAGAAACAACGATCAGATAACCTTCCACAATGGCCAAGCCAGCACGCTGCTATTTATATCAGCAGCTCTAATTACTGGAGCCCCACCCAAACACAGGTGGCCTCTCTTATCTCCTGTAATATTTCTTCAATTGGTCTCTTCTATGCATAATTCTGCGCATGTGTGGGTCTAACACTTCCTCATCCGAATCGACCGAAGATAATGGAGATTGGCTTCCTGGGCTGTGTGCCAAGCCCCCCTCTTCCAAGTCACCCCCACCTTCTTCTTTGTCCAGGGAAATTGCACTACGTGACTCTGTCGACAATAAAGCCTCCACATTCCTTGGGGCAAGAGCTGGGCCAGAGCCAACCAAAACACTGTCCATTTTCACTTACACCATTTCTATCAAGCTCCTAACTGAATTCAGCTGTTTCTCCCTTTAAATAATTGGGAATTTTGGGGGGGGGACAGAGAAGCAAAAGGGGGGACTCATTTCTATGTCGAATTGAAAAATAATATGTAAAATATAACTTAAGAAAGACGTTAGATTCTACCATTTCATTTCCAATTTTGGCGCACATACCTTAGAAGGTCTCAATTAAAAATCTGGCATTTACCTTTCAAAGGATCATGTAATAGGTGGAGGGAATCCTAGCATGATTAAGTCTTATTTTTAATCCTTGGCAATCCTATGCACCTTTGTCACTGTCTGCTTTCAATAGCTGCAGCTATAATCAGGCAGCACTTCAATTGCATGGTCATGCTTCCAACTTGACTTTAGCTTCTCAATATAAGTAGTTGTATGTGCCCTGCGGAAAGAAAGCAAAAAGGGTTTTGTCTTGCATTTGACATTTTTTTAGGTTGCAAGGCTTCCATTAAATTGTGAGTTTAATCGTTTTATAGGGAATGTCATATATAATCTCACTTTTAATGTGTGTCCCAAGTCATGCCATTTGGGATTTTCCATCAAAATTTGTCACCAAACTGCAAAAAGGTATCCCAGACAATAGAGAACAAGGAGAGTCTGGGGGTTTTGGTAGCTCTGGGGTTCCATAAAAGTTTTGGGGGAAATCTATGCAATGGGTAAACTATTGGTAATCCATCCATCTCATATCTCACCATTCGGAGTCTTCGGAGAGGGGCGGCATACAAATCGAATAAATAATAATAATAATAATAATTTTCACTAAATCCTCAGGGTTTTCACCTTTCTACATCCTGAAAGTAAAAAATAGTAGTTTGTTTACTGGGATGTAGACAGAGGTGGGCTGCTAAGCTGAAACAGTGAAGTGTGCTCGCCCCCATGGTTCTGAGTGCTAGCGGACTCCAGCAAAATTCTGCAGAAGCTAAAAGCATGGGCCCACTTGCATGGTATGATTCTGCTACCTGCACAGCAGCAGTAGCAGAATTGTGCTGGACTCCGCTAACACTCAAAGCCAGTGTATGTGTGTGTGTGTGTGGTTGATTTTCTGTCGAAATTATCCTGGTATTCCCTTTATGGGAGGAAGCAACTTTGCTTTCCTTCTGCCTCTTGGCCCCACATAGGGGCCATTACAAGGATATTAACCTCTATGCTACAGGTTCGCCCCTGAATTAGCTTTTAGCAGGGTGATTTTGACAGAAAATCAACCATATGGCTCTTCCCTGGTGAAAGTTGATTCGGAGGCGATCCTGTAGCATAGAGGTTAATATCCTGCCTTGCATGCAGCACGCTACAGGTTCAAATATATACAGTGGTACCTCTACCTACTAATGCCTCTACTTACAGACTTTTCTAGATATGAACCGGATGTTCAAGATTTATTTGCCTCTTCTCAAGAACCATTTTTCACTTACAAATCCGAGCCTATGAAACTGAAACAGGAAAAGGCAGGGAGAAGCCTCCATGGGGCCTCTCTAGGAATCTCTTGGAAGGAAACAGGGCCGGAAAAGGCAGGGAGAAGCCTCCATGGGGCCTCTCTAGGAATCTCCTGGGAGGAAACAGGGCCAGAAAAGGCAGGGAGAAGCCTCCATGGGGCCTCTCTAGAAATCTTCTGGGAGGAAACAGGGCCTCCACCCTCCCTGTGGTTTCCCCAATTGCACGCATTATTTGCTTTTACACTGATTCCTATGTGAAAAATTGCTTCTTCTTACAAACATTTCTACTTAAAAACCTGGTCACAGAACAAATTCATTTTGTAAATAGAGGTACTACTGTATAGAATAGAATAGAATAGAATAGAATTTTATTGGCCAAGTGTGATTGGACACACAAGGAATTTGTCTTGGTGCATATGCTCTCAGCGTACATAAAATAAAATAAATATGTATATGTATGTATGTATATCTGATCAACCCAACTGAGGCTGTTCCATCAGGCTAACACTTTCCGAGCCCAGATCCTTGGCTTGTTGTTTTCCTCTGCTGACTCAAACTCGCCTTCCTCCTCTGAAATTGCATCTGGAGAGGTATCCAGAACAGATCCATAACAATGCCAAGAAGATTGCTTGGGCCAATATTACTCCTTCTTTTAATGACCTCATCATTTATTTATTATTTATTTATTTATTCGATTTTTATGCCGCCCTTCTCCTTAGACTCAGGGCGGCTTACAACATGTTAGCAATAGCACTTTTTAACAGAGCTAGGCTATTGCCCCCACAATCCGGGTCCTCATTTTACCCACCTCGGAAGGATGGAAGGATGAGTCAACCTTGAGCCGGTGATGAGATTTCAACCACTGACCTTCAGATCTACAGTCAGCTTCAGTGGCCTGCAGTACAGCACTCTACCTGCTGCGCCACCCCGGCTCATAAGCCCTTGCAGGGTGGAGTCTGGTCAACTGAGTGGATCTTAGCATTTACTGGCCAGATGCCTTTCCTGTCACCAAGGTGGAATTATATTCAGCAGATTACATTCACATTGTGTCCAGAGAGAGATATATGCCGCTCTGAGTCCATTAGGAGAAGGGCAGCCTATAAATGTAAGTAATAAATAAATAACATCTACCTAGGATCAAACTCACAGCTTCCTAATCGTAAGGCAAGAGCTCCATCTCTAGTCCACTGTACCACTCAGTCATTACCCCTTATACTTATGGGAATTTAAAATGTAGGGCAAAATATGTACATGTTGAATTCACTTATGAGTGAAGGGCGGGGTGGGGGGTTATCCTAACCTTAACAGGAAAGGGTGCCTAAAAGGCTTTCCCATTTGATCTAAAAACTTCATAGTTAAGACCTGACCCATTTTTTGTGCAGACTAAGCAGTTTGCATTTTAGCACCGCTTGCTGTCAAGAATGATCTGCCCCCTGGTTCATTTACCGTATTTATTTCTCCTTTACGTTCTCAATGTATCATGGGACAGAGAACATAGTTGTTTACAGCGAGTCTTAGGGAAGCCTTGACAACCCAGTGTGAATTAGTTTAATGCTCAGTCTGTTAGATGGATCCTTTCTGCTCCTGGCGATACAGAAAGAGAGCTGATAAAATAGATGAAAGTATACAGAGATATTAATTTTGGCATGGCCTCAAAAGCTGTACAGCAATCCTGTTAACAATTTCAGAGAGGAGGAAGCAAGAGCTTTTGGCTCTCGCTAAACCCATTTTTAACTTGCATTGTGAGTTAAAAAATAACGAAGCTCTCCAGGGATTTCACACATTTTCTGGAAGTGAAATCACCAGGAACTTTGCAGTCAAGGGCAAAAAAAAAAAACTTTCTGAAAGAATATTTAGGTCACATTCAGGGAGTATTACAGAACCTTTTTAAAATTTCTTCTTCTTCTTCTGAGAAATACATTTTAAGGAAAAGAGAAAAAGAACATGAAAAGAAAAATACTGCGGCCCTTTAAAAGTCTAAAAGGAAAATTAGGTTATTCTAGTTGTGTCAGTTTGAAAGCTACCCCTCCATATTATTTTAGGGGTTCCCCTGAATCTTCTTACCTGCTGAGGCAATGAATAGAGAACTTCCTACAGAAGTTCCTATGGAATGTCCACCCTTGCTGTGTTCAATGTCCTTCTTGCCATCCAAAGTGTAGAACATGCCAAAAAAGCTGCAATAACACATGCCTATTACTGTTAGTGGTACCTCTACCTAAGAATGCCTCTGCTTACGAACTTTTCTAGATAAGAACCGGATGTTCAAGATTTTTTTGCCTCTTCTCAAGAACCATTTTCCACTTACAAACCTGAGCCTCCAAGACTGTAACCAGAAAAGGCAGGGAGAAGCCTCCATGGAGCCTTTCTAGGAATCTCCTGGGAAGAAACAGGGCCAGAAAAGGCAGGGAGAAGCCTCCATGGGGCCTCTCTAGGAATCTCCTTGGAAGAAACAGGGCCAGAAAAGGTGGGGAGAAGCCTCCATGGGGCCTCTCTAGGAATCTCCTGGGAAGAAACAGGGCCAGAAAAGGCAGGGAGAAGCCTCCATGGGGCCTCTCTAGGAATCTCCTGGGAGGAAACAGGGCCTCCACTCTCCCTGTGGTTTCCCCAATCACAGACATTATTTGCTATTACATTGATTCCTGTGGGAAAAATCGTTTCTTCTTACAAACCTTTCTACTTAAGAACCTGATCACGGAACAAATTAAGTTCATAAGTAGAGGTATCACTGTATTTCCAAGGATCTGGTGGTTTCTTCCAGATCAAAATATGTAAGCACATGCGATGCTAAATACTTCTGATCTTCCAACATTCCCATGGACTTCTTCAAGATTCAAGAGAACTGTCTAAGTCTCTCCACTCTGGCCTTGTGATGCAGTTAGGGTAATCTTAAAGTTTGGGGGGATTCAAATTCTTGCTCAGATAAGGAGCTTTCTGAGCAAAACGCAATTGAACAGTGAGAAAAGTAAGGTCTTATACACTTAGTCAAGAAAAACCAAATGTTTCCACTTATTCTATACCAAATCAGCTACAGAATAAGTGGAAACTCCTCCAATAGCAATATTGGAATATCTGAAGTAGACCCAGAGACAGGGTTTGGAGCAATCGGTACTTTTATTCAGCTCAGAGAATAAGTGACAGCTCAGCAAGGTAAAGTGACAATTCAGCGAGTACCGACTGACTCTGGCTGGAGAAACCGCTCCTTTTATATATTTGCGGTTCCCGCCAAAGCCAGAGCCGGCCGCGTCTGAGCCAATCAGGAGCGACTTCCTGCTTGGGCTCAGACAGCGCTGAAAGAGGAACAAACTATTTACAGAGTTACAAGGTAGCCATTACAGGATACAACACCCCTCCCCTCATAGTTGGACACATCCATCAAGAAAGCCATGTGACAAAGTCGTCCAATCGGTGGGGCCTCTGAGGAGCTCGCGCTGACCTGCGCAGTTCAATTTCTCCTTCGCCACCGACTGTGGAGGATGGCTCGCCGCTGTTCTCCCGGTGTTGCGGACTTGGCCTGGCGGGCCCAACGAAGGCTTCGGAGGACGAGGATGGTTCGGCGTCGCTGGATGGTTCCCCCTGGCCCGATAAGTCTCTTTGCGTGTCTCTTATTTCGGGCAATGTACTAAAGTCTGTTGAAGGGGGAGAGTCCATGTCAGCGGTTTGTGGCAATTGATTTTCTGTTCGCTTCCGAATGTGGTCTATGTGTCGTTTCCACAAACGACCATCCTCTAGTTTAACAACATAGGTCTTAGGTGCATTTTGCTTAACAATAATTCCCTTCATCCAGTTTACATTTCCATCAAAACTTTTTACATATACATTTTGTCCCAAATACATTTCTCTTTCAGGTTTTGTACACATTTGGTTATTATTAACACAGAACCTTGGGTTTAACCTGTCTAGTGGTGACCTCAACTTCCTTCCCATCAATAACTCTGCAGGGCTTACATGTGTGTGCGAGTTAGGGGTAATGTGTTGGGTGAGTAAGAATTGGTCCAAGTTCTGTTGCACATCCCCAGGGCCTGATCTGCGCAATGCCTCCTTTGCCACCCGTACGTAACGTTCTGCCAATCCGTTAGCCCAGGGCGAATAAGGCGAGATGAGGGCATGCCTGACCCCTAGGCCATCTAGGAATAATTCGAATTGCCTGGCTGTTAGCTGTGGCCCATTGTCAGACACTAAGAGATCTGGGCAACCATGGGATGCAAACAGTCTGCTCAATACCTTGATAGTGGCACTTGTGGTTATGTTGTTCATTGCTATTATTTCCAACCATTTGGAGAAAGCATCAACCACTATTAAAAAATACTGAGACCCCACTGGGCCAGCAAAATCAATGTGGATTCTAGACCAAGGACCAGCAGGCTGTTCCCACTCAGCCGGAGTTGTTTTGGGGGGACTGGGTCGTGACTCTTGGCACGGATCACACTTTGAAACCCAATTTTCAATATCAGCATCCAGCCCTGGCCACCATAAATGCCCCCTTGCCAGGCTCTTCATCCTGACAATCCCAGGATGACCCACATGTAACATTTCGAGTACCTTTCCCCTTAGGCTTTTGGGAATGATCACTCTATCCCCCCACAGTAAACAACCTTTTACATACGATAATTCAAGTCTTTTGTTTTTAAAATCACACAATTCAGGTTTCACAACATCATTTTGCCATCCCTTTAGAACACAGTTCACCACTTGTTTAAGGATTTGATCTTGCTGCGTGTGTGCAGCTACCTCTTTTGCTGTGGTTAGTGGGTTTTCCTCGAGTTCTATCATTAACACATCTGTGGAAGGAACAGGGTCTTCCACTAAGTCTGCTATGGGGCATCTGCTTAGGCCGTCTGCATGATTGATTTCCTTCCCCCCCTTGTGGGTGAGCTCATACTGATACCCTGAGAGGAAAAGAGCCCATCTGATTAGTCTTGGAGACATGAAAGGTGGAGTGGGCTTGTTGGGGGCTAGCAGGCCTAGTAAGGGTTTGTGGTCAGTGACTAGCTCAAAGCTTCTTCCAAAAATGTAATTGTGAAACTTCTTTACCCCTGCCACTAATGCTAGAGCCTCCTTGTCTAACTGGCTATAATTCCTTTCTGTGCTGGTCATGGTTCTAGAAAAAAATGCTATTGGGGCCTCTGTCTTATTAGGTAGAACGTGAGCTAGGACTCCTCCTATGCCGTACGGCGAAGCGTCGCACGTGAGCCTAATGGGTAGTGAAGCACTATATTGGACTACTACACTTTTAGAGGTTTGATTTAGGTCAGCCTTAGATACATTAGGCATATACAGTTTAAATTTTTCCCAGGGCATGATGGTATATCTAGAGCCCGTATCCAGCTCCATTGAGCAAGGTTGGTTATTGAGTAACAGTGATATAACAATTTTAGCCCCCTTTTTGGTTGCCGTGTTATTCAAGGAAAATTGAGAGTTACCTCTATAGTAGTCGCGGTTAGCGGTTGAGTAGTTCCTTTGACCCGCGTTGCGGAATGGTCTCCTTTCTCGCGCTTGGGGGGTCTGGTTTTGAGGTCGCTGGTATTGCGGTGTGGCAAATGTGTCCTCTGGCGCTGTTGCTCTGCATGCGATGGCGATGTGGCCTCTCCGGTTGCAACGGCGGCATGTAGCGTCTCGGAAGGGGCATCGATGGCGCTGGTGATTTCCCCGGCAGCCCGCGCAGGGGGCTGGGTGAGTAGCTCTCAGGTGTCTCGGCTGGTCTTGCACCAGGAGGCAGTTGTCTCCGCTGGAACTTTGTTGGCTGGGGTTGTCTGTTTCCACGGCGCTGGGAGACGCGGAGTCGATTTTTGCAATGATTTCTCGCCTTCCGTGCTCTTTCAATTCTCTCGCCGCCGCGTCGGCTGCTTCTGCGGTTTGCGCCAGTTTAATTACGGTTTGTAGAGTCGGCTCTTCTTCGATGAGGAGTTTATTTCTCACCGTGTTGCTTTTCAGGCCGAAAACCAGGGCGTCGGTGAGGCGAGCTTCCGGGTCTTTAAACTTGCATTGAGCAAGTACCGTTCGCAGCCGCGTTGTAAACTGGCTGATCGACTCGGTTTCCCTCTGAACCATCATGTGGAATTGATGCCGAAAAACCATGGCTGGTTTGGTCGGCTTGAAGTGGCTCGCCAGTTTTTGTTGTAGGACGTCCCACGCTGTGGCTCTTGCTTGTTCTGGTTCGGTGAGAGTTTGGGCTAGTCTGCGGATTTCTGCGCCGCAGTAGTTAAGGAAAATAGCCTGTCTGCGATCGGCTTCGGCGTCCTGCATTCCCGCCGCCTCGAGGAAGATCTCGAAGGTGGCCATGTACTCGTCCCATGTCGATTTCTCGGGATCGAAGAGTTCCGGAGCCTGGCCGATCTGGATTTTGTCCATGTTGCACGCGAAGTTTCTTCCGTCCGTTCGTCGCCAGTGAAGTAGACCCAGAGACAGGGTTTGGAGCAATCGGTACTTTTATTCAGCTCAGAGAATAAGTGACAGCTCAGCAAGGTAAAGTGACAATTCAGCGAGTACCGACTGACTCTGGCTGGAGAAACCGCTCCTTTTATATATTTGCGGTTCCCGCCAAAGCCAGAGCCGGCCGCGTCTGAGCCAATCAGGAGCGACTTCCTGCTTGGGCTCAGACAGCGCTGAAAGAGGAACAAACTATTTACAGAGTTACAAGGTAGCCATTACAGGATACAACAATATCCAAGAACAATTTTTTCCCCAAACTCCACCACTCTACTAAACAAGTAATTCCCTCAACACTGTCAAACATTTTAATAAGTCTGCACTTCTATTTCTACTAGTTTTTTCTCATCATTCCTATCATCCTTTTCCTCCCACTTGGGATTGTATCACTTGTTGCTTGTATCCTAAGATTTTTATTAATATTGATTGTTTCTTCATTGCTTATTTGACGCCTATGACAATCATTAAGTGTTGTACCACATGATTCTTGACAAATGTATCTTTTTCTTTTATGTACACTGAGAGCTGTTATGCCGGGATTCACGTTACGAGCCCCAGTTAAGTCAGAAATGTAAATTCAAACACACACGCTGTTATAAAGTAAACAGAAATGCAATTTATCCAAAATAAAGCTGTGCACACACACTTTAAACTGAGAAAATTAGCTCACACACAGATAACAGTCCTTAAAAGCTGTGAGAGACAGAAACAAACAGAGCAGATAAGAGCAGCTGTGAGAGCATACACAGGCAAACCTCTTTGAATGAGTCCACAAGATTTACTTAGCTGTGAAATCCCAAAAAGTCTGTGAAAGTTCAGGAACAAAGCAAACACGATGCATCCTTCTCCAAACGGATAAACTCCCACATGCACTCTCTGCAATGCTGGTAATTTATCAGCAACCCCATTAGCCTAATCGCCTCAGCCACAGGTGTTCTCCCTTATCTCCGATGATACCTGCGGAGTTGGTCCCTTCTAGCCATGAGCCTGCGCATTCTGGCATCTATCCACCGATCCTCCTCCTCCAAGTCCAATGACCCGCTAATGCGGTCATTAACTAATGGGCTGGCTGCATCCATCTCTCTATCTGATTCTTCTTCTTCTCCAGCGTCTGACCTTGGCAAGGAATCCTCACTGTCCTAAGCTGATGGCAGTAAGACACGTCTCTGGGAACCTGAGGACTCTCCTAAGCCAACATCCAAATTTCCCATTGCAGGAGCTTGCCCAGAGCCAACCACAACAAGAGCATATGCACCAAGACAAATTCCTTGTGTGTCCAATCACACTTGGCCAATAAAGAATTCTATTCTATTCTCTATTCTTGTAAGGGGGATATAAGTGTCCTATGGACGACTACTTAAATATGAGCCAGCAGTGTACTGCAGCTGCCCAAAAAGCCAATGCAGTCTTAGACTTGCATCAAGAAAGAGATACAATCAAGATCACATGAAGTGTTAGTATTGCTTTATACTGCACTGATAAGACCACACTTGGAATCCCATGCCCAGTTCTGGTCACCACAATTTGAAAATGACGTTGAGACTCTAAAAGGAATGCAGAGAAGTACAACAAAGATGAGTAGGGAACTGCATGCCAAACAGTATGATAAATGGTTGTAGGAACTGAATATGTCTAATCTAACAAATGATAGCAGTTTTCCAATATTTGAGGGGTTGTCACAGAGAAGAGGGGTTCAACCTTTTATACCAGGACAAGAAGCAACGGATGGATGATTATCAAGGAGAGATCTAATTTACGTAGAACTAAAGAGAAAATAATAATAATAATAATAATAATAATAATAATAATAATAATAATTTATTGGATTTGTATGCCGCCCCTCTCCACAGACTCGGGGCGGCTAACAACGATGACAAAAACAGCATGTGACAATCCAATAATAAAACAGCTAAAAACCCTTATTTATAAAAACCAAACATACACACAAATATACCATGCATAACTTGTAATGGCCTAGAGGGAAGGAATTTCTCAACTCCCCCATGCCTGGCGGTATAAATGAGTCTTGAGTAGTTTACGAAAGACAGGGAGGGTGGGGGCAATTCTAATCTCCGGGGGGAGTTGGTTCCAGCAGGCCGGGGCCGCCACAGAGAAGGGTCTTCCCCTGGGGCCCGCCAAATGACATTGTTTAGTTGACGGGACCCGGAGAAGGCCAACTCTGTGGGACCTTATCGGTCGCTGGGATTCGTGCGGTAGCATGAACAATTAACAATTAATAACAATTAATTGGTGGAATGATTTGACTTCAGAAGCTGTGGGTGCTCATCACTGGAGGTTTTTAAGAAGATATTTGTCCAGAATGGTATAGGTCTCCTGCTTGAGCAAAGGATTGAAGCAGAAGGTCTCCAAGGTCTGTCCCAACTCTGTTATTTTGTATTCTCCATTTTAAGACAATTACTTTGTCATTTTCTTTATACCTAATGGAGAGTAGTAAGGAAACAATGAATTTGGGGCTCTGGACATTTCCTTAAACTTCTTCAGAAGATAAACATATTTTTGAAAAAGATATAAATGATAATGTATAGTTTAAATCAGTGATTTTCAACCTTTTTTGAGCTGCGGCACATTTTTTACATATACAAAATCATGGGGCACATTGAGCGGGGGGAAGTGGGGGGGGGTAAAAAAAGTTTGGACAAAAAAATTCTCTCTCTCTTCCTCCCTTTCGCTCTATTTCTCTCCCTCTTTCTCTCTCTTCCTTCCTTCCTCTCTCTCTCCACCCCTCTTTCTTTCTCTCTTCCTTCCTTCCTCTCTTTTTTGCTCTTTCTATCTCTCCCTCCTTCCCTGCCTCTCTCTCTTGCTTTCTTGCTTTCTCCCTTGCTTTCTTTCTCTCTCTCTTTTTCTCTCTCTTGCTGAGCTTTGCGGCACACCTGATCCTGTCTCGCGGCACACTAGTGTGCCGCAGCACACTGGTTGAAAAACACTGGTTTAAATGATAAGAACATGCCTGGTTTCAGACTTCTTGCAAATATTTAATTATTTACATATTATTTTTCTGCTCATTCAATATGAAACCAGGTTAAAGCATTAAAATCCTTGAAGTCCTAACAAGTTACCAAAGCAGAATGTCTGAAAAATATTCCTTTATGCCTTTTATTTGAAGACATTTCCAAAATAATGTAGTTGGAAGGCACTCTTAACATTCTTGGAGGAGCCTAAAAGGTGCAAGACAGAGTGATATAGATAGCTTTATTAACGCTATATTAAGCTTATTTTAACACTTAAACTACAGTTTTTGGGTTCTCCCTGCTTCAAAATGGTAAAATACTATAAGTTTGTAGCTGAGAACTCTAAAAGTTGCAAAAATGGATTTGGAAATTGTATTTGGCCCTGAAGCAACACACTATCCAGCCTCATTGTGGAGATTAGGTTGGATGTGCATTGGTTGCCGATCAGTTTCCGGTCACAATTCAAAGTGTTGGTTATGACTTATAAAGCCCTTCATGGCACCGGACCAGAATATCTCCGGGACCGCCTTCTGCCGCACGAATCCCAGCGACCGGTTAGGTCCCACAGAGTTGGCCTTCTCCGGGTCCCGTCAACTAAACAATGTCGTTTGGCGGGCCCCAGGGGAAGAGCCTTCTCTGTGCCGGCCCCGACCCTTTGGAACCAACTCCCCCCAGATATCAGAGTTTTCCCCACCCTCCTAGCCTTTCGTAAGCTCCTTAAAACCCACCTCTGTTGTCAGGCATGGGGGAATTGACATTTTCCCTCCCCCTAGGCTTATAAAATTTATGTATGGTATGCTAGTATGTATGATTGGTTTCTAAATTGGTTTTTTTTTTAAATTAACTTAAATATTAGATTTGTTTACATTGTATTATTATTGCTGTGAGCCGCCCCGAGTCTGCAGAGAGGGGCGGCATACAAATCTGATTAATAAATAAATAATAAATAAATTTATTTAAAGAAACCAGAATATCTTTATCTTAGTTTTTCCTTGTATTTTTTAAAGCTTCTTTAACATTTGCCACCTTCTTCCTTCCCCCACACATATATATAGACATTTAGCATTGTAGGTCTGTTTGCAGAAATGCCGTCTTTCCCACAGTGCTTCCTGGACTGACCACAAGACCACACAACACTATAAAGAGACAAGCAACTAACAGCCTCTAATGACATGTTCCTTCCCTGCTCAATATTGAATACTTTTATTTTATTTTTCTTGGCTGCTTCTTTTAGATCTGCCTTTTTTTTTTGACATTGACTTTGTCAATGACTCAGCCAGATTAAGTTAGTCAGGTTGCAAAGGCAATTAGGTATGGGGTTAAAAAAAAGAAATTAAAATTAACCCTTTATTCTACATAAAGAGCTGATAGATAAATTAGTGAAGATTGGACTTAATCCCTGGATAGTCCAATGGATTTCCAGCTGGCTGAAGCATAGACATCAGAGAGTTATTGTTAATGGCGAGTATTCTGAGCAAAGTCAGGTTACAAGCGTTACAGGTTACAAGGGTCTGTTCAATCTGGGTCCTATTCTTTTTAATATGTTTGTGAGTGACATAGGGGAAGGTTTGGTAGGGAAGGTTTGCCTATTTGCTGATGACTCTAAAGTGTGCAATAGGGTTGATATTCCTGGAGGCATCTGTAATATGGTAAAAGGTTTAGCTTTACTAGATAAATGGTCAAAGCAATGGAAACTGCAGTTTAATGTTTCCAAATGTAAAATAATGCACTTGGGGAAAAGGAATCCTCAATCTGAGTATTGTATTGGCAGTTCTGTGTTAGCAAAAACTTCAGAAGAGAAGGATTTAGGGGTAGTGATTTCTGACAGTCTCAAAATGGGTGACCAGTGCAGTCAGGCGGTAGGGAAAGCAAGTAGGATGCTTGGCTGCATAGCTAGAGGTATAACAAGCAGGAAGAGGGAGATTATGATCCCGCTATATGGAATGCTGGTGAGACCACATTTGGAATACTGTGTTCAGTTCTGGAGACCTCACCCTACAAAAAGATATTGACAAAATTGAACGGGTCCAAAGACGGGCTACAAGAATGGTGGAAGGTCTTAAGCATAAAAGCTATCAGGAAAGGCTTAATGAACTCAATCTGTATAGTCTGAAGGACAGAAGGAAAAGGGGGAACATGATCGAAACATTTAAATATGTTAAAGGGTTTAATAAGGTCCAGGAGGGAAGTGTTTTTAATAGGAAAGTGAACACAAGAACAAGGGGCCACAATCTGAAGTTAGTTGGGGGAAAGATCAAAAGCAACATGAGAAAATATTATTTTACTGTAAGAGTGGTAGATGCTTGGTATAAACTTCCAGCAGACATGGTTAGTAAATCCACAGTAACTGAATTTAAACATGCCTGGGATAAACATATATCCATCCTAAGATAAAATACAGAAAATAGTATAAGGGCAGACTAGATGGACCATGAGGTCTTTTTCTGCCGTCAGACATCTATGTTTCTAACCCAAAAGCAATCTATACTAAAAGCTTTGCATACCAGCCATTTAAGCGGCTATTGTAATGTTGTTCCGATGGCAGGAGACAGAATGTTAAACAATTATGGTAGCTAACCATAAGAACAATTGGGATATCAAAGTAAGAAAGGAAAACATATCCATCCAGACCTTGTCTAGACAGTTTCCCTCTTTGCCAAGAGCTAACAACAAAGCCATTTCTGTCAGGTCACCCTAGTCCACCCGCAGCACAGCCCTCAGCCTCCTCCTTATTTTCAGTTCAGTTTTCTTTGTGTGTCTCTGGTGCAAAACATGATTTATGTATTTTGACTGCTCGGTTGTGAGCTCGCTTTTATTCACTTGCCTACTTCACTTATTCACACTGCAGTTTTAAGCAGCGTTGCCCGCTGTATGCCAAGAGGCATTATTTTGTGAAGCCATTCAGCATAAACAAGCAGGGGCAACATTTCCAACCCACAGACAAACATGGCCACCCGTGTACGCAACCCACATAGAACAGGAGCTGTCAACACGTTGGAAAGCTCGTTGGCCCATGAGCAAGAGGAAAGCAGCAGCCTAGAACAGTCACAGAGAGGGCAGAAGGCAAAGCAACGAGTCCCCACCTGGGAACATAAGCATTTTTTTTAGAACACTGCAGGGTTGCGGTAGGAAAGTCAAATCCACTTTGTCCCATGGGTGCTTTTTCAAAGGCACCTGGACTTTCTTTGTTTTTCCTCGAAGAGGTTTTGCTTCTCATCCAAGAAGCTTTTTCAGTTCTGAAGCTTCTTGGATGACAAGTGGAATGTCTTCAAGGAGACAGAAGAAATTCCAGGTGCATCTTGAAAAAGCACCTTTGGGGCAACCATGACCTGGATGACTGAAAGTCTCCATAGACTCAAATCTACCTTCATAATAGCTCTGAGCATTAGGCTATTTCTCTTGCCTATTAGTTGGTACATTTGAATAGAATAGAATGGAAATGGGTAGGGATGGGATGGGATGGGATGGAAGGGAACAGAACGGAGCGGAACATAATAATAATAATAATAATAATAATAATAATAATAATAATAATAATAATAATAATAAATTGGGTTTGTATGCCGCCCCTCTCCGTAGACTCGGGGCAGCTAACAACAATAATAAACACAACATGTACAATCCAATAATAAAAACAACTAAAAAACCCTATTATAAAACCAAACATACACACACACAAACATACCATGCATAACTTTTGTAATGGCCTAGGGGGAAGAGCTATCTCAACTCCCCCATGCCTGGCGGTATAAATGAGTCTTGAGTAGTTTATGAAAGACAGGTAGGGTGGGGGCAGTTCTAATCTCCGGGGAGAACAGAACAGTTGGAAGGGACCTTGATGGTCTTCTAGTCCAGTGTTTCCCAAACTTGGCAACTTGAAGATATGCTGGCTGGGGAATTCTGGGAGTTGAAGTCCAGATATCTTCAAGTTGACAAGGTTAGTAAACACTGTTCTAGTTAAACCCCCTGCTTAGGCAGGAAACCCTACACCATTTCAGACTAATGGTTAACCAATCTCCTCTTAAAAACTTAACAATGTTGGAGCATTTACAATTTCTGGAAGGAGCTATCTAGACCAGTGATTTTCAACCTTTTTTGAGCCGCGGCACATTTTTTACATTTACGAAACCCTGGGGCACATTGAGCGGGGGGGGGGTGGTGTAAAAAAAGTTTGGACAAAAAATTCTCTCTCTCTCTCTTCCTCATCTTCACTATTTTTCTTTCTCCCTCCCTCTTTCTCTCCCTTCCTTCCTCTTTCTTTCTCTCTCTCTCCATCCCTCTTTCTTTCTCTTCCTTCCTTCCTCTCTTTTTTGCTCTCTTTCTCTCTCCCTCCCTACCTCCCTCTATGTCTTTCTCTCTCTCCTTCCCTCCCTCTCGTTCTCTCTCTCTTGCTTTCTTTCTATCTCTTGCTCTATCTCTCTTTCTCTCTCTCTTGCTTTCTTTCTCTCTCTCTTGTTTTCTCTGTCGCTCTTTCTCTTTCTTGCTTTCTTTCTTTCTCTCTCTTGCTTTCTTTCTTTCTCTCTTTCTCTCTCTCTCTCTTGCTTTCTTTCTCTCTGAGCTTCACGGCACACCTGACCATGTCTCGCGGCACACTGGTTGAAAAACACTGATCTAGACAACAAGTGAAGGCCATAGAATACTTTTTCTGCGAGGAGGCTAATTTGTTGATTTCCTCTTACTAAGAGCAACAGAAAATCAGAAACCTCTTTCCTGCCATCTACTGGATTACATAGAGCAGTTTCAAGGATAAAACTCCCCAGTGTCTGTGGGTCACAGTTTATCCCCAACAAGGCAGACGTTGACCACAGACGACAGCTTTTCCATCAGAGCATACTGATATTTTAAATTTTGCAATTGAATAATGTTTCTTTATATTTCCATATTTTCATAATTTTTCCACTTAGTGCAACGTTCCAAAATTGCAGCAAACCAGTCCCTTCCCAACTACATAAAAAATACCAAAGTTTTGTCCATATAAAGCTACTTTTAAGAATGGCAGCAAGACAATGAATTGTTTCAATGAATGGGATCATGGCATTCTTTGTGTAAGGGGGCCTTGCACTTTCAGATTTGATCCTTGCTTTGCCAACCTGGCCTTTTTCTTTTACAACATCTGTCTTTAGAGAAGAGAGATGGGAATAACCTGGTGACAGAAAATGTCTTTAGAGGTCCAAATGTGAATTGTGTAGCTTTGTAATCACATGGAATCTTTCAATGAAATGAATTGAGTTTTTAACTTCAGCGGAACGGAGCTAAGCATAGCGTGGGTTTAATGGCCACATCAGCTTTGAATATTTTAAATGGAGATTGTTTACAGGAAGAATCTGTAGATAACTTAGAATGCAAAATAAAATGGTACTGTTATTACCTACATGGCTTAGTCTTAGGACATGGCTTAGGACCAGACTATTTACGGGACCGCCTTCTACCTCCTACCTTCCAGCAACCAATAAGGGCCCACAGAGTTGGCATCTCCAGGTCCCATCCACCAAACAATGTTGGTTGGTGGGGCCTTCTCTGTGGCAGCTCCAATGCTTTGGAAACAACCTCCTACCAGTCTTCCAGAAAGCCATTAAGACCTGGCTTTTCTGGCAGGCCTGGGACCATGAATGATTGAGAGTATGTATGGTTTTTAGGGTTATAAATGCTTTTTTACATTGTTTTTTATTACTATGCTCGTTGTTGTAATTGATATTTATATTGCTTTGTACTTATTGTTATTATTGTAAGCTGCCCAGAGTTCAATTTGGAATTGGACAGCATATACCGTATTTTTCGCTCCATAAGACGCAGTTTTTTTCCTCCCAAAGTAGGATGAAAAATCAGCCCCGTCTTATGGAGCGAAGATGCAGGCAGGGAGGGGGGGGAGGCGCTGGAGCAGAGGGGGCGCGGGGACGGGGACAGGGGGGGGAATCGTCTGAACGCGGTTCCGAGTTGGGGGTTCGGGGGGTGCTGGAAAGCCCCCCAGGCCGGCTGCGATCTTTTAAAACAGCCGCGCCGCTTCCCAGCTGACTCCTGAAGCCAAAAGCCAAAGGCGAACTTCCGCGCTTCAGGAGTCAGCTGAGAAGCGGCGCGGCTGTTTTAAAAGATCGCAGCCGGCCTGGGGGGCTTTCCAGCACCCCCCGAACCCTCTTCCCAGCTGTTAAGTTATTCTGTTATTGTAATAAATATTTTAGCCCACTTTTTGGCTCAAAATATTTTTTTTCTATTTTCCTCCTCTAAAATCTAGGTGCGTCTTATCAGCAGGTGCGTCTTATAGAGCGAAAAATACGGTACATTGCACAAATACAAGTACAAAATTATACAAAACAGAATTACAAAACAAGCAAACGAACCAATAGGTAACTGGTTACATTCAAAAGTAAACCCAAAATATAATACAAGGTAGGGAAAAAGAGCAAAGTAGCAGAATCCATCAAGCCAAAACATTTTTAGCAAAGGATTTGCAACAGAAAAGTCCCGGGTAAATGTTTTTAGAAAGTTCTCCCGTGGTGCTAAAATTACAAACAGGAGGGATTCAGCAATGGACATGGGGGTAAGGAGGGTATTCTTGGTGGTGTAGTATTTTCCCTCTTATTTAGTGAAATCGGTTGTAGAACAATTTGAAATGATGACCTCAGAGATCAGATAGGGAGAGAGGCAGGGGTGGGTTCTGGCTTACCTTCCTGATGCACCGCGCACATGCTCACTGCTAAAATAATCACCTTCTGTGTGAGCGCAGAAGCAAAAAACAAAATGGTGCCACCTATGGCGCTGGTGATAGCCAGTTTGGGGGAGTGGCAGGCTTGGGTCGCTACCGGTTCTAGTGATCCTGGCCGCCAAGTTACTACTGGTTCTATAGAATTGATGTGAACCCATAGAAGTGATACATTATAGCAAAGTATAAATTAATAGGCTTATATAAATAGGCTGTAGTAAATAAGGTCAACAGGACAGTTGACCTCTGGGTAAATCATCGATATATAATTGTAAATATGATTGATTATATATGTTTATGTGTTTGTATAAGTCGTGTTTTGTCTTTGTTTTTCTTTTTATGGTTTTGGTTTTTAATGTAAATATTTAATAAAGGTTATTTTTTTAAAAATAACAGATGTAAACCCGCAGGAAACCACCTCTGAATGCGGTAGGGGGAGGAGCAATTTTTCAGACAGGTTCCAAACAATTACTAAGCTATGGAGGGTATTGAAAATATCTTGACTGTGTTAGAAAATGGAGTCTAATTAAACTTGGTGCTGTTAGAAAAGGGGTTTTCAGTCCAGGATCCTTAAGCAATTCCCTGAAATTCTTCTACAGTAATCCATGACAATTGCAATCTCTTTAGATCACACTGTCCAAAGAAATGACCATGTGATAAAATGAAGGGATGAAAGAAGCCCCTATAGCAGTGATGGCAAACCTATGGCACGAGTGCCACAAATGGCACACGAAGCCATATCTGTTGGCACATGAGCCGTTGCCTTAGCTCAGCTCCAACATGTATGTTTTATATTTTACTGAAAGAGTAGTAGATCCTTGGAACAAACTTCCAGCAGACGTGGTTGGTAAATCCACAGTAACCAAATTTAAACATGCCTGGGATAAACATATATCCGTTGTAAGATAAAATGCAGGAAATAGTATAAGAGCAGACTAGATGGACCATGAGGTCTTTTTCTGCCATCAGTCTTCTATGTTTCTATGTGTGTGCTGGCCAGTTGATTTTTGGCTCACACAGAGGCTCTGGGAGGTATTTTTGACTTCCAGAGAGCCTCCGGAGAGATGGAGACTTATATACCGCTTCACAGTGCCCTCTCTTTACACAGTCAGCATTTCACCTCCGACAATCTGGATCCTCATTTTACCCACGTTAGAAGGATGGAAGGCTGAGTCAATCTTGAGCCTGGTGAGATTTGAACTGGTGAACTACAGCTAGCAGTCAGCAGAAGCAGCTTGCAGTACTGCACTCTAACCACTGTGCCAGCAAGGCTCTTTAGTCCACAAGCCTTCATGTTTCCAAGGTTGGATATCCCTGCCCTAAAAAAAGGTCAACAACCACAATCTGTGCAGGATCATAAGCCCACAATAACCCACGGTTTCATCCATCCCTTAGAATGGTTATCAAATCTAAACTCAGAAACAATGGTGCAGTGGTTAGAATGCAGTACTGCAGGCTACATCTGCTGACTGCCAGCTGCCCGCAATTTGGCAGTTCAAATCTCACCAGGCTCAAGATTGACTCATCCTTGCATCCTTCGAAGGTTGGTAAAATGAGGATCCAGATTGTTGGGAGTAATACCGTGTTTCCCCGAAAGTAAGACAGTGTCTTACTTTCTTTTTACCCCCAAAAGCCCCACTACGTCTTACTTTCGGGGTATGTCTTACATTGGAAAAAAATTGAAAGGGTCGCGTTCCCGAAGGCATCTCCCCAGAGTCCAGAAGGGCAGCCGCGGGACAGGAGCCTCGTGAGCCCTTTTCCAAGTTCAACCTCAGGGCTTCAAGCGGCGTGCACGCGTGGAGCCACAGACGCGTGTCGGGGAAGCGTGTGTCTGGAGGGGAGGAGCCGCTCTGCACAGTTGGGCAGCCCCACCTGCCTGCCGGAAAGGAGGCGGGCGAAAGAGGGCGCAGCTCCGGCCGCTTGCCTCGGAGCTGGTCGGCCTCACTGGCCGCTTGCAGCCGAGCCTTGGCAGGACTCGGTTGCTGGGACGAGCGCCTTTGCTGCAAGCCGCCGCCCGCTCGGCTCGCTTCGGACCAGCGCCGTCCTTCGTTTTGCCAAGCCAGGGAAGAGGCGGTTGCGCCACGGCGAGGCGAAGGCGAGGGGCGTGCGGGGAGCTTGGAAGCAACGTCATCGGGCTCCCCCCGGCAATACCCCCGTGTTTCCCCGAAAGTAAGACATATGTCTTACTTTCGGGGTACGGCTTATATTAACCGACCCCCCTGAAACCCCCGATACGTCTTACAATCGGGGGTGTCTTACTATCGGGGAAACAGGGTATGCTGGCTCTCTAAACTGCTTAGAGAGACCTCCGCGGACTGCATTGGCTGCCAATTAGTTTCCAGACACAATTCAAAGGGTTGGTTATTAGCTATAAAGCTCTGTACTGTATTTGGAATACTGTGTTCAGTTCTGGAGGCCTCACCTACAAAAAGATATTGACAAAATTGAACAGGTCCAAAGACGGGCTACAAGAATGGTGGAAGGTCTTAAGCATAAAACGTATCAGGAAAGACTTCATGAACTCAATCTGTATAGTCTGGAGGACAGAAGGAAAAGGGGGGACATGATCAAAACATTTAAATATGTTAAAGGGTTAAATAAGGTCCAGGAGGGAAGTGTCTTTAATAGGAAAGTGAACACAAGAACAAGGGGACACAATCTGAAGTTAGTTGGGGGGAAGATCAAAAACAACATGAGAAAATATTATTTTACTGAAAGAGTAGTAGATCCTTGGAACAAACTTCCAGCAGACGTGGTTGATAAATCCACAGCAACTGAATTTAAACATGCCTGGGATAAACATATATCCATCCTAAGATAAAATAAAGAAAATAGTATAAGGGCAGACTAGATGGATCATGAGGTCTTTTTCTGCCGTCAGTCTTCTATGTTTCTATGTTTCTATGTATGGCATCAGACCAGATTACTTCCAGGACCGCCTTCTGCCGATGAGTCTCAGCGACCGGTTAGGTCCAACAGAGCCGGCCTTCTCCAGGTCCTGTCAACTAGACAAGGTCATCTGGCCGCACCTAGGGGAATAGCCTTCTCTGTGGGGGGGGGGGCGGCCCTCTGAAATCAGCTCCCCCGGAGATTTGCACTGGCCACACACTCCTCATTTTCTGTAAAAGCTTAAAGACCTATTTATGTCGCCAGGCTTGGGGCCATTAGATCCTAGCCCCCGGCCAACAAATGTAATATGTTTTGTTGTGTGAATGGCAATGAATGATATCAAAGTTTATTAGAGTTTTAAAAATTTTGTACTTATATTAATTGGATTTTTAAATATGTATACGGTATATTGTTTTTGACATGTTGTGAGCCACCCCGAGTCCTCGGAGAGGGGCAGCATACAAATTCAAGAATAAATAAATAAATAAGAAAGAAAGAAAGAAAGAAATAGGGAAGGAAGGAAAGAAAGAAAGAAAGAACGAAAGAATAAATAAATAAGTAAATAAATAAAGAAGGAAGGAAGGAAGGAAGGAAGAAGAAGGAAGGAAGGAAGGAGGAAGGAAGGAAGGAAGGAGGGAAAGAAAGAAAGAAAGAAAGAAAGAAAGAAAGAAAGAAAGAAAGAAAGAACTGTGAAGCGGTATATAAGTCTAAGTGCTGTTGCTATTGCTAAAAGCTTTAGTGAGCAGTCTGGATGCAACTAGATGTATTATTCCTGCGTCAGCCAATATCTTCAGCCCTAGTTAATCATGTGGACCTACTCATTAGTCTATAAGATCTGAAAGTTGAGGTCCAGCTGCTCTGCTGCCCATTCTTCTTTGACTTTGCCTATTAAATTCTGGAATCATAAACTTTTGGAAACAGACTGACCAATTCAGTGAGGACTCCTGGCAGGATAGTGCCAATTAGAAACACCACAGGCAGCTGCTTGATGTCAGTACGAGTAGCCATGAGTGGTTGTGAGCACTCCCCAAAACACACACATTTTCACATGGATGGATGTTTACCTAACTGTAATACTGGCTATAACTGAAATTCAGATGGGCAAAAGCTCATTAGATTCAGATTTATTTATTTGTTCTGGAGTTTTATACAGCCACAGAACTCCTACAACTGTGACACTGGGAGGTGGGCAGGAAGTAAAAGTCAAAAAAATAAAACCATACAAGGTCAAACAAAGTTGCTGAATAAAACAACATACAGCTGGGGCTCACCAATTATATATCCCTCCTTCAGAAGATGGGTCTCATCTATCATCTCATCTATACTGTGGCCTAGTTCTCAAGAGGAAAACCCCCCACACACATTTTTCAAGCTTTCCCGGAATCTCTCAGGGCAGGTACATTTGGTACAGGTACATCAGGGTAGGCCATTACAAGTTATGCATGGTATGTTTGTGTGTATGTTTGGTTTTATAATAGGGGTTTTTAGTTGTTTTTATTATTGGATTGTACATGTTGTGTTTATTATTGTTGTTAGCCGCCCCGAGTCTGCGGAGAGGGGCGGCATACAAATCCAATAAATTATTATTATCAGTGATCCCTCGATTATCGCGAGGGTTCCGTTCCAGGACCCCTCGCGATAATCGATTTTTCGCGATGTAGGGTTCCGGAAGTAAAAACATCATCTGCGCATGCGCGCCATTTTTTTTCATGGCCGCACGTGCGCAGATGGTGGGGTTTGCGTGTGGGAGGTGGGGAAGACCCTGGGAAGGTTCCTTCGGCCGCCTAGCAGCTGATCTGCTCGGTAGCGCAGCAGCAGCGAGGAGCCGAAGATTGGAGTTTCCCAGCCGCCCACGCAAAGGGGAAACCCCATCTTCGGCTCCTTGCGCTACCGAGCAGATCAGCTGCTAGGCCGCCGAAGGAACCTTCCCTGGGTCTTCCCCATGGCCTCGGATCCTCGCTGATGCCCGCCCGCCGTTTGCCGCTCGCCTCGTTCGCCCGCCGCTCGCCTCGTTCGCTTGCCTCGTTCACTGCTCGCCTCGTTCACCCCCCGTTCGCCTCGTTCGCTCGCCTCATTCGCCGCTCGCCTCATTCGCCCGCCTCGTTCACCCCCCGCTCGCCTCGTTCGCCCGCCTCGTTCGCTCGCCTCGTTCGCCCGCCTCATTCACCCCCCGCTCGCCTCGTTCGCCCGCCTCGTTCGCTCGCCTCATTCACCGCTCGCCTCGTTCACCCCCCGTTCGCCTCGTTCGCTCGCCTCGTTCGCCCGCCTCGTTCACCGCTCGCCTCGTTCACCCCCCGTTCGCCTCGTTCACTCGCCTCGTTCGCCGCTCGCCTCGTTCGCCCGCCTCGTTCACCCCCCGCTCGCCTCGTTCGCCCGCCTCGTTCGCTCGCCTCGTTCACCCGCCTCATTCACCCCTGCTCGCCTCGTTCGCCCGCCTCGTTCGCCACTCGCCTCGTTCACCCCCTGCTCGCCTCGTTCGCTCGCCTCGTTTGCCCGCCTCGTTCGCCCGCCTCGTTCGCCGCTCGCCTCGTTCACCCCCCCGCTCGCCTCGTTCGCTCGCCTCGTTCGCCCGCCTCGTTCGCTCGCCTCGTTCGCCCGCCTCGTTCGCCGCTCACCTCGTTCACCCCCTGCTCGCCTCGTTCGCTCGCCTCGTTCGCCCGCCTCGTTCGCCCGCCTCGTTCGCCCGCCTCGTTCGCCGCTCGCCTCGTTCACCCCCCGCTCGCCTCGTTCGCTCGCCTCGTTCGCCTGCCTCGTTTGCTCGCCCCGTTCACCCGCCGCTCGCCTCGTTCGCCCGCCGCTGTCGGGACACCCCCCACCCCAGCACTTTGAATCCCGCCGCTTCTGCTGGATACGGGCGATGGGGGGGCGAGCTGCCACAGCCCTGGCTTCCGCGCCGCTCGTCCCACCCACCGCCCGTATCCAGCAGAAGCGGCGGGATTCAAAGTGCTGCGGTGGGGGGGCTGTCGGGACAAGCCGCGCACAAAGGCTGAGGCGAGGCTGAGCAGGAGAAGCCAACCAGCGAGGCGGTGGGCTAGGAGCCGCAGGCGAAAGGAGCTCGGGCATCGGAGCGCGGCGCCAGGCATTGTTCTCCGGACCCCGCCCGCTCAGCCCGGCTGCTGGATTCAAAGTGCTGGGGTGGGGGGGGGCTGTCAGGACAAGGAGCGAGGGGGCTGCGAAGGGGCGCACGCGGCAGAGCTCCGGCGGAGGAGAGGTGGCGGGGAGAAGCTCTCTCTCCCTCCCCCCCCGTAAAAAAGAAAGCAGCCCCAGCCAAAGACGCCCAGCGAGAAAGAGGCCTCCGCGCCGACTTTTCTCGGCTGCTGCCCACGCCCGGCTCTCTTGGCAGGCAGAAGCAACAAGTCCGGCGTGGAGGCCTCTTTCTCGCTGGGCGTCTTTGGCTGGGGCTGCTTTCTTTTTTCCGGGGGTGGGGGAAGAGGGAGAGAGAGCTTCTACCCACCACCTCTCCCCACCGCCTCACGGGGGTCGCGTGAACGTGCTACATACATACTGTATTGCATCCCTGGGCAACGGGGAAACCCCAAGACCATGTAAGCTGAAACCGGGCGGTTTGGACTTCCCATTCCTCCAAGTCACTTCGCCGCTCGTGCCCTGGCTAAACCGGGCGGCAGGATACAGGCTTTGAGTTTTGGCTGCGGGGGGAGGGAGTTAGGAAAGTCCTACTTCTCCCCCCGCAGCCAAAAACTCAAAGCCTGTCTCCTGCCGCCCGGTTTAGCTAGGACACGAGCGGCGAAATGACACCCCCCACCCCAGCACTTTGAATCCTGCCGCAAGGTAAGCTTCGGAGCGGGGCGGGCGGGGCCCTTTTGTGCCAGTCGGGGAGGCGGCGGCGGCTGCAGCAGAGGCGGGCGGGGGAGGCCGGCCCGCCGGAGGGGCGATGCGGGCGGCGGAGACAGGCGAGGTCCCGGCCGCCCCCCGCCCGCTTGGCCCCGGGGGCTGAAGTTGCCGCCCTGCCTTTGCAAACCTGCCCGAACGAGGGAGGCGAGGGAGCCCCTTTGTTGGCCGGCGGCCTGGCCGGCCCTTGGCGCGCGGTGCCTGCGGGGACTGCTGCGGCGGGGCCTGCCCACTGCCTTCGCCCAGACCAGAGAGGCGTCGCTCGGCTGGGCTGGCGGATCCGCGGAGGCGTCGCCGAGGCCGGGCTGAGCGGTGCCATGGGAGCGGGCGGCTTGGCCTCGCTGCGGCGGCGATGGCGGCTTTGCGGGTCCTCGCTGGCGGCCTTTTCCCTCCTCCCGCCGGGCGGAGGAGGCTGCGGGGCTTTCTAAAGGGAGGAAGAACTTGCTATCGAGCCTGCTAATGAAATCCAACTGGCGGAGGGTCTGAAATTCCACCCGAGGGGAAATGGAAAAAAGCCCAGCCGGGAGCGCGGCGCCAGGCATTGTTCTCCGGACCCCGCCCGCAGCCTGGAGAGGGAAAGGGCCGCCGCGGGTTGGATTTCATTAGCAGGCTCGATAGCAAGTTCGATAGCGGCGGGTGAATGAGGCGAGCAGCGGGCGAACGAGGGGAGCATCGGGCGAACGAGGGGAGCGGTGGGCGAACGAGGCGAGCGTCGGGCGAACGAGGCGAGCGGCGGGTGAACGAGGGGAGCGGTGGGCGAACGAGGCGAGCGGCGGGCGAACGAGGGGAGCGGCGGGCGAACGAGGGGAGCGGAGGGCGAACGAGGGGAGCGGCGGCCGAACGAGGCGAGCGGCGGCCGAACGGGGCAAGCGGCAAATGGCGGGCGGGCATCAGCGGGATCCGAGGCGGCGGGGAAGACCCAGGGAAGGTTCCTTCGGCTGCCTAGCAGCTGATCTGCTCGGCAGCGCAGCACCAGCGAGGAGCCGAAGATCTTCGGCTCCTCGCTGCTGCTGCGCTGCCGAGCAGATCAGCTGCTAGGCGGCCGCTCGAGAGCAAGAGGGGGAGAGAAAGAGAGAGAAGGAAAGAGAGATGAGGGAGGGAGGAAGAGAGTGTGAGAGAGGAAGAAGCAACATAGAGAAAGAGAGAGAGAAAGAAAGATGAGAAAGGAAGGAAGAGAGTGACCTCTGGTGGGAAAAATCGCGATATAGCGTTGGCGAAGATCGAGATGGTCACAATTGCTGAAAAATCGCGATATAGCGTTTCGCAATAATCAAGATCGCAAAACTCGAGGGATCACTGTATTTGCATACTGGGGTGAGGAGAATAACATAATAACAGAGTCGGAAGGGATCTTGGAGGTCTTCTAGTCCAACCCCCTGCTTAGTGATGGCGAACCTATGGCATGTTTTCTAGAGGTGGCATGCAGAGCCTTCTCTGCTCACTCCAGGTCAGATCTCCATGGAATTTCTTTTGTGAGCTTCTGTTTCTCTACAAACGATGAAACAGAAGCTCATGAAAGAAAAAAAGTCTTACCTCTTATCACACTGCCAGTGTTACACAGAAACATAGAAGATTGGCAACAGAAAAAGACCTCCTGGTCCATCTAGTCTGCCCTTATACTGTTTCCTGTATTTTATCTTAGGATGGATACATGCTTATCCCAGGCATGTCAGTTACTGTGGATTTACCAACCACATCTGCTGGAAGTTTGTTCCAAGCATCTACTACTCTTTCAGTAAAATAATATTTTCTCACGTTGCTTTTGATCTTTCCCCGACTAATCTCAGATTGTGCCCCCTTGTTCTTGTGTTCACTTTCCTATTAAAAACACTTCCCTCCTGGACCTTATCTAACCCTTTAACATATTTAAATACAGTATTTTGATCATGTCCCCCTTTCCCTTCTGTCCTCCAGACTATACAGATTGAGTTCATGAAGTCTTTCCTGATAAATTTTATACTTAAGACCTTCCACCATTTTTGTAGCCCGTCTTTGGACAATTTTATCAATATCTTTTTGTAGGTGAGGTCTCCAGAACTGAACACAGTATTCCAAATGTGGTCTCACCAGCGCTCTATACAGCGGGATCACAATCTCCCCTCTTCCTGCTTGTTCTACCTCTAGCTATTCAGCCAAGCATTCAACAGTGCAGCCTGACCGCACTGTTTACCCATTTTGAGACTGTCAGAAATCACTACCCCTAAATCCTTTTCTTCTGAAGTTTTTGCTAACACAGAACTGCCAATACAATATTCAATGCTCTGCCTCTCATCAACTAGCTGGATTGTCTGTGCATGCATGTACTTGCGCATGTGTACACTTTTCAGTTTGGGCATGTGTGTGCATGCAGTTTGGACACTCGGTGTCTAAAAGCTTTGCCATCACTGCCCTATACCATTTCAGACAAATCTCTTCTTATAAACTTCCAGTGTTGGAGCATTCACAACTTCTGGAGGCAAGCTGTTCCACTGATTAATTGTTCTTACTGTCAGGAAATTTCTCCTTAGTTCCAGGTTGGTTCTGTCCTTCATTACTTTCTACCCATTGCTTCTTGTCCTGCTTTCAGGTGCTTTGGAGAATAGGTTGACCCCACTCTTCCCTTATTTATTTTATTTTATTTATTTATTTGTCAAAACATGTACACAATAACAGGTATAGATATAGACATAAACAAAACAAAGTAGGTATAGGTAAATTTGGACAATAGAACAATAGGACAGGGAGGGTAGGCACAATGGTGCGCATATGCACGCCCCTTACAGACCTCTTAAGAATGGGGTGAGGTTGACTGTAGACAGTCTAAGCCTTAGGTTAGACTCTTAGACTCTAAGGTTAAAGTTTTGGGGGGTTTGGGGAAGAAACTACAGAATCAGGTAGTGCATTCCAGGCAGCAGTGGGCTACAAGCCGGAACGCTAAATTGCACTTGCAGCCGTGGCTCGTAAGTTCTTGCAGGACCAGCGCAATTTTGCTGCTGTACCTGTGGAGGTAGCAAAATTATTCCCGTGTTTTGGCGAGGTTTTACCTGTGGCTCCATGCGTGATTTTGCTACCTCCACAAGTGCAACAGCAAAATCGCGCTGGTCCCGCAAGAACTTATGAGCCGCAGCGGTGAGTGCAATTTAGCATTCCGGCTCATAGCCCACCGCTGATTCCAGGCATTGATCACTCTGGCACTGAAGTCGTATTTTCTGCAGTCAATTTTGAGCAGTTTACATTGAGTTTGAATCTATTGTGTGCTCGTGTATTGTTGCGGTTGAAGCTGAAGAAATCATTGACAGGTAGAACATTGTGGCAGATGATTTAATGAACTAAAAGAGCAAAAAGATATTGTAGTACTCTTCAGCAGTATTACAATCAGTGAATAATGTTTGCCAATCAAGAGATGAGAGGTCAGTATCTATTCTATCATAGTTGGCTTTTTTAAAATTGTAATTGGTTATACTTTTATTGTGATTGTTTTTATAAGAATATATATTGAGACAAAAGTCAATTATGCTACAGTCACTGCAGGAAAAGGACTCTATTGTTTGTAGTCCATAGGGTATAAACTGTTGCAGAAGATGAGGTCGAGACAATTGCTGGGTCTAGTATTGTTTGTTACTGGCTGTTCAAGCTCTAGATTAGTAATAGCATTGTGAAGGGTTGAATGTATGAGTTCAGTCGAACATTCATTTAGAGTCCAGTTAATATGAGGTAGGTTGAGGTCGCCAAGAAAAATGAGAGGTTGTGGGTCAGAGGCTGCCCATGAGGTTAGCTTGTTCACATGTGTGATGTCGTAATCAGGGGCTCTGTAGCATAGTAGGAAGCGAAATGTGATATTTAAGGTCAGATGATGGTTTCTGGAAGATCGAGTTCATATTTAACTTGGATATTTTTAAGGTTTAGTTATTTTTTGTAGAAGATGGCAACTCCACCTCCTCTACGGGTTTCATGATTAGACCAGTAAATGTTACTGTAATAATGGAGCCAGGGAGGGAAGCATTCAGCCATGTTTCACAGACAAATATAATGTTGAATTTAGCAGGTTTTTTGTAAGAGGAAAAGTTTGGGTATTTTGTTTACAATGCTTCTTGCGTTAATTAGTTTGCATTTAAAATCAGCAGTGGGTGATATTGAGGAAGTAAGGGGTGTACATACCTAGTTTTGGGTGATGAGAGATTGGCTTTGATTGTGGCAGTGCCTCAAATATTGGAACCCTGCTTCTTGGAACAGAATTGATATGTGTTCCAGATCTTATGAGATGACATTTCTTGAAAAAGGGGACATTGTGCATGTTCATCCTATAAGAGCACATGAGATTAAGCACACCTGAGACAGACATTATTTATGTATAACTGAACGCAGGTTGATCATGATAAGCATGATTGAACATACTACATTCGAGGACAACAATTTTTTCTCTTTGCTTAGAAAGCAAGATAGATAGATAGATAAATATATAAATAAATAGATGATTTATTTACCACCACAGGCTAAACAGATGCTAGCCAATATTAAAAAATTAAAGCTAACTGGAAAATAATATTCACAATAATACTCAACTCAAGACATGATGTACATCATATAAACTTTGCTTTAAGTGTCATAAATATTGTGCGTCTCTGCATATTTTTCCAGTCTGAAAACTGCTAAGACCTAAGGCTAATTCAATAAAGACCATTGACTTATAATATATCAACCAGAACCTTTCCAAAATTTAAAAACCCTAGGATCTTTTGATTGATTTCTCTTTCTCTCTAATTTTCTCAAACTATGATTGGAATTCAAATCTTTTCTGCTGCTTTGACTATAATGAGAAACAAAAGATTTAATATCAGAAAGCTGGAATAAACAGGAAAAAGGTGAAGGTAGAGGAAGGAAAGCTACAAAATTTGCGAGGCTCACAAATTATTTTAAAACAAAGGAAGGCCAGAGGTTTTTCTTTTTTGAAGCCCGGCTTAAAGCAAAGGGAGAGGAGACCGATCGGTAGGTTTTCCTCTGTTTTTGAAGGTAGATGTTGTGATAATATCAGTGATGGGCTACCAAAATATTTACTACCACACTGTGGGCGTAACTTATAAATTTTGTTTCAACATCTTTCAGTGCAAATTGGGTGCTCTGGGGTGGAGCGCCAAATTTTGCTACCAGTACTGCATTCCTGACTGTACCCGTAGGAGCCCATCACTCGATAATATGTATCAGAGATGCAGAGAAAGAGGAGGTTAGATCATTGGATCCTGTCCCAGAGACATCCTGGACAACTTGGTTTCTAGCAACAAAAAGTAGTTGCTAAACCTCTGAACAAAAATATAGGTCTTGGCATGGTTTCAATCTGTTTTGACCTAGGCTTCCTGAGAAACAGTAAAGCACAAATGGAGTTCCTAAAAAACCCCTCTTTTTATTTTAACAACTGTGAATTATGTTCATTCCCAGCCATAATGAGTCCGACATAAGTGTTTTGGAAGAAGGCAGATAAGCACCAGCCTTTATCTTTTTTGACATTCTGCCAAAGCCCTAACTGGCAAGGAGATTTGCAAGGCCAAACAGAACAGAGTCAGAGCAGAGCTACACCAACCAGAATTGAACCAAGTTGCTTCCTGCAATGACCACATCTGTTTGCTCCACTTTTATATCTTATGGGAGGAGCCAATCATCTCCAAGTCTTACTCCTGAGTAGCCCTTTTCCTGCCCTTTTCCTGCATAAGTGTCCTGGCCTTCTAGCAGATCTGCGCATACGCACATTGGGAGCAGGTTTCCCTTGTTCCTCTGCCCCACTCATGTCAGCCTCTGGCCTGGCTGGATCTCTGCCTCCGGCACCAAGTCTTCTCCAGACTCCAGGGCTGTCCAATGTTCTTCCTTAGCCTCCTTGCTATCTGACTCTGGAGCCAAATCTACAGAGTGCTGGTGGACCACAACACAATCTTTCAAATACCTCTCACCCGTAAGCTGAATTCTGTCCTAGTAAATGAACAATTTTTACAGTGGGTTTTGGATTTATACAAGCAAAGAGAGAAAATCTTCTCACCCTGAAGACCAACTGAGGAACATTTCCTAAGGTTGTCCCAAAAGGTGCTTTTTCAAGGGGCAACTGGACTTTTTGGTTTTTCTTTTAAAATGTTTTGCTTCTTGGGTAACAAGCAAAACATCTTCAAAGAAAAACCAGAAAGTCCAGTTACTTTTTGAAAAAGCACCTTTGGGATAATCATGACCTTGATGACAGACTCTCCATAGACACTTTCCTGAGGTTCTTTAACCCTAGACAAGATGTTAGGCAAATGTAGATTTCACAGGTGGCCTCTGGAGCAGAGATTATGATAGGATCCACCCTGAGGATTGGCCCTACCATTAGGAAGAATGAGACAAAGGGTTGGGCGCAGATTCTGGAGAACAGCAATGGAAGTTCTCATGAACTTTGCAACATAATCTTTTTCAATTTGGTGTAACTCAGGAAGTAAAAACATGCTGAAATCTCACAAGGGGAGGTGCACACGAGCATCCCCTCTTGAGATTTTAAGAACATAAGAAGACCCAGGCTGAATCGGGCCAAAGCCCATCGAGTCCAGCATTCTGTGTCACACAGTGGCCCACCAATCGTCCTTGGGGATCTTGAGCATAAAGAGAAGGCAAAACTCTCCCTTTCCCTTGACCCCCAACAAATGGTACCCAAGGGAATCCTGCCTGCCTCAAACAACATAGAGGTGGCACATGGACATCTGTTTCAATAACCACCAATACACTTGGCTTCTGTGCATGTGGAAGAAGAAAAAAAGACATTTTTTTAAAAAAAATGGCGGTGCCCAAAGGATCGGCACCGGAGTGGTCACATGCAAATTGCATACCGGTAACAACCCACCACTGAATTCAATGGTGAAAAAAGTATGCGCTCATTTTTATGACCTTTTCGTATCTTGGTTAAGCAATTGTTAAGTGAATGGTGTGGTCATTAAGTCATTGACTTGGCTTGTAAGGATGTTGGCTAGGAAGGTTTCAAATGACAGTCCATTACCCCAGCGCTTGTGATAGACTGAAGCTGCATGCAGCAGGTAACATCAATCCAATCCTGGACTTTGGAGGTCCTCTAGTCCAACCCCCTCCTGAGGCAGGAAACCCTACACTACTTCAGACAGATGGTTATCCAACATCTGCTTAAAAACTTCCAGTGTTGGGCCATTCACAACTTCTGGAGGCAAGCTGTTCCACTGATCAACCATTCCGACTGTCAGGAAATTTCTCCTTAGTTCTAAGTTACTTCTCTCCTTGTTTAGTTTCCAACCATTGCTTCTTGTCCTACCCTCAGTGTTCTGTGGGGCTCTCTGGTAGACTCCTCCCAAAAATTCACAGGTACAAATTTCACACACACACATGTTTGAAAATTCAAAACAATGTTCTTTATAATGAAAATTCACTTAAACTAAGCCCTCTTTTGGTATAGCAAAGAGCACTCGTCTCCAAACAAACTGGTAATTTGTACAAGTCCCTTATCAGTTCTGAGATACTTAGCTTGCAGCTGTGAGGCAATTCACAGTCCTTCTTCTTTCACAAAGTGAAACACACTTCGCTCTGGTTTAGTTTCAAAGCGGGGGAAAATCAACACACAAAAGGTCAAAGTCAGTAAAGCAGTCACGAAACACCACGATCAGATAATCCTCCACAATGGCCAAACAAACAGGCTGCTATTTATAGCAGTCTCACTAATTACCACAGCCCCACCCAACCACAGGTGGCCTCATTTTCTTTGATAATAATCTCTCGGTTGTTGTTGCCTATACATCGCTCTCCGCATGCGTGGCTCTATCATTAACTCTTGTTCTGAATCCAAGGAGGAGAGAGATAATTGATCTCCTTCTGAGCTGTCTGCCACACTCTCCTCCTCCCTGTCACTCATGTCTTCTTGGGCAGAGGAGCCTTCATCAGCAGATTCCACCGGGGGCAAAATAGGCCTGCGGCATGTGGATGTCTCCCCCACATCCACAGTCCTTGGGGCAGGAGCAGGACCAGAGCTAACCACAACACTCAGGTGCTTTGGAGAATAGTTTGATTCCCTCTTTTTTGTGGCAACCCTGAGATACTGGAACACTACTACCGTATCTCCCCTGGTCTTTCTTTTCATTAAACTAGTCATGCCCAATTCCTGTAACCATTCTTCATATGTTTTAGCCTCCAGTCCCCTAATCATCTTTGTTGCTCTTCTCTGCACTTTTTCTAGAGTCTCAACATATATATATATATTTATATTTATTAGATTTGTATGCCGCCCCTCTCCGAAGACTCGGGGCGGCTCACAACAATGATAAAAACAATATTATGCTGGCACAAATCTAATATTAAAAAAAATGAAAAACCCTATCATAATTAAAAACCAAACAGCACATATATACCAAACATAAATTATAATAAGCCTGGGGGAAAGGTGTCTCAAATCCCCCATGCCTGGCGGTATAGGTGGGTCTTAAGTAGTTTACGGAAGACAGGGAGGGTGGGAGCAGTTCTAATCTCCGGGGGGAGTTGATTCCAGAGGGCTGGGGCCGCCACAGAAAAGGCTCTTCCCCTGGGGCCCACCAGACGACATTGTTTAGTCGACGGGACCCGGAGAAGGCCAACTCTGTGGGACCTTATCGGCCGCTGGGATTCGTGCGGTAGTAGGCGGTTCCGGAGGTACTCTGGTCCAATGCCAACATCCCTTTTGCATCCTGGCAACCAAAACTGAACTTCAACCGTTATTAAATCGAGGACTACTTGTACTCTGTATATTCTCCAACCTAGGCTTTTGTAAGTTCTGCTAAAAGCTTCTCCTTGTTGAGAAACATATGCTGGGAGATTGCCTTCATCGTTGCATCACTAGAGAAGCAAGCCTCGGTCCAAATGCCTTCACCCACCATAAAAGCATTCTGCTTAATGACACATTCTCAGATCAGCCGCAAATGGCAGAATTAACTTGCTGATCAGGTAGCATTGATTCTTCTACTGCCTCGCCACCCTCCCACCCCACCGGATGTGACAAGCCAGCGAGCTGCGGTTGAAAAGAAAGCAGGAATCAGCGATCGGCATCTCCCCTGCTTTCTCTCCCTGCCTCTGGTAAAGGTGAAACAGAGGACTTCATTCATTTGCGTGCAATATAAATTCAAACAGCAGCGTCAGGGAGCTGCTGCAGTCTCCGAACCACAGAGCCCAGCTGAAATTTCTGGGCCAGTTCCTTGGCAGGCTTCCCATTTGCCTTCATTCTGGATGCCATTGGCAAGAGCATCAGACAAGCACTTGGCTTCCCAAGCAGACATCATTGCAATAACCACAGCATTAAGCACTATTCTGTGCTCATTATATGAACTGGATCTGCTGTGCGGGGAGGGAAGCCAAAGCCTGTGGAGTTAGGGAGATAATCTTAGGATCGTCTTTTTTTCTCCTGCCCCCTCTTGCCAATCTAAGGGAAGCAAAGTGGCCACACTTAGAATTTTATTTATTTATTATTTATTTATTTATTCGATTTCTATGCCGCCCTTCTCCTGAGACTCAGGGTGGCTCCCAGCAAATTTATGCAAAGCATGTTAGAAATCTACAATAAAATCTGCATTTAAAATATACTGCTCAAAAATAAATAAATAAAGGGAACACTTAAACAACAGAATATAACTCAAACTTCTGTGAAATCAAACTGTCCACTTAGGAAGCAACACTGATTGACAATCAATTTCATTTTGTTGTCAGCCCATTCAACTTCGTACAGAACAAAGTATTCAATGAGAATATTTCATTCCTTCAGATCTAGGATGTATTATTTTAAGTGTTCCCTTTATGTTTTTGAACAATGTACTACCTTAAAACCCCAATACTTAAAATTAATCGATCACATCCATACATACATTCAAAAATTGGCTGGGACTAGATATTAGCCGCTCAGTGGCCCCAAGCCTGTTGGCAAAGGTGGGTTTTCAGAACCTTGCCAAAGGCAGGGAGAGTGGGGGCAGGAGGGAATTCATTCCATAGGGCCGGGGCCGCCACAGAGAAGGCTCTTCCCTTAGGCCCCGCCAGTTGGCATTGTCTGGTTGATGGGACCTGGAGAAGGTGAACTCTGTGGGACCTGACTGGTCGCTGGGATATGTGAGGCAGAAGACGGTCCCATAGGTAGTCCGGTCCAGAGCCATGTAGGGCTTTATAGGTCACCTACAAAAAGATATTGACAAAATTGAACGGGTCCAAAGACGGGCTACAAGAATGGTGGAAGGTCTTAAGCATAAAACGTATCAGGAAAGACTTAATGAACTCAATCTGTATAGTCTGGAGGACAGAAGGAAAAGGGGGACATGATCGAAACATTTAAATATGTTAAAGGGTTAAATAAGGTTTAGGAGGGAAGTGTTTTTAATAGGAAAGTGAACACAAGAACAAGGGGACACAATCTGAAGTTAGTTGGGGGAAAAATCAAAAGCAACATGAGAAAATATTATTTTACTGAAAGAGTAGTAGATCCTTGGAACAAACTTCCAGCAGACGTGGTTGGTAAATCCACAGTAACTGAATTTAAACATGCCTGGGATAAACATATATCCACTGTAAGATAAAATACAGGAAATAGTATAAGGGCAGACTAGATGGACCATGAGGTCTTTTTCTGCTGTCAGTCTTCTATGTTTCTATGTTTCTATAAGGTTCAGGGGGGAAGTGTTTTTAATAGGAAAGTGAACACAAGAACAAGGGGACACAATCTGAAGTTAGTTGGGGGAATGATCAAAGGCAACATGAGAAAATATTATTTTACTGAAAGAGTAGTAGATCCTTGGAACAAACTTCCAGCAGACGTGGTTGGTAAATCCACAGTAACTGAATTTAAACATGCCTGGGATAAACATATATCCACTGTAAGATAAAATACAGGAAATAGTATGAGGGCAGACTAGATGGCCACGAGGTCTTTTTCTCCCGTCAGTCTTCTATGTTTCTATAACCAACACTTTGAATTGTGTTTGGAGAATTAGCGGTATATCCATGCTGCATCTTGTGTTGCTTCTATATTGGTTTAGGTACCAGTACAATTCAGAGACTGTAGGAAAATGCTAACTAGCAGATTTCCCCTCCTTACAAAGCCCAGATTAACACATGTGAGCCAGAGCTAAGCAATTACTTTCAGCTTCAAAAAGAATTGCTGGCAGACTGTTAGCAGAGTGTTTGATATCTGGAGATACTGCTTCCATCAGTGATACTTTCCAGTCAGGATGAGACTTCAAACATGTCTGACACTTTATTCTGTAGGAACTTCTTTAGAAGTTCCTACAGAAATTCAGAATTGTTGAATCTCTGTCATTTGTTCTTCTATCACTGTCTGGTTTGGTACAGCAACCAAACAGGACAGGTACAGACTTCAATAGATAGTTAGGACTGCATAAGAAACCGTTGCAAGCATTGAGGACTTGTACTTCTCAAAAAAATAAAGGGAACACTTAAACAACACAATATTTATTTATTTATTTATTTATTGGATTTGTATGCCGCCCCTCTCCGTGGACTCGGGGCGGCTAACAACAGTGATAAAAACAGCATGTAACAATCCAATACTAAAACAACTAAAAAAAACCTTATTTATAAAACCAAACATACATACAAACATACCATGTATAAATTGTAGAGGCCTAGGGAGAAAGAATATCTCAGTCCCCCCATGCCTGATGGCAGAGGTGGGTTTTAAGGAGCTTACGAAAGGCGAGGAGGGTGGGGGCAATTCTAATCTCTGGGGGGAGTTGGTTCCAGAGGGATGGGGCCACCACAGAGAAGGCTCTTCCCCTGGGTCCTGCCAAACGACATTGTTTAGTCGACGGGACCCGGAGAAGGCCAACTCTGTGGGACCTAACTGGTCGCTGGGATTCGTGCGGCAGAAGGCGGTCCCTGAGATAATATAACTCCAAGTCAATCAAACTTCTGTGAAATCAAACTGCCCACTTAGGAAGCAACACTGATTGACAATCAATTTCACATGCTGTTGTGCCCATTCAACTTTGTACAGAACAAAGTCTTCAATGAGAATATTTCATTCGTTCAGATCTAGGATGTGTTCTTTGAGTGTTCCCTTTATATTTTTTTTGAGCAGTGTACAAAGGTCAAAAGGAGGACTGAGAAAGTTATCTCCAGTTATCTCTCATCTCCTGGACAGAAACCAGGTCACCTCCTCCCCTTTGGATGTCGCTATAGAGCACTTCATGCCAAAACAACTAGACACAAAGATTGCTTTTTTCTTCATGCTATTTCTCTGCTGAATATCTAATTCTCACTCTACTGCGTTATGTCTACCTACCTGTGTAGTATGGCTGTATTACTCTTATCCTAAGTGCTAAAGCCCACTGCAACAATATCGCCAAAAAAGCTTCAAGAGTTGTTAACCTGATCCTACGCAGCTTCTGCTCAGGCAATCTCACACTACTCACAAGAGCCTACAAAACTTTTGCCAGACCCATACTAGACTACTGCCCATCTGTATGGAACCCATACCACATCTCAGACATCAACACCCTTGAAAATGTCCAAAGATATTTCACCAGAAGAGCCCTACGAAAATAGGCTAACAATCCTGGGCCTCGAAAGGCTAGAACTACGGCGCCTACAACACGATTTGAGTATTGCCCACAAGATCATATGCTGCAACGTCCTACCAGTCAATGACTACTTCAGCTTCAACCGCAATAACACAAGAGCACGCAACAGATTCAAACTTAATACGAACCGCTCCAAACTTGACTGTAAAAAATATGATTTCAACAACCGAGTTGTCGAAGCGTGGAACTCATTACCGGACTCAGTAGTGTCAACCCCTAACCCCCCAACACTTCTCCCTTAGACTCTCCACGATTGACCTCTCCCGGTTCATAAGAGGCCAGTAAGGGGCGTACATAAGTGCACTGGTGTGCCTTTCGTCCCCTGTCCAATTGTCTTTCCTTTCTTTCTCCTATCTTATATATTCTCTTCCTTTCTTATATCCTCTCCTAAGTTCACTTTCACCCTCATTTATATTACCATGTGTCTATTTTTCTTCCTATGTATTTGTGTATTGGACAAATGAATAAATAAATAAATAAAATCTTACTACCTTCTCTTATTGATATCATTATTATTATGATTATTACTCTGTTGTTTTTAATTTATATGGAGACCTGTCTACAGAAACAAATTCCTTCTGTGTCTAATCACACTGGGCCAAATATTTTATTCCAGGGGTGTCAGAGTGGATTTTTCCAAGAGCCAGTTTGGCATTGTAGTTCTCCTGTGTGGGCTGACCAGGGTGGGATCGGGAGGAGATAGGATGGATCCTATTAGGTGCCTCCTATAGCACCCTGCTGGCCCAAATGGTATATGGGGGGGGGGGGGCTGCACATAGCCGTGCCACATTCCGTTTTGCCTGGCAGAGCACCAGCAGAATTGCATTCTATTCTATTCTATTCTATTCTATTCTATTCTATTCTATTATTTTTCTCACTTGATGCTGTTTTAGGCTGCAGTGTTGTAAGATCATATAGGAGAAGTGTCTGGCTGGGAGGTCTTTAATGATTGAAATTGCAAAGAATTTGCTTATTTCTTTTCCAGCAGTTTCCTCACTTGAGTTGATTTCAATCACAGTCAGGTAAGATGATATAGGGTTTCCTGCTTCAACAGGGGGCTGGAGTAGAAGACTTCTAAAGATTTTTATTTATTTTTTATTTATTTATTTTATTTATTCTTTGTCCAATATACAATGCATATGGAAGAGAATAGACATTAAGTAAAAAAGAAGAGAAGTATATGAGAGGGAGAGAATATATATGATATATGAGATGAAGGAAAGACAATTGGACAGGGGACATAAGGCACACCAGTGCACTTATGTACGCCCCTTACTGGCCTCTTAGGAACCTGGAGAGGTCAATCGTGGAGAGTCTAAGGGAGAAATGTTGGGGGGGTGGGAGTTGACACTATTGAGTTCGGTAATGAGTTCCACGCTTCGACAACTCGATTGTTAAAGTCATGTTTTTTACAGTCAGGTTTAGAGCGGTTAATATTAAGTTTGAATCTGTTGCGTGCTCTTGTGTTGTTGCGGTTGAAGCTGAAGTAGCCGTTGACCGGAAGGACGTTGCAGCATATGATCTTGTGGGCAATACTCAAATCGTGTTTTAGGCGCCGCAGTTCTAAGCTTTCAAGACCCAGGATAGTTCGTCTATTTTCGTGTAGGGTATTCTGTTTCGAGTGGAGGAGTGGAGGGCTCTTCTGGTGAAGTATCTTTGGACGTTTTCGAGAGTGTTGATGTCCGAGATGTGGTGTGGGTTCCAGACAGATGAGCTGTATTCGAGAATGGGTCTGGCATAAGTTTTGTAGTCTCTAGTCAGTAGTGTGAGATTGCCGGAGCAGAAGCTATGTAGGATCAGGTTAACAACTCTGGAAGCTCTCTTTCAGTTCTGTTCTGTTCTAGCCTACTCTAGTCTTGTCTAGTCTAGTAACTGAAATATCTGAATACAGCCATAGCCCCTTGTTTAGCTAGCTTCTTTGCAAGTTCTTTTCAAGAGATTGTACCTAGAGCACATTTTTGATAAAGTATATTTTGATGTCTGTTTGAAAGACAGAGTCTCTTCATTCCTAGGGCAAGGAGGAGGAGGGAGGAGGAGGCTGGCATTTTCATAACTTTGAAAAAACTATGATGTTATTAAAATGGAAACCATTGAAGGGTTTATCTGCATAGTTCTTCTGCAGAAACTCAAATTTTGATTGCCTTTCTAAACCTCCAGTTTGTGGAATTAATTGTCTCTCCACCTGCATGCAGTAGCTGACAGGAAGAGCAATTAATGCAAGTTGCCATTTCTTTATTACCAGGATGACAGTCCTCAGTAAAGGGCATGAGATGGATTGGCAGCAGCCTACAGATGCAGAAAACTCAGTACGTGGTAGGAAAACACCATTTTTATTTGGTACAGCTGGCTTTGCAGAATGTGCAGCAATTTATCAGCCTGTAGCATCTGTTCCTGTGCTGTCAGCATTTGATTTGCAGATTCAGATATCTTTGATAATAATGACTTAGGCTGGCGAGACAAGAGCAGAAAGGAACGAAGGGTGAAGCACCGTTACTTTTGCAATCTTCAGCCCGCAAGTGGGAAAACAAATAATGCTTGATGAGACGGGTATTAGGCAGAGATGGGAAGAAAGTTGCTTCGTTTACACGAAACTTTGCTAACATCACTCTTTTGAGCCAATACGCAAATGGAAATGCAACTATCGCTTAAAACGTCCACTTTTCCAAATTTTGCAATAAAGGTTGTCACGCTGAACCAAATGTAGATAAAATAAATGTTGATACAAAAATTCACCTATTCAGAAAAAAAAAAGCAAAATATGCATTAATGGGAAATAATTTGAAAACCTAATCAATTAGATGAATTAAAGTTAGGACAAATGATCTAGGTCAGTGATGGCGAACCTATGGCACGGGTGCCACAGGTGGCATGCGGAGCCATAGCTGCTGGCATGCGAGCCATTGTCCGAGCTCAGCTCCAACATGTATGTGTGTGCTGTCCAGCTGATTTTTGGCTCACACAGAGGCTCTGGGAGGGCGGTTTGGCTTCCAGAGAGCCTCTGGGGAAATGGGGGAATTGGGGGAAGACTTTCAATCCTGGGCCTAGAAAGTTTAGAAACTAAGACGCCTTAAACAAGATCTAAGTATTGCCCACAAGATCATATGCTGCAACGTCCTGCCTGTCGGCGACTACTTCAGCTTCAACCACAACAACACAAGAGCACAGAACAGATTTAAACTTAATATTAACCGCTCCAAACTTGACTGTAAAAAATATGACTTCAGTAACCGAGTTGTCGAAGCGTGGAACTCATTACCGGACTCCATAGTGTCATCCCCAAACCCCCAACACTTTACCCTTAGATTATCTACAGTTGACCTATCCAGATCCAGATCCAGTGTTTTTACCTTCCACCGGCTCCAGGAAAGACTTTGAAGCCTGGGGAGGGTGAAACATGACCCTACTGGGCCCACCAGAAGTTGGGGAAAAGACCATTTCTGGCCTCCAGAGGGCCTCCGGGGGACAGGGTAAACTGTTTTCCCCCCTCCCCAGGCATTGAATTTTTGGTGTGGGCACTTGTGCATGCACAATAGGTCACTGGGACTCATACGGCAGAAGGCGGTCGCACAAATAATCTGGTCTGATACCATGTTGGGCTTTACCACCACTTTGAATTGTGTCCAGAAACCAATTGGCACCCTATGCAGTCCAAGGAGTGTTGGAGAAACATGGGCATGTCTGTGAAGGCCCATGATCGCTCGCATGGCTGCATTTTTGGGGAATTTTATTTTATTCCCCTCCTATTTAAAATACTTAACCCTAAAAAACAGGCCGTTTCTACAAACCAAAGGGCCGTGCGTAAGCGCACAAGTGTGCCTACCATCCCCGCCCTAATGTCCCCATGTATTTGTAACCATCTCATGTATTCATAACCATGCTTATATATCTTATGTATTCACAATTATGTTTATACTTTGTCTGTAATCATATACAGTGGTACCTCTACTTGAGAACTTAATTTGTTCCGTGAGCAGGTTCTTAAGTAGAAACGTTCTTAAGTGGAATCAATTTTTCCCATAGAAATCAATGTAAAAGCAAATAATGCATGTAAACTCATTAAGAAAGAAATAAAAGCTCGGAATTTGGGGGGGAGGAGGAGGCGGAAGAAGAGGAGGTTAGGTGAGTGCCCCCTTTTGCCTTTCCGTGCCTAGATGCTCCAGGAGGCAACCTCGCACCAGGTGTATGGGAAGCAGCGCAAGGGAGTCACCACAGTGAAGTGGTTTATTCCCTTTCCAAGCACCCAGAGAAAGGAAAATGCTCCGTTTGCTCTGGGCTGCCAAAGCCTCCTTAAGTGCCACCGAAAGGCTCCTCTGGCAGCCCAGAAAAGCCCGAGATGGCTGGGATTAAAGGGGGAATGGCAGAAAACTGCTCTAGTGCTGCTCTCAAATTTCCTGGGAAATTTTTCCAGGCTCGGGTTCTTAAATAGAAAATGGTTCTTAAGTAGAGGCAAAAAAATCTTGGGCACCCGGTTCTTATCTAGAAATGTTCTTAAATAGAGGCGTTCTTAAGTAGAGGTACCACTATATATGCTTGACAAAATAAATAGAATAAAAAATAAAGTACAAAGGCAGATCAGCGATTTTGTCTGTAACCACAAGGTGGCAATCCAAGAATTTACTTGCTTTCAGGTTAGCAACATTGATGGCTTTTTCAAAAATTCAAAAGACTTATAATAACCACAAGTGAATAAGCAATGGCAATGAAACGAAGGAAGGCAGAGATTTAATCAAGTCCTCCAAATCAGAGAGGAGAACTCTTCTCTTCTCTCCAGATGCTGCTGCCAGCACTCCTCATTTTGGACATCCCAAGTGGGATTGTTGCAGGGGTGAAATCAGTGATGGGCTACCGAACCTTTTACTACCAAACTCTGGGCATGGCTTATGCATTTTGTTTCAACATCTTTCAGTGCAAATTGGGAGTTCCATTTTCGCTACCCCACTGCATTCCCCCCCCTCATTCCAGGCAGTAGCCCACCCTTGATTATCTACTATATAAAATGTATGTACACACACACACACACACACACACACACACACACACAACTCTTCTACAATTATACACATTCAACCTCATTTACTGTGATAGGAAAAACATACCCAGAGCCCAGAAGGAAAAAAAGAGAAAAAAATACAAAATTTTGCTACCGGTACTACGTACCTGACCGTACCGGTAGGACCCATCACTGGATGAAATGATCCTGGTTCATTCATGCCTGTTGGTCGTCAGAGAGCCAGTCGCCAAGGCAGCGCAAGACTCTGCCCAACCACCCGGATGCTGCCATTTGGGTTCTTTTACCCTCTGCGCATGCACATAATGCTTTGCGCATGCCAGAGAGTAAAAGAACCAAAATGGTGGCATCTGGACAGGTAGACAGAGCCTCATGCTGCCTTCGCTACCAGCTCTCCGATGACCAACAGGCACAAGCGAACTGGGAGCATTTCACCCCTGGATTGGAAGCCTAAGCGCACCAGCCTACAATTCCTGTCCCAATGTTCCCTTTTGATGTTAGAGTCGGTTTTCACCAGATATGTGCCAATATGATATTTCCAGTAAATGTAACCTTTGAGGAACTCTAGTGCTTCGGAGTCTTGCTTGCGTAGATTTATTACATGGAACCTTGCCAATCTTATTTATCTTATTTATTGATTGAAACATTTAAATATGTTAAAGGGTTAAATAAGGTTCAGGATGGAAGTGTGTTTAATAGGAAAGTGAACACAAGAACAAGAGGGCACAATCTGAGGTTAGTTGGGGGAAAGATCAGAAGCAACGTGAGAAAATATTATTTTACTGAAAGAGTAGTAGATGCTTGGAACCAATTTCCAGCAGACATGATTGGTAAATCCACTGTGAAACATGCCTGGGATAAACATATATCCATCCTAAGATGAAACACAGGAAATAGTATAAGGGCAGATCATGAGGTCTTTTCCTGCCGTCAGTCTTCTATGTTTCTATCAATTCCGCTATTTTTTTAACCAATCAGAAAATAGAAAATGTAATCTGCTACCCTCAAGATATTTATTTATTTATTGAATTTGTATGCCGCCCCTCTCCGGAGACTCGGGGCGGCTATTTGGATTCCAATTCTCACAGCAGGTCTTTCCCATTGACCACAGTGAGAAGGGAAGAAAGGAATTGAAACCAGTTGACTTATTGCACTGGGAATGCCCTGCTCTTTGAAAGAGAAAAAAGGAACTAGCCAGAACAAGTCAGGAATACACTCAGAATGTTTTGCCTTTAAGCATTGGGCCAAGAAATTAGACAAATTTCTAAGCGAGAGATTTATGTAGACATGAACTACCCCCAAGACATGATGCATTTTAATTTTTGTTAGTGACTTAGTGACTCCTTGTGATATTAGCCACCCCGAGTTGCACGGTGCAAGAGCGAAGAATCTTTGCTCTAGTAGATTTTTCTTGTTTTGTAAAACGAGTGCTGAACACCGAGTGTTTTGTATGTGCCATTGAATGACAGGGTCGACAATAATAATCATCCTGAACTGGGTAGATCTGCCTGGAAGACAAATAAAGTAAAAGCTTTCTATTTGCTTGTTTAAGAATGCTATGTGTGTCCTTGCGGTCATGAAATATTTACTTTAGTTGATAGCAGATAAGTTAATGGCTCTAAATGAAATTATTCAGGACCAAAGTACAGCCAGGGACGTGATACAGTAAACCTCAGGCAGGAGCCTGATAAGTAACCTCGCACCACCAAAAACAGAATCTGCATTTCTCCATTGTTATGATGAAGGCAGGTCTTCAAAAGCATCCCTAGAAAGACATCGGTTTTTAAAAGCAAAATAAAAAATGCATTTGTGGTTTGGCTCCAGCTACGCCGAGTTAAAGGATAAAGGTGTAGAGAATAAAACTTTCAATTTATAACTGCCTTTATTTTATTTATGAGATTAGCATGGGGAAGAGAAGAAAGACAGCTGGAGATTAAATATTGCTAATCAAAATTACCCACTTTGAGGGGTGGGGGGAAGCCATTAACATATCTGCTATCAACTAAAGTCTGTGGTCCAGAAATGGAGAAGTTGGTAAATCCACAGTAACTGGATTTAAACATGCCTGGGATAAACATATATCCATCCTAAGATAATGCAGCTGCGAGAGCAATCATGGGCTTCCCTAAATATGCCCAGGTCACACCAACACTCCGCAGTCTGCATTGGTTGCCGATCAGTTTCCGGTCACAATTCAAAGTGTTGGTTATGACCTATAAAGCCCTTCATGGCACCGGACCAGATTACCTCAGGGACCGCCTTCTGCCGCACGAATCCCAATGACCAGTTAGGTCCCACAGAGTGGGCCTTCTCCGGGTCCCATCAACTAAACAATGCCGCTTGGCGGGACCAAGGGGAAGAGCCTTCTCTGTGGCTCTTCCCTCCAGCCCTCTGGAACCAACTTCCCCCCAGAGATTAGAATTGCCCCCACCCTCCTTGCCTTTCATAAGCTACTTAAAACCCACCTCTGCCGCCAGGCATGGGGGAATTAAGATTTCTTCTCCCCCTAGGCCTTTACAATTATATGCATGGTATGTTTGTATGTATGTTTGGTTTTGTATATTAAGGGGTTTTAATTCGCTTTTAGTATTGGATTATTATTGTATACTGTTTATGATTGCTGTTAGCCGCTCCAAGTTTTCGGAGAGGGGTGGCATATAAATCCAATAAATAAATAAATAAATAAATAAATAAAATACAAAAAATAATACAATGGTACCTCTACTTAAGAACTTAATTCATTGCGTAACCAGGTTCTTAAGTAGAAAAGTTTGTAAGTAAAAGCAATTTTTCCCATAGGAATCAATGTAAAAGTAAATAATTTGTGCAAACTCATTAGGAAAGAAATAAAAGCTTGGAATTTGGGTGGGAGGATGAGGAAGAAGAAGAGGAGGAGGACAGTTGCTGCCCAGAGCAAAGGGAGCATTTCTTTTCTCTGGGTGCTGGCAGAGGTTTATTCCCTCTCCAAGTGCCCAGAGAAAGGAAAATGTTTTGTTCACTCTGGACTGCCAAATCCTCCTTAAAGCGCCACCGAAAGGCTCCTCTGGCAGCCCAGAAAAGCCCGAGATGGCCGGGATTAAAGGGGGAATGGTAGAAACTGGCCGGGCCTTCTTGCTGCTCTCAAATTTCCTGGAAAATTTTTCCGGGCTTGGGTTCTTAAGTAGGAAATGGTTCTTAAGAAGAGGCAAAAAAATCTTGAACACCCGGTTCTTATCTTGAAAAGTTCTTAAGTAGAGGTACCCCTGTATAAGGGCAGACTAGATGGACTGTGAGGTCTTTTTCTGCCGTCAGTCTTCTATGTTTCTAAGTTTATAAACTGAGCAGGTATGAAGCTTCAGATATTGGGAGTTATTTTTCTGGAGGCCTTGGGGAGCACACCAAGCGTAGGACCTGAAACGGGGGTTCAAACTCAAGGCCCGTGGGCAGGGGCAGATTCCCATTACCGCTGCTTCTGATGCACTGCGTGCGCAGCTTCAGGTCTCTTGCGTGCACGTACATCCCAGCGTGTTTTTGCTCCTACGCATGCGCTGACAGCAAAATCTTGCAAGGGGAGCACATCATAGATTTTGGCAAACTTTTTTTTGCTTCTGTGCATTTGCAAAAGCAAAAACACGCTGGGATGAATGCGCGTACATGCAAGAGACCCAATGCTGTGCGCATAGTGCAGCGATTGCTATCGGTGCACCATTCCTTTACCATACTGGTAGCTCTACTGTCTCTGGGCCAGATCTGGCCCTAGGGGTTCTTAGATCTGGATTGCGGAAACAGCAAAGGACTGTTGTGGTGCCTCTTCCAGCAAAAAGGGAGCTCAGGGGGGGAGGTTGCTCGCTTGCACCCCCTACAGACACAAAATATAAAAATGTTCGAATTAAAAAAAAGATATCCAGTCTTTAACAATGGGCCCAAGTGCTCAGCCAACGAAAATGGGCTCCATAATGCAGATGGCCTTCCCAAATTCCATTTTCACTGGCAGCGGGTTGCATGTGGCCATTGCAGCCAAAAACAGAGCTTGCAAGAGCTTTGGATGGTCTCCCGAGCTCTGTTTTTACTGACAGAGTGTTGCAGGAGGCCATCGCAGCTGAAAACAGAGCTTGGGAGCCCATTTTTGCTGGCAGAGCACTCGGGACACCACAGGCCCTCTCTGACATGAGTGACAAGAAGCTGGCCACGCCCACCCCAACCACACACACAACCCCCCCCACAAGGTCAAACACAACCCTGATGTGGCCCTCAATGAAATTAAAATGCCCCTTGCCAAAGACTGGACTAGTATTGGGTTCTTACCAATACAGGCCACGCTGTAATCCCAGTAGGGAAAATGGAGCTGCATGCACAGCTCTGTGTTTCTGGCACTCGCATCTTTCAGTGCAAATTGGGTGCTGTGGGGTGGAGCTTCATTTTCACTACCCCACTGTGTTGTCATCCCCCCATCCTGGCAGTAGCCCACTCCTGCCTACACAGCATCGGGCCAGAATACTTGCGGGATCGCCTTCTACTGCACGAGTCCCAGCAACCGGTTAGGTCCCACAGAGTTGGTCTTCTTCAGGTCCAGTCAACTAGACAATGCTATTTGGTGGGGCCCAGAAGAAGAGCCTTCTCTGTGGGGGGGGGCGGCCCTCTGGAATCAGCTCCCCCCAGAGATTTGTACTGCCCCCACCCTCCTCGCCTTCCACAAAAGTCTTGGGGACTCTTCTATGCCGCCAGGCTTGGGGCCACTAGACCCTAGCCCCCTGGCCGACAAATAGAAGCTGACCAAGGAGAGATTCAACATGGAGATAAGGAGGAACTTCCTGACGGTCAGAGCAATCAACCAATGGAACAACCTACCAGCAGACATTGTGAACTCCAACAGTCTGGACATTTTTAAGAGAAGATTGAACTGCCACTTGACTGGTGTGCTATAGGGTTCCTGCTTGGGCAGGGGGTTAAACTCGATGGCCTTCATGGTCCCTTTCAACTCTAACAATAGATAGATAGATAGATAGATAGATAGATAGATAGATAGATAGATAGATAGATAGATAGACAGACAGACAAACAAACAAACAAACAAACAAATGTGTTGAGAGTAAGTTGAGTGAATGGGAATGACTGTCTTTTCATGGTTTGGGGCTTTTTAGATTATAAATGTAAATTAATTGGATTTAGGACGTTATATATTGTTCCGTTATATGTTGTAAGCCGCCCCGAGCCCTCAGGGATGGGCAGCATAAAAGTCCAATTAATAAATAATAAAAATAGATAAACTCTGACCCTATAGGTCTCCATGGGCATTGCTCTTGGCTTCAGGGCTTGATCGTGCTAAAATGAGCACTAAAGCAAGAGTTAACGATATGGAACACCAAGTAGATGTCTCTTTGGTAGCAAGCCATAAGAACCTGGATAGAATAAATTGCTTGCTTAACCCAGCCAAGCCTCTTTGCAATTTAACAACTCCTGCACACCCAGGAGGCCTACTCATTAGTGAGATGCACTGCCTTACCCTTTGCCACGGCATGTAGTAAATATAGAAAAGTTCCCTTGGGTGAAAGAATTTGGACTTGTGGGTCCTACCGATATAGACCATATGCATTTAAGGACCACTTTATTAACCTATGAATAAAAAGAGCTAGATTCTATGTAGTACAATGGTACCTCTACTTACGAACTTAATTCATTCTGTGACCAGGTTCTTAAGTAGAAAAGTTTGTAAGAAGAAGCAATTTTTCCCATAGGAATCAATGTAAAAGCAAATAATGTGTGCAATTGGGGAAACCACAGACTAGATGGACCATGAGGTCTTTTTCTGCCATCAATCTTCTATGTTTCTAAGAGAAAGAGTGGAGAGAAGTAGGAAGTGGGGGAGAGAAGGTATAAGATGCTAGATACAGGCAATAGAGATAGAGGGGGGAGTGTAAAGAAATGAAAAACAACGGACTTATGAACAGTAGTATAAAATAGGTTCAAAATAGGATATTGATTTAAGAATGATTGGATAAAAATGTATAATTGTGTATGTTATTGATATATTTTAAGGTATATGCATTGATATATATATAGAAACATAGAAACATAGAAGACTGACGGCAGAAAAAGACCTCATGGTCCATCTAGTCTGCCCTTATACTATTTCCTGTGTTTTATCTTAGGATGGATATATGTTTATCCCAGGCATGTTTAAATTCAGTTACTGTGGATTTACCAACCACGTCTGCTGGAAGTTTGTTCCAAGGATCTACTACTCTTTCAGTGAAATAATATTTTCTCACGTTGCTTTTGATATTTCCCCCAACTAACTTCAGATTGTGTCCCCTTGTTCTTGTGTTCACTTTCCTATTAAAAACACTTCCCTCCTGGACTTTATTTAACCCTTTAACATACTGTATTTAAATGTTTCGATCATGTCCCCCCTTTTCCTTCTGTCCTCCAGACTATACAGATTGAGTTCATTAAGTCTTTCCTGATACGTTTTATGCTTTATGGAAATTGTGGGGGGGAATTAAAAAAAATATTTTAAAAAACGTGTTCTTATCTTCCTCTTATGAATTCAACCTAACGGATCTAAATTATAGGAGAATTTTAGGGATTCACAAGCACACTACATGTTCTTATGCTTTTTTGTTTTTCTCTTTAATGGCCATTTAAACAAAACTGATGTGTGTGCCTGTAGACAGACACCTGCAATAATTTAATAACTTAGCATATTAATATTTTAATATTATATTCACATTGTTATTTTATAATTGAGTCAATTAAGTTTAAGCAGTTAGAATTTTCTACATTCTGCTAATTGTCCTTACGTTGTATTACAGTTGGAGCCATTTTGTTTCTATTCATCATTTAGAAAATATCTACATAATCTCATGTTGAACCCCTGAATAAAATCCTGGACTGGGACCAAAATAAAGATTTGTGTTGGAGAAGAATTGAAAATTCCTGTTGGTAAAAGCAGTAGTTAGTGGAAATGATTCTCTAGAGAACTGGCTGGGTCTTCCTCGTTAAATATTTAAAAGCTAAGGTTGGTTGGCCATTTGTGGATGCTCTCAAGCTTTAAATTTCCTTTGATTTCCATCGCTGGATTCCATCACTGGAGATTTTCAAGAAGAGACTAGACAGCCATTGGTCCAGGGTGGTATATGGTAATGGTATAGGGGCAGGTGTTAGATATTTGGGTAAAAGTCAAAAGTTCAGATTTGTTTATTGCATGTTGATTGGTTGCCTTCTTTTGGCGCTTAAAATGTATCTTTGTAAAACTGCCTGTTGCTGGGCTAGATTGTATAAATAGGAGAACTGTCATTGTATAGAGCTCTCAATACTCCATTGCTTCTTGACTGAATTGACTTCCTTGTCCTGTTAGCGAAATAAACCTTGCTTGATTCAACCTTGCTTTGAGAGTTATTACATTGGCGACGAGGAGACCGACCCTCCATGTGCTATCATGGCTTCTCCATCGGTAGTCCAGCCACCTGAATTCTTCGACCCAGAAAGAATGACCTGGACAGCCTACATGGCGAAGTTTGAAATATTTTTGGAAGCGGCTGGCATGAAAGATGCCGACAGTGGCCGCAAGCGTTACAGCAGGAGTGTCAAACCCAAGGTTTGGATGGCCATATCCGGCCTGCAAAATGCTTAGATATGGTCCTCAGGGCCACCCTGAAGGACTGACCCATGGTGCCTCTGCCAGCAAAAATGGAGCTCCTGAGGGCAACACATGGCCCTCCCAAACTCCGTTTTCACTTGCAGAGGGTTGCAGGAGGCCATTGCAGCCGAAAACGGAGCTCCGGAACCTATTTTCTCCAGCAGAGTGCTTAGGCCACCACAACACGAGTGATACTGTATTGAGCTGGCCACACCCACTCTGGTCACGCCCACTCCACCCCGAGATCAAACAGAAACATGATGCGGCACTCAATGAAACCGAATTTGACATCCCCGGGGGATTGGAGCAGACAACTTCCAAGGTCCGTTCCAACACTACTATTCCATGTCAGTGTAAATATTGACCTATATATCTTTCTAATTCCTCTAACTCTATTCTGCTTTTCTTCTTGTTTTATTTATAATATTTACCGTTTAGTACCAGCGGTGTCTGGGCCATTTGGTAGCAGAAGAGAGGGGGTATTAAAATGGGACGTGCCCTATTGTTACCACCTTCCTGCCCCCCACCCCACCTCATGCTGATAGCAAACAGCCAGAATATTACCACCACTGCCAAACAGCCCAAAGGCTGACTGGTCCAAAGCTTGGCTTGGTCACAGTGGGGTGTATAAAATGGGAAGCCCTTGGGCACTGCCATCACTGATCTGTGCTCTGCCCACCTAGCCACTTATTCCCCCAGCCATGGATCCCAGCAGATGTATACAGTATAAATAGGAATAGAATAGGTGATCAGTGAGTTGTCCCTGCGGAATATTGGCCATGTAGAATTATCCTGCAATGAGTTGGAGATGGGAAGCTGGTGGCGCTCTGCTGGCCCTGCTGACTTGTCCTTGAATCTACTAGGACACCTACTGTAGATCACTCTCATAGTTGCTACTGTTAAGCCAAGTATCACCTAAAGCAGTATCAGGTACACGCCACATTGTGTACTGGTAGCAAAAATGGAATCGTGCATGCAGTCTCACAAGGGGATGCGTGCATGCGTGAGATTTGGCAATTTGATGCTTCTGCACATGGGTCACAGGCATGCACATATGTGCGTCCCAGCGAGATTTTGCTTCCGCATATGTTCAGATGCAAAAATGCCCCAAAATCTCATGTGTGCACGCATCCCCTCACAAGATTTTGCTTTCTGCGCATGCGCAGAAGCAAAATCTCGCTGGGATGCGCATAAGTCTATGCTGGCGACCCAAAGCTGTGTGCGCATCGCATAGCTATCCCCGCCTGACCTAAAGATAAAGGTGACGTTTCACCCACACATGCATGCTAGTTAGTGACGCCATGCTGGCCCTGCTGACTTGTCCTTGAATCTACTAGGACACCTACTGTACATCACTCTCATAGTTGCTACTGTTAAGCCAAGTATCACCTAAAGTTGTACATCTCCACCCCATGTCCAGTCAATGAAGCAGTGGAAGTGATGTGCCGGTGCCTAGAGGCTGTTGGGGTCTGGATGGGTGTCAACAGACTCAAACTCAACCCGGATAAGACGGAGTGGCTGTGGGTCCTGCCTCCCAGGGACAATTCCATCTGTCCATCCATAACCCTGGGGGGGAATTATTGACCCCCTCAGAGAGGGTCTACAACTTGGGTGTCCTCCTCGATCCACAGCTAACATTAGAGAAAAATCTTTCAGCTGTGGCGAGGGGGGCGTTTGCCCAGGTTCGCCTGGTGCACCAGTTGCGGCCCTATCTGGACCGGGACTCACTGCTCACAGTCACTCATGCCCTCATCACCTCGAGGTTCGACTACTGTAATGCTCTCTACATGGGGCTACCTTTGAAAAGTGTTCGGAAACTTCAGATCATGCAGAATGCAGCTGCAAGAGCAATCATGGGCTTCCCAAGGTATGCCCATGTTACATCAACACTCCGCAGTCTGCATTGGTTGCCGATCAATTTCCGGTCACAATTCAAAGTATTGGTTATGACCTATAAAGCCCTTCATGGCATCGGACCAGAATATCTCCGGGACCGCCTTCTGCCGCACGAATCCCAGCGACCGGTTAGGTCCTACAGAGTTGGCCTTCTCCGGGTCCCGTCGACTAAACAATGTCATTTGGCGGGACCCAGGAGAAGAGCCTTCTCTGTGGCGGCCCCAACCCTCTGGAACCAGCTCCCCCCGGAGATTAGAACTGCCTCCACCCTCCTTGCCTTTCGTAAAGTTCTTAAGACCCATCTCTGCCATCAGGCATGGGGAAACTGAGACATCTCCCCCGGGCCTATACAGTTTATACATGGTGTGTTTGTGTGTATGTTTGCTTTTAATAATGGGGTTTTTAGTGTTTTTTAAATTATTGGATTTGTTGTTACATTGTCTTTGTTATTGTTGTGAGCCGCCCCGAGTCTACAGAGAGGGGCGGCATACAAATCTAATTAATAATAATAATAATAATAATAATAATAATAATAATAATAATAATAAATCAGTATCGGGTTGCTACCAGGTACATGCCACATTGTTCACTAAAGGTAAAGGTAAAGTTTCCCCTGCAAATGCATGCTAGTTGTTTCTGGCTCTAGGGTGGTGCTGATCTCTGTTTCTAAGCTGAAGAGCCAGCACTGTCCAAAGATGTCTCCATGATCATGTGGCCAGCATGACTAAATGCCAAAGGCACATGGAACGCTGTTACCTTCCCACCAAACGTGCTCTCTATTTTTCTACTTGCATTTTTTACTTGATTTCGAACTGCTGTGTTGTCAGAAGCTGGGTCAAACCGTCACAACATACTAAATTATCAAAGTATAAAGAAAAATTACCTGGTGATAATGTATAATGGAAATTCGGAAAATTAAGATATTTATACTAATTAAGATTATCACTTTTCTTTTCTTTTCTTGTCAATCAGTAATTATTAATTATTATTTAACATAGGCAATAGAAAATATACATGGTTAATACCATTATACAGACTTGCTGCACACTCGTCCGCTTTTTATTTTTATTCTTTGCAACTTTTAAATGTCTATGTTTATGTCCAAATGTCCAAAGATACTTCACCAGAAGAGCCCTTCACTCCTCCACTCGAAACAGAATACCCTACGAAAGTAGACTAACAATCCTGGGTCTAGAAAGCTTAGAACTACGACACCTAAAACACGATCTAAGTATTGCCCACAAGATCATTTGCTGCAATGTCCTGCATGTCAATGACTACTTCAGCTTCAACCGCAACAACACAAGAGCACGCAACGGATTCAAACTTAATATTAACCGCTCCAAACTTGACTGTAAAAAATATGACTTTAGCAATTGAGTTGTCAAAGCGTGGAACTCATTACCAGACTCAGTAGTGTCAACCCCTACCCCCAACATTTTTCCCCTTAGACTATCCACGATTGACCTCTCCAAGTTCCTAAGAGGTCAGTAAGGGGTGTACATAAGTGCACCAGTGTGCCTTCTGTCCCCTGTCCAATTGTCTCTCCTTTATCTCATATATCTTTTCTTCCTTTCATATATCTTCTCTATTTTTATATCTTTTCTTCCATCCTTTTCTTTATATATATTACTACATGTCTATTCTCTTCAATATGTATTGTGTATTGGACAAACAAATAAGTAAGCAAGCAAGCAAGCAAGCAAGCAAGCAAGCAAGCAAGCAAGCAAGCAAGCAAGCAAGCAAGCTGGGTTAAGTAATAGGAGCTCGCTCCGTTAAGTGGCACTAGGGATTCGGAGAGCTGAACTGCCAACCTTCTGATTGACAAGCTTAGTGTCTTAGCCACTGAGCCAATACATCCCTAGGTATCACCTACTCTATCCCTATTCTATATTCTGCATAAATCTGCTGCGATCCATGTCTGTTCTCCTATTCTCTCCACACCCAACCAAGTCATATAAATAATATGCAGTCAAGAGCTAACGCAACCAGAATGCCAACACAACAGTCAAAATAACTTAGGATAATTCAGCCTGGGCCAAAATTGGGAGCTGAAAAACGTATTCTCCTTCCCCTGTATTGATCGTATTCAAATGTTATGCTAATAGGCTTTTAGATGGTTCAACCTATACAGATGAAAGCTAATAGATTCCTGCACATTATTCCACTTTAAAATTAATGTGCTGGATTTGAATTTACCCCTATAAATCCTTGAAGACTGTAGGACTGCTAAGCTTCAGGCTTTCGCTTATTTAGTGTGTTACTCTGTATTTTGGGATAGCATTTTATTCATGTTTTCTTAGAGATCTTTCTAGTTATAAATACTTCCTCTTTGCTTTATTGGGACAAAGGTGGAATGCACAGTATATCACCACAGGAAGTTTATATTCTGATCAAGGCAGCAGTTATTCTAAAAGTCATGTACGACACTGCATTGCTTATTAAACTTTACCCTAATGGGAACACTATATCACTAGTTGCAAAGTTTAGATTTGAATTTGATTGCAAAGTTTAATCAAGGTTTGTGATCTATGGCTGGAGGTAGCCAGCTCTATGAAATATATATATATATATATATATTTCCATATACAAGAACCTGGGGACACATAACATGGCAAATGAAAAACGAAAACATTGCCAATAACTATTTGAAGTGAATGCTGAGCTAATGAAATTGACGAATTAATTTCCGTTAGCAAATTACTTAGAGCTAAATAGCATATCACATTATCTAGGTTTTCGGGGCACAACCATTTGATACATAGATCATAGTGAAATGGATGGCTAGTTTTGCAGGCTGAACTCAGCTCATAAAAATCTTGTTAAGTTTCATCTGTTTATTACCCTTCAGGGGGAGGGGGAGGAGACCATCCACCTCCTATGACACCTTCTCCAAGCTGGTGCCCTCCTCCACTGTGCTGGCTTTTCAACCCTTGAGTTAGATGTTGAACTCTTGCTTTTAGGTGGAGGAAGCTACATTGTTAAGAAAGAACCAAATTTCTGGTCTCATTTAGTTGCATGTGGAAACTTCAGATCGTGTAGAATGCGGCCGCAAGAGCTATCGTGGGGCTTCCTAGATTCGCCTACGTTTCTACAACACTCAGTGGCCTGCACTGGCTGCCGATCGGTTTCCGGTCACAATTCAAAGTGTTGGTAATGACCTTTAAAGCCCTTCATGGCATTGGACCAGAATACCTCCGGAACTGCCTTCTACCGCACGAATCCCAGCGGCCGATAAGGTCCCACAGAGTTGGTCTTCTCCAGGTCCCGTTAACCAAACAATGTCATTTGGCGGGCCCCAGGGGAAGATCCTTCTCTGTGGCGGCCCCGACCCTCTGGAATCAACTCCCCCCGGAGATTAGAACGGCCCCCACCCTCCTTGTCTTTCGCAAGTTACTGAAGACCCACCTATATCGCCAGGCCTGGAGGAATTAAGACATCTCCCCCAGGCTTTCTTATATTTTATGTTTGGTATGTGTTGTGATTCCATCTGAGGCTCCTCAGGGAACGGCTGAACCTCTGCCGGCTCCCTGCTCAGAGGGGGAGGATGAGGAACAGGAGGAGGAGGAGGAGGCCCAGGCAGAAGGGGAGGAGGAATATCAGGCCGAGGGAGAGGGAGAACAGCCAGAGTTCCCCGGGGTGGAGCTCTCCCCAGCAAGCAGCCTGGAGTCCTTAGATGAAAATGCTCAAGCCATCATCGATCACAGGCAGAGAACAGCAGCACAACGAAGGGGACAATTAGCCAGGTACTTCCAGTCCTAAATAGGTAACAGCTGGGTTTGGGTGTGGTTCTCCCCAGAAAGGCTGAAAAGGCAGACCCACCCTTCCTGTATTGTGGAGTATTATCTTTGGGAGTCCTGGGACCTGGCTGTGATCTTTGGCGTCTCTGATTCTGGCTTGTGGCCTTGAAGGCTGAAACCTTGGGGGAAAAGGCGTGGGGGCTTATTCTCTACAGTGGTGTGTGTGCCAGCAAGAAGTCTGCTGTATTGTCTGGCCGTCAGGACTTTGCTGTGAAGCCTCATAGCCTGCCTGTTGGGAAGAACAGGTTTTTCTCTGTGTTTATTTTTCAAACTATAAAGTGCTTTTGCTTTTACCAGCGTGTCTGGCTGCTTTTTCCAGTTGGTGTTGAAGTCTGGGGGCACCCAGACAGAACAGTATGTATGTGTTGTATTATTTTTAAATTGTTGGGGTTTTTTAATAGAATTTTATTATTAGATTTGTTCCATTATTATACTGTTTTTATTATTGTTGTGAGCCACCCCAAGTTTTCGGAGAGGGGCGGCATACATATCTAATAAATTGAATTGAATTGAATTGAAATGTCATTCCGTTGAGTGGGTTAAAAGGGAGTCCATTGAAATAGAACAGTATGGCAGTAGAACACTGGCTTCCTGCAAGTAAATTCTAAGCGATGGTTGGTTTTTAACCAAGTGTTACTGATTAAGCAAGCCCTAGTAAATTGGCTTCACGCATTAGCCTAAACCACAAATAATGGTTTATACATTGCAACCCTTGCTTACACAAAAATTTACCACCAATCCAACAGTCTGTGTTATGGCTTAATGCAACGTCACTGTTCTGCCACTGGCTTTCATTAGCAATCTACTATGTAATGGAGAATAAGTGAAGACAATTCTTAGAAAATGTTCAAACTATATACTAAGTTTGCACTACTATTACTACTAGTTTTTGTCATCATTCCATTTACTCCCTCTTATGGCTGTGTGACTGTAACTTGTTGCTTGTATCCTTAACATTTTTATTAATATTGTATCCTTAACATTTTTATTAATATTGATTGTTTCCTCATTGCTTATTTGACCTCTATGACAAAGTGTTGTACCTTATGATTTTTGACAAAAGTATATTTCATTCTATGTACACTGAGAGCATATGCACCAAAGATGAATTCCTTGTGTGTCCCATCACACTTGGCCAATAAAAAAATAATTCAATTCAATTCTCCACTGTTGAAGAAGAAAGCCAACTGAAAGCAGTAAAGATGATTCCTCCACAGAGTTATTCTTTCTATATTGCCTTGCCACTCATGGAATGCTTCTGTAAGTCCAAAGGAGCATGTGTGAACCCAACACACACACACACATTTTTTTTTGAAAAGCAATACTAAATATTAAGGGTAAACATGATTAAATACAGGATTACTGTTAAACTATAATTATTTTAAATTACTGCCAAATCCCAGTGTGATCAAACTGAATCCATCCACTGTTTCATTGAGGATGAACTTAGCTAGGGTGGTCCATGGCCCAGAAAATGTGACATAAGCTTTGATGCGGCCACTATCTCAACTCTAGGGCAAGGGTAGGCAAAGTTGGCTCTTCTATGGCATATGGACTTCAACTCCCAGAATTCCTGAGCCAATCATGCTAGCTCAGGAATTCTGGGAGTTGAAGTCCACATGTCATAAAAGAGCCAACTTTGCCTTTGATGGTGAACCTATGGCATGTGTTCCGCCTGTGCACACAGAGCCATATATGAGGATGCGCAAGATGTTGCCCTATATCAGCTCCAGTACACATGCACCCACTGGCCAGCTGATTTCCGGCCTTCTCTTCATCTATTTTTGTTCTTCCCGGGCTTCAGGAAAGCCTCCTGAAACCTGGGGAAGATAAAAAAACAGCCCAACTGCCCAACTGAAGTTCGGAAACAAATTTCTGGTTGGCCCATTTTTCACCGTTCCCTGGGGAGTGTGAGAAACAGCCCAACAGGCCTACCAGAAATCCAGAGGCTTCAGTATGGACTGTGTGCAAGCGCGGGAAGGGGGAGACTTGAGGCTGTGCGCATATGCACGGGGAGAGGGCAGGCGTTGCTACCAATAAGATATGCTATTAGCTCCAGGTGACCAACGTGCGGCGCATGTGGGCAGGTGAGATTTTGCTTCTGTGCATGCTCAGGCAGCAAAATCCCGTGAGTAGTGTTGGGCAAACCGAACCTGCAAAGTTCGGGTTCATACCAAACTTTGCGCGGTTCGGTATACCGAACCCGGACCTGAATTTTTGCGAAAGTTCGGTGAAAGTTCGGGTTCGGGAGAGCGCCAGGAAGCACCACTGCCCAGCTGTCACTTTCCGGAACAGTTGGGGCGCTTCTCGGCGCTCTCCTGAACCCAAATCTGAACTTTTGCTGAACTTCCGGGTTCGGTGTTCAGGAGACCGCCGAGAAGCGCCCCGGCTGTTTTGAAGGTGACAGCTGGGCGGCAGCACTTCCCAGAACAGCCGGGGAGCTGTCGGCCAGTCAGGAGGTACAAAAGGAGGTGGGGAATCCCACCAGGAGATTCCAGGCGTGGAGCTTTAATGTCACTGAGACGTCCTTCCTGGCCGGCTGAAACGGGGACTCCAGGAAGGACGTCTCAGTGACGTCAAAGCTCTGCCCCTGGAATTCACTCGTGGGATTCCCCACCTCCTTTTGCGCCTCCCGACCAGCCGATAGCTCCCTGGCTCTTCTGGGAAGTGCTGCCACCCAGCTGTCACCTTGGGAAACAGCTGGGGTGCTTCTTGGCGGTCTCCCGAACACCGAACCCGGAAGTTTGTCAAAAGTTCAGGTTTAGGTTTGGGTTCAGGAGAGCGCCAGGAAGCGTCCCAACTGTTCCAGAAGGTGACACCTGGGTGGCAATGCTTCCTGGTGCTTTCCCGAGCACCGAACTCAAAAGTTCGGCAAAGGTTCATGTTCGGGTTCTCACTACCTGTGAGGACATGCGAGAGAGAGAGAGAGATTTTGGCAATTTTTTACTGCCGTGCATGGGCAGATCACCTAGAGTCACGCACTCATCACCGGTCACTCAGAGCTGCATGCGCATTGCGGTTTCCACTAGCGGTGTGCCGAGTGGTTGGTAAGGAACCCAATACTGGGGGAGGGCATTGCATTATGGGTGTGAGCACACATGTGCACATTATTAGCCAAAAATGGTTCACCATCACTGCTCTAGGGGCACCTTTGCTCAACTGAAAAATCTGATGCAATTCACATTTCAGCATCTGCCAACATACAGTGGTACCTCTATCTAAGAATGCCACTACTTACGAACTTTTCTTTTCGGGTGTTCAAGATTTTTTTGCCTCTTCTCAAGAACCATTTTCTACTTACACACCCAAGCCTCCAAAACTGTAACCAGAAAAGGCAGGGAGAAGCCTCCTTGGGGCCTCTAGGAATCTCCTGGGAGGAAACAGGTCCAGAAAAGGCAGGGAGAAGCCACTATGGGGCCTCTCTAGGAATCTCCTGGGAGAAAACAGGACTGGAAAAGATGGGTAGAAGCGTCTGTGGAGCCTCTCTATGAATCTTCTGGGAGGAAATAGGGCCGGTAAAGGTGGGGAGAAGCCTCTGCAGGGCCTCTCTAGGAATCTCCCGGGAGGAACCAGGGCCTCCACCCTCCCTGTAGTTTCCCCAATCGCACACATTATTTGCTTTTACATTGATTCCTATGGGAAAAATTGCTTCTTCTCACAAAGTTTTCTACTTAAGAACCTGGTCACGGAACAAATTAAGTTCGTAAGGAGAGGTACCACTGTACTTGGGAATGGTCAGTGGATGTACATGAGAATTTACCATAAATATAGTGGAGTGGAAGACTGACATATTTTAAATATTGACTTTTCTGAGCTGTTCTTCAAAATGTTCATGCTTGTTGGTTGTTGTTTTTTTAAAGATGCACACCATGACAAGTGGAACAACTTAATTAGCACATCAAAGGCCCTTGTTACATTTGATTCTGTACAAACACGTCTGTTTACATGTACCCCTCTCTTTTCCCCCTGAGGAAAACAGCTGCATCCCACTACCTTGGTCTAGCAAAAGGGACCTTTTGAATTTTGCAATATCATTGACAAGAGTTCAAGGTTTGTTTGTTTCTTAATTGATGGTAGCTATTGATTTGAATTTGCATCCCCAGCTGCCCAGTCAGCATGTTTTCAGTGCTGAAGGTGGAAGAAGGTTATCAGAAAACTTTAAAAGCTTTGCAATACGTTTAGGGAAACACGGCCATTCTACCGGGTTGGCAAAGGGAACCATGATAGATAATTATGCTGCAGGAGCTTCTCCAGAAGTTTGTAAACTGCATATTTAATGTTCAAAAATAGGAATGCTTTTGTAAATGGGGGGGGGGGTTACTATGAAAATTTGTCTTTTTTAAAAAAAAAACCAGAATGTGGGAAAACAGAATTTCTAATGAAAGTAAAACAGCAGAACTCCATTACAATCTCTCACTGCTAACCCACACTCAGTAAAAGAGCTTGGAATACTAATATCAAATGACCTAAGTGCTAAAGCCCACTGCAACAATATCGCCAAAAAAGCTTCTAGAGTTGTTAACCTGATCCTATGCAGCTTCTGCTCAGGCAATCTCACACTACTCACAAGTGCCTACAAAACTTTTGCCAGACCCATCCTAGACTACTGCTCATCTGTCTGGAACACAGACCACATTTCAGACATCAACACCCTTGAAAATGTCCAAAGATATTTCACCAGAAGAGCCCTTCACTCCTCCACTCGAAACAGAATATCCTATGAAAATAGACTAACAATCCTGCGCAGAATTGGAAGGGGGAGGAAGTCCCCAAAGAAGAAGAAGTTATTGCAAAAATATTAGATTGCGCTGAAATGGATATGATGACAAGACGTCTAAATCGGTGATTTTCAACCTTTTTTGAGCCGCGGCACATTTTTTACATTTACAAAACCCTGGGGCACATTGAGCGGGGGGAGGGGGCGGCTAAAAAAAGTTTGGACAAAAAAATTTTCTCTCTCTTTTCCTCCCTTTCGCTCTATTTCTCTCTCCCTCTTTCTCTCCCTTCCTTCCTCTTTCTTTCTCTCTCCATCCCTCTTTCTTTCTCTTCCTTTCTTCCCCTTTTTTGCTCTCTTTCTCTCTCCCTCCCTCCCTACCTCTCATGTCTTTCTCTCTCTCTCCTTCCCTCCCTCTCTTGCTCTCTCTCTCTCTTGCTCTCTCTCTTTCTCTCTCTCTTGCTTTCTTTCTCTTGTTCTCTTTCTCTCTCATTCTCTTTCTCTCTCACTCGCTCTTTCTCTCTTTTGCTTTCTCTCTCTCTCTCTTTCTTTTTCTCTTTCTTTCTCTCTCTCTTGCTTTCTTTTTCTTTCTCTCTCTCTTGCTTTCTTTGTCTCTCTGAGCTTCGCGGCACACCTGACCATGTCTCACGGCACGCTAGTGTGCTACGGCACACTGGTTGAAAAACACTGGTCTAAATGATCAAGAAGATACTAAGTTCTACGAAACATGGAACAAAGTTTATAAATGGATAGATAAGAAAAAATAAGATATATAAGCTATTTTTAGTAAACATGTGGTACTTATTTTTGCTTGGGTTATATTAATATTAGTTAAATTTATTGTGTTTGAGGATTATATTAGAATTAGTTTATATATAAGAATCAGTTTTTATATAAGTAATGTGGTAAGAATTTTGGTTTTATATATACATTAGTAAAAATGTGAAAAACTTTAATTCAAAATTTAGCAAAATTTTCAATATTCAACATATATCTAACTATGTATTCTTTTTCTGTATTTGAATTTATACTTTCAAGATAAACGGGGAAAATGTATCCCCATTTTGTGTTTAATGTTTGTATGTTTGTTTGTCTATAAAAAAACAAAAAACAAAAACAAAATAGACTAACAATCCTGGGCCTAGAAAGCCTAGAACTACGTCACCTAAAACACGATTTGAGTATTGCCCACAAGATCATATGCTACAATGTCCTACCGGTCAATGACAACTTCAGCTTCAACCGCAATAACACAAGAGCGCGCAACAGATTCAAACTTAATATGAACCGCTCCAAACTTGACTGTAAAAAAATATGATTTCAACAATTGAGTTATCGAAGCGTGGAACTCATTACCGGACTCAATTGTGTCAACCCCTAACCCCCAACATTTCTCCCTTAGACTCTCCACGATTGACCTCTCCAGGTTCCTAACAGGCCAGTAAGGGGCGTACATTAGTGCACTGGTGTGCCTTTCGTCCCCTGTCCAATTGTCTTTCCTCTCTTTCACCAATCATATATATTCTCTTCCTTTCATATATCCTCTCCTCTAAGTTCACCTTTACCCTTATATATATTACCACATGTCTATTTTCTTCCTATGTATTTCTGTATTGGACAAATGAATAAATAAAAAAAATAATTAATCTCAAAATTATTCTGATTTTACAGTGAAAATCCAATGGTGTTCACTAATTCTGAATTTTGTTTTGGTTCCTCCGGGTTTTTTTTAAAAAGCACTTGGCTAGTCTGACTTTGGGGTCAAGGAGTTTTTAATTAACTACTACCTCCTAATGAAGGGCAATTGACATTTATCTCAAATGAATACTTTAAAATGATGAAACTATGATAAAGATAATTAGTCTGGGCCTGTACTTAGCTTGGAGAGGGCTCTTGTAAATCAGAAAGACATTTCAGTCATCCATCAACCTGACAAGTTTGATACTGAACCTGTTTTATATGGTTTGGTTGTTTAGCTATCTGGGATTATGTTGAAATATGTACTGAACCCATTGTTAGTTCTTATTTTATACACCTTTTACCCCAAAACACATCAGAGCTCTTTGCTACACTCTACATATGGGTGCCTGCAGAGCAGGGTCAAAAAATTCAAGGTGGTGAAAATACGATTTCAGCAATAGAGTGATCAATGCCTGGAATACACTACCGGACTCTGTTGTTTCCTCCCCCAATCCCAAAATCTTCAAACTTATATTATCTACAATAGATCTCTCCCCTTTTCTAAGAGGTCTTTTAGGGGCGTGCATAAGTGCAGCTTCGTGCCTACCGTTCCTGTCCTAATGTCTTTTTTTGCCTTTATACTTATATTATAATAATAATAATTAATAATAATAATAATAATTTATTGGATTTGTATGCTGCCCCTCTCCGTAGACTCAGGGCGGTTAAACAAACTGCAATACAATACTATATTTGTATGACAAATTAATAATAATAATAATAATAATAATAATAATAATAATAATAATAATGGTGGCATCTATACAATCATGTGTTTGAAATCCCACCCTTTCTATGGAGATCACAACACATGTGTAAAATGGGGGTAAGGCTTGGCTTGCATTGTCCCAAAGGTATTGGTCTTATTTTTTCCTGGAAAACATTTTGCTTCTTAACCAAGAAGCTTCTTTGGGTTCAGTCAGAACTTCGCTTCACTGAGGGAGATTGAGGGTTGGACTGGGGGAGAGTGACTGGATCAAAATTACTCAGTTAGCTTCCACGATGAAGGCAGAACTGGAACTCACAGGCTCCTGGTGATTGGCCCAGCCAGCCAGCCTTCATGCCTAAAGTGGGACTAGAACTCACAGCTCCTGGTTTCTAGGCCAGCACCTTAACCACTTCACCAAACTGTATGTCAGGCCCAAAGTCAAAGGTTGGCCTGACACAGTTTTGGTAGTGAGAAAAGAAGAGGGAGGAGAGAGAGAGAGTGAGAGATTTATGCCACACAGCACACATTCCTTTACGCAGAATCCAAAGTAAACTGAACACAGGAAGGAATTAGAAATCCCTGCATCGGATTTGTCCTCATGATTGCACTTGTGGGTGTGGGAATGGGAGTAGTGATGGGCGAACTGAACCCGCACAATTCGGGTCCATACCGAATTTTGCGGTGTTCGGTATGCTGAACCCGAACCCGAAATTTTTTGAAACTTTGGGCAAAGTTCAGGGTCGCGTTCTGCATTCAGAGCTTTGACGTCACCGGCAGGTTGCTAAGGACACCAAGGTGAACACTTCCTGGATTCCATGGAATCCAGGAAGTGATCACCTTGGCGTCCTTAGCAACCTGCCGGTATACATGATGTCAAAGCTCCGCCCCCGGAATCTCTTGGTGGGATTCCCCATTCGGGTTCGAGTTCGGTTCAGGTTCGGACGAATTTTGCGTAAAGTTGGTCTGAACTTGCTGAACCTGAACACCGTCAGGTTTGCCCATCACTAGATGGGAGATGAGCTTTTGACCTGGATGTAATCGTAAGGGACCTTAAGTTGGAATGAAACATGCAGAATCCAAATTGGCTTTGTTAATAAATTGGACCCTACGCTAAAAGAAATAAGACGTGGAAGTTGATTTATTCTCTCAGATGCTATTTTGGTTCTCATGACACTGTGCTCTTGAGGAAGGGGGAAGTAGTGGGTTGCTACCGGTATGGTAGAGGATGGCGCACTGGTAGTGCTTGGTGTGCAATATGTGAAGCTTCGGTTCTCTTTCGTGTGCATGCACATCCCAGTGTATTTTTTATTCATGCACATGCGCAGAAGCAAAATCTTTCGAGGGGATATGCGAGTGAGATTTCATCGGTTTCTGCATGCGCAGAAGCAAAAAAACCCCTCCAAAATCTCATGCATGCGTCCCCTTGTGAGATTTCAGTGCGATTTTGCTTCCTGCTCATGAGCAGAAGCAAAAACACACTTGGACACATGCGTGTGCAAGGGAACTGCAACGGTTGTCGCAGTAATGGGAATCCGCCCCTGGGAGAGGTATTGTGGTTAGCTCTGGCCCAGCTCTTGCCCCAAGGAATGTGCAGGTGGATGTGGGGGAAACATCCACATGCCGCAGGCCTGTCTTGCTCCCAATGGAATCTGCCGACGAAGCATCCTCTGACCAAGGAAGCGTGAGTGACAGGGAAGAGGGGAATTTGGCAGACAGCCCAGGAGGAGATCAACCATCTGTATCATCCCTGGATTCTGAACAAGAATTAATGACACATCCACGCATGCGTAGAGTGATGCATAGGAGACAACAACTGAAGGATTATTACAAGAGAAAATGAGGCCACCTGTGGTTGGGTAGGGCTGCTGTAATTAGTGCTACAGATAAAAGTGCAGCTTGGTGTTTTAGCCTCATGGCAGTTTATCTGATTCATTGTTTCATCAAGATCGTGGTTTTTCTGCTGTTCAAGATTGTGTGTGGACTCTCTGGACTTTAGAATTGGACTCAATTTCCCAGTTATTGGGTGAGCAATTGGATTGCATTTAACCTGTGCCTTGTGTGTACCAGAAAATCCCTTTGACATTTAAAAAGGGAGCTGTTTCTGTTTTTCTGTTTATAAAAACTTTTGGGGTTTCTTTTTATCGTGTGGTGGGTGTCTTCCTGGACTAATTACCCTGTAATTACGGGCAGTTGAAACACGCTGGCAGAACAGAGAGGGTTATCTCCAGTTGAGACTTTTTAAGTAAAAAATTCTTCCTTTGCCCTCTTGTACTTTATTAAAGCCCAGTTAATTAATCAATGGCATCCTTTGCTTTGGCTGTATTTATATCAACCCCTGAACAACCCCCTACCCCATTCTACGAATTTGTATTTTGTACAGAATTTCACAACCTTGATTTGATCCTCTGGGCATTTCTGTGTTATGAATATTTAGCAGTAACAGTTACATACTTGTTTATGCATGCAGCCATGCTTGCAGAATTTTGTTGACAGAGCAGAGGCAGTAATTCCAATTTTTTATTTACCATAATAAGGGGGGAAATTCATTCCTTCTTAATTAGAGCCCTGCTGCTCTCATTCATTCTTTACTGCACACAAGCAGACTAGTACTCGAAAGGGGAACAATGGGATGAGAAGGGGGGATGGGGAACGGAGAAATTTCCAAATTTGTTCCAGGGGATCTGGGTGATTCATAAAGACCTAGTTTGCAAACCAGTTTGTGCAACCACCTAGATCGGTGACAAAGGCATGTATTGCATTGCAAGTATAAGCACCTAAATTTAGTCCCCAGATTCTCCATCAAAAAGGTCTTGGGATGTTTGTGACAGATGGTGGAGAGCTGCTATTAATCGGCATACTGCTATTAATTGGAATACTGTACAATATTGGAGCAGATGAGCCGAGTATTGTGTTTACTCAGGAAAGTTGCAAATTTTGCAAATGAATGTGCAAAACCAGGACTGATGTTGCATTCTTAGAGTATTCTAGTATTCCAAAAAGAACGGTTGCAGGATTTTGGTACGGCTGGTCTCAGAGGTGGGTTTTTATTTTTTTTATTTTTTATTTTATTTGTTTTGTCCAATACACAACAATACACAATGAAGGTTATAGAGGTTATTCTCGAGTAAAATATATTAGAGAAAGAACAGAAGTGAAAATTTAGGAATAGAATATATCAATTAGAGAATAGAAGGATATTATGAGAGTAGTATAAGAGGATTAGAATAGAAGAATAGTAGATATGATATAGGAGATATAGGAGAGACAATAGAACAGGGGACGGGAGGCACGCTAGTGTACTTATGTACGCCCCTTACTAACCTCTTAGGAATCTGGAGAGGTCAACTGTGGATAGTCTGAAGGTAAAATGTTGTGGGTTAAGGGAAGATACTATGGAGTCCGGTAATGAGTTCCATGCTTCAACAACTCGATTACTAAAGTCATATTTTTTACAGTCCAATTTGGAGCAGTTAATATTAGGCTTGTATCTTTTGTGGGCTCTTGTGTTGTTGTGGTTGAAGCTGAAGTAGTCATTGACAGGCAGGACGTTGCAGCATATGATCCTGTGGGCAATATTTAGATCAGGTTTAAGGCATCGTAGTTCTAAGCTTTCTAGACCCACGATAGTGAGTCTAGTTTCGTAGGGTATTCTGTTTCGGGTAGAGGAGTGAAGGGCTCTTCTGGTGAAGTATCTTTGGACATTTTCGAGGGTGTTAATGTCCGAGATGCGGTATGGGTTCCAAACAGATGAGCTGTATTCTAGGATGGGTCTGGCGAAAGGTTTGTAAGCTCTGGTAAGTAGTGTGAGATTTCCAGAGCAGCAGCTACATAGGATTAGATTAACAACTCTTGAAGCTTTCTTGGTGACGTTGTTGCAGTGGGCTTTGGCACTTAGGTCTTTTGTTATTAGTACTCCGAGGTCCTCAACTGAGTGGGGATTATCTGTGATAATTTGTTTGTTCAGTTCGTATTTGGAGTTCAGATTCTTTTTGCCTCCACCCCGGTTTGTACTGGTTCTATAGAACGGGCAATAAACTGGTGATGATGTCACAGAGACAGTTCTGTTGGTGCCGGTCCATGGACACCACCATATTTTGGGGGATTTTTTAATTTTTTTATTGTTGGCTTTTGCTTCTGCGCATGCACAAAAGCCAAGTTTTCAGCACTGCGTATGCTCTGCCATCTTGTTTTCAACTCCCCCCCCCCTGCTATTTTTGCTTGTTTTTCAGCACTGTGCATGCACCCGCACGCCCATACTGAGCGGCCACTAGGCATGTAATGCATGGTCAGACACATGTGGCGCAGGTGGAAGCAAACCTGTGGCAAGATAAGTTAGAACCCACCCCAAGAAAAGAAGGACTAGCGGTTACATGACAGCAGTATTTCAGTATTTGAGGGGCTCCACAAAAGAGAGAGAGTAAACTTACTTTCCAAAGCACCAGAAGGGAAGACAAGAAACAGTGGGTAGAAACTAATCAGAATATAATAGAAATGAATAGAATAGAGTAGAGTAGAGTAGAGTAGAGTAGAGTAGAGTAGAGCAGAGCAGAGCAGAGCAGAGCAGAGCAGAGCAGAGCAGAGCAGAGCAGAGCAGAGCAGAACAGAACAGAACATTTCTTTTTACTTTGAATATATACTAATCACTGAAGCTTAAGGACCAGGAAGATACGAGATTCCATGAGGTGTGAAAGGAATTTTACAGATGGTTGAACCAAACAATGAGTACAAAGATTGCTGCATTAGAAGGGAACAAATAAAGTTAATATTTTCTTGTAAGTGAAAAATATCAGCTCAGATTTGAATCTTATTATTACCAGATTAGAAGTATATCTGATTGTTGAAAGTTTGCGATTAGTAAATTGGTTATACTTTATAGACTGAATAATCCTACCGCAGGTAGTAACACTGCATAAGAGACCTTTAGGAGGCTGTCGGGGAGACAGCCGGCTTATGTAAAGTCTTGTGTATGTACTGTTGCGTATATGTTGTGTATATGTATATACCCTAAATAAAACCTATTTTTTAAAAAAGAAAAGAATGTATACTAATCAGCTTAGAATAACTGAGTCTACGGAGAGAGGCGGCATACAAATAGATAGATAGATAGATAGATAGATAGATAGATAGATAGATAGATAGATAGATAGATAGATAAATAGATAAATAGATAAATAAACAAACAAACAAACTTTATTGTCACTTTGAACATACACTAATCGGCATACATTAAAATGAAATCACGTTGCATGCAGCTCTCAAAGGGTTTCCATCTCTAATATATACTACATAAATATTACTGTCTGTCTGTCTGTCTGTCTGTCTTATATGACACGGAGAAACAACACTTTAGTTTGGATGTATACATGTACATCTTGAAGCAAATTTTGCAAATTTACCAGACAGATGGCATAGGGAACAAAGTCGTTACAGAATTGGGTAGTCCTGCTAGAAATACTTCGAAACCTCCTCCCAAAGGGGAGCAACAAATCCAGACCATAAAGTAGGTGTGTGGGGTCTCAAGGGAAGAAGAATCAAAGAGAGAAGTGACCCGCAAAAGTCAGAACACTGAACCAGTGGGGCAGCTTGCCCTCAGAAGCTGTGGGTGCTACATCAGTGGAGGTATTTAAGAAGAGAGTGGACAGTCACTTGTCTGAGGGTTTCCTGTTTGAGCACGGGGTTCAAGTAGAAGACCCTCGAGGTCCCTTCTTGCTCTATTCTGAATTATTTGTGCAGGTGTGCGCAGGTGTCTGTGCGTGGAATGCAATTCACCATATATTGCATCTACCCTGTGCAGAAAGGGTTTCTGTCACTATTCCAATTCCACTCCAATTCTATAGATGGAACGGTAAATTGCCATCATGCATTTAATCTCAAGTCAGCAAAACATCTTCACAAAGGTTCATGCAAAGGTCACATTCTTCCTCTTAAGGAACTCTTTCCATTTGCTGGATTCTAACCATCAGGTATTGCTCCTTAAATTCCCTTCCATTAATATAGCCCAGCTTTCAAAGTGTTTTTAAGTTAGCTGGATTCTGTCCAGTTTTTCTCTCAAGACCAGTGTGTGTGTGTGTGTGTGTGTGTTTGTGTGTGTTGCAGGAGAAAACTGGAAGTAAATCCGATGCAGATAAAAAAATTAGGTGGGTGGATTTTTCCATAAAAAGCTGCCCATAAAAATTAATTAGAGAGGGAAGTTTAGGCTGGAGATCCTATGCATCGCTAGTGAAGCTAAATTAGTGGGGCACTTTACTACAATGCTGTTTTCTAATGTTTTCTTTTTTATTTCAGTTCATTGCCTGGTTCCACCCACTCCACAAGTTTTAATGGTGTCATATTGGTCTGTGGCTTCTTTATCTTCCCTTTCACTGGTGTCGAGTCACCCTGGTATATAGAAAGAGCATCACAGCTTCCTTTTTGTCTCTCAACTCCACCAGGGGCCATATTCCAAGGTAGATAAGCTTTTTATAGCCAACAACTATAATCTATAAGTGTAACATATTTTTGTTGATAATTGAAAGGAAGGGAGATACACACACACACACACACACATATATACTACTCAGGATATCACGCCTAATCTACAACCATTAACTAATCAGCATACCTCAGCTACATCAACGACCCCAGATGTTACCCCACTGACTCACCAGGAATTTTCTACACAGCAGGCAATTGCTGAGCCATCAGACCACACCCAGCCACCAGTATTTATAGAAGGAAGGCAGCTCAGGTCTCGCAGTGTTCGCCTTAGAACAAGGACAGAAACACCAGCCTGAAGATGACGAGTGAGACCTCGTCGAAACGTCACCAGAAATTTCAAAATCCTACACGGGAAGAAACCCGAATATACCAAGACCGTCATATATATATATACTGTATATATCTAGCACAGATACAGATTAATAGAGTTGCAGGCAGGGATGGGCCAGGCCCTGGAACGGCGGGAACACCATTCCGTTCCATGGAAATGGAGTGCAAAGACTAGCTCCATTGCCGCCGGGCATGCATGCACAAACGGTGCAACTCCGGTAAAAATTACTGGGTTTTTTGCTTCCGCACATGCACGGAAGGAAAGAAACTGGCAATTTTTCAACAAATCTCGCTGCCAAAAGAATGTCCACATCAGATTTTGGCTGCTACACATGTGCAGCAGCCGAATCTCACTGTGGCGCCAAGAGCGGCAGCTGGTGCCACCAACAACAGCGGCCTTCCTGAGCTTCAGCCCCATGGCCTGCTTTCTTCTCTCCTGCGCCGCAGGCATCTCTCGGCATGGCGATGGCCACAACTCACTCGGGGTGCCATCGCCATGCCAAGAGAAGCCTGCAATGTGGGAGAGAACAGAACAGGCCACCTGGCTTCCTCCCTGCACCGCATGCCATCTTCTTGGCGCGGCACGGGAGAAGCCATCGTTCAAACACCAGAGAGAAAGGTAGGGCAGGTGGTGGGCAGGGGAGCACATGGGCCGCTCGCAGTGGAGCCGCCACTCGTGGCAGAGCAGATGGTGGATGGGCAGGCAGGATTCCCTTGAGTACCATTTGTTGGGGGTCAGGGGAAAGGGAGGGTCTTGCCTTCTCTTTCTGCTCAAGATCCCCATGGACAATTGGTGGGCCACTGTGTGACATAGAATGCTGGACTCGATGGGCTTTGGGCTGCTTCAGCAGGGCTCTTCTTTGGTTCTTATGTTCCTATGTTCTTATTTCTGGGAGGGGACACCTGCGTACAAAATATGCACTTCCGTCATGATGTGAACCAGTGGGGAAGGTAAGTCGGACCCACCATGCTACATCTGCAGCTGTCATGCTTTCCTTGAAAAGACATTTTAATTTCAGCATGGAGAGAGTGTCATCTGTAAACACCCCTTTCAAGCATCTCCTTGCAATCCCTTCTTACGACTTTCTTTATCCTTGCTGTCTCCACCACTTGGTTTGCAGATCCTCTAGCTGGTTAGACACACACACACACACACACACATCCAAAAGGTTTTTATTCCAATTGTGATGCTCATCTCATTTGAAAATTCAAAACAATGTTCTTTATAATGAAAATTCACTTAAACCAAGCCCTCTTTTGGTATAGCAAAGAGCACTTGTCTCCAAACAAATTGATAATTTGTACAAGTCCCTTATCAGTTCTGTGATACTTAGCTTGCAGCTGTGAGGCAATTCAAAGTCCTTCTTTCACAAAGTGAAACACACTTTGCTCTGGTTTAGTTTCCAAGTGGGGAAAAATCAGCACACAAAAGGTCAAAGTCAGTAAAGCAGTCATGAAACACAACAATCAGATAATCCTCCACAATGACCAAACCCACAGGCTGCTATTTATAGCAGTCTCAATAATTACCACAGCCCCACCCAACCACAGGTGGCCTCATTTTCTTTGATAATAACCTCTCAGTTGTTGCTGCCTATACATCGCTCTCCGCATGTGTGGCTGTATCATTAACTCTTGTTCTGAATCCAAGGAGGAGCTAGATAATTGATGACCTTCTGAGCTGCCTCCACACTCTCCTCCCTGTCACTCATGTCTTCTTGGTCAAAGGAGCCTTCATCAACAGATTCCACTGGGAGCAAAACAGGCCTGCGGCATGTGGATGTCTCCCCCACATCCACAGTCCTTGGGGCAGGAACTAGGCCAGAGCTAACCACAAGACCTTCAGATATGGAAAGTCATGGTCTGATTTTGGGCCAGGCTCTGGGCAACCTGAGAGGCAGCTAAACAGGCAGCTCCAAGTGCTCACTTATGCTCAACCAGCTCTTCCTCAGCACAATTGAAGGAGAGCCACTTATTTTCTCCACAAGTAATATTGCATCAATCCACAAATGCTTCTCTGTTTGCCTTGCATTGAAACACCAAGGACAAACACCACTCACCAGGCTTCTTAAGGAAGCCACTTCTGAAAAGCTTGCTAAGAAGATACAAAGGACTTAAGCAAGCAGTCACAAAGTCTGTAAATGTATGTGTCTGTGTGCAGTGTGCAGTGTGAGTATAGTGTAGGGTATGTGTGTGTGTGTTTATAACATTGCTGAGTCTCTGCATTGAAAATAGGTAGAAAATAATTTTATATACGTAACAAAAACGAGTATCTGTTCCAGTGGCGAGTTGCTCTTAGAACTGGTAGTGGCGGCAGGAGGCTCCACCTACCCAACCAGGTCGTTTCTGTGCATGTGCAGGAGCGGCGCACACATGTGCAAGTTTGCACACAAACCAGTGGCAAACGAAATCAGAACCCACCACTGATCTGTTCCCAGTTGTTTGTTTCTATCATGCCAATGAAACCATCTCTGTCTTATTCATGCTGTTACTGTGATAGTATGTGAAAAAGATCTTGAAATATGGAGCAAAAAAAAGGGCTGCCTAGGGAAGAGTCAGATAAGAGAAGTCACAGTCCATAGCGGCATAATGGGTGGGTGAAGAGGCTCCGAAGGAACTCACCCTCTGGGTTCTCAGGCTGCAAATGAGACGGTGCCAGACTTGTTCTTTCAGACCTGCAAGATTCTGTTAATGCCCGATTATAATAAAGCAGAATTAGTTCATCTGATTGGGTTTCTTATCTGATCTCCCTGGGAAAGGAAAGTGGAAGGAAAGGAAAGGAGAGGAGCCGAGTGGAGAAGAGAGGAGAGGAAAAGAAAGGAAAGGTGTAAGGGAGGAGAGGAGAGGAAACGAGGTTCGACTACTGTAACACTCTCTACATGGGGCTACCTTTGAAAAGTGTTCGGAAACTTCAGATCGTGCAGAATGCAGCTGCGAGAGCAGTCATGGGCTTCCCCAGGTATGCCCATGTTACACCAACACTCCGCAGTCTGCATTGGTTGCCGATCAATTTCCGGTCACAATTCAACGTGTTGGTTATGACCTATAAAGCCCTTCATGGCATCAGACCAGAATATCTCCAAGACCGCCTTCTGCTGCACGAATCCCAGCGACCGATTAGGTCCCACAGAGTGGGCCTTCTCCGGGTCCCATCAACTAAACAATGTCGGTTGGCGGGCCCCAGGGGAAGAGCCTTCTCTGTGGCGGCCCCGACTCTCTGGAACCAGCTCCCCCCCAGAGATTAGAACTGCCCCTACCCTCCTTGCCTTTCGCAAACTCCTTAAAACCCACCTTTGTCGTCAGGCATGGGGGAACTGAGATATCTCCCCCGGGCCTATATAATTTATGTATGGTATGTTTGTAGGTATGTGTGCTTAAAAATGGGGTTTTTTAACTGTTTTAAATTTTAAATTGTAAATTATTAGATTTGTCAGGAACAGTTTTTTGTTGTGTTGTGAGCCGCCCCGAGTCTATGGAGAGGGGCGGCATACAAATCTAATAAATAAATGAATGAATGAATGAATGAATGAATGAATGAATGAATAAATAAATAAATAAATAAATAAATAAATAAATAATGGAATGGAATGGAAAGGAAAGGAAAGGAAAGGAAAGGAAAGGAATGGAAAGGAAAGGAAAGGAAAGGAAAGGAATGGAATGGAAAGGAAAGGAAAGGAATGGAAAGGAAAGGAAAGGAATGGAATGGAAAGGAAAGGAAAGGAATGGAAAGGAAAGGAAAGGAATGGAATGGAAAGGAAAGGAATGGAATGGAATGGAAAGGAAAGGAAAGGAAAGGAATGGAAAGGAAAGGAAAGGAATGGAAAGGAATGGAATGGAATGGAATGGAATGGAAAGGAAAGGAAAGGAAAGGAAAGGAAAGGAAAGGAATGGAAAGGAAAGGAAAGGAATGGAATGGAAAGGAAAGGAATGGAATGGAATGGAAAGGAAAGGAAAGGAATGGAATGGAATGGAAAGGAAAGGAAAGGAAAGGAAAGGAAAGGAAAGGAATGGAATGGAATGGAATGGAAAGGAAAGGAAAGGAATGGAAAGGAAAGGAAAGGAATGGAATGGAAAGGAAAGGAAAGGAATGGAAAGGAAAGGAAAGGAATGGAATGGAAAGGAAAGGAATGGAATGGAATGGAATGGAAAGGAAAGGAAAGGAAAGGAAAGGAATGGAAAGGAAAGGAATGGAAAGGAAAGGAATGGAATGGAATGGAAAGGAATGGAATGGAATGGAATGGAATGGAAAGGAAAGGAAAGGAAAGGAAAGGAAAGGAAAGGAAAGGAATGGAAAGGAAAGGAAAGGAATGGAATGGAATGGAATGGAAAGGAAAGGAATGGAATGGAATGGAATGGAATGGAATGGAATGGAATGGAAAGGAAAGGAAAGGAATGGAAAGGAAAGGAAAGGAATGGAAAGGAAAGGAAAGGAATGGAAAGGAAAGGAAAGGAAAGGAATGGAAAGGAAAGGAAAGGAAAGGAATGGAATGGAAAGGAAAGGAATGGAAAGGAAAGGAAAGGAAAGGAATGGAAAGGAAAGGAATGGAATGGAATGGAAAGGAAAGGAAAGGAAAGGAATGGAAAGGAAAGGAAAGGAAAGGAAAGGAAAGGAATGGAAAGGAAAGGAATGGAATGGAATGGAAAGGAAAGGAAAGGAAAGGAAAGGAAAAAGGGATAAAGTATGTTTTTACACTTTTTAGATGGCATTGGGGGCCAAGAATGTAATGTGGATCTTCCCCTGAACAAACATGTCTTTATTAGTTTACAACCTCTCTGATTTCCCACCCCCTCTGGCATTTAGTTGTGGTTAGCCAAGGATGATGTAAAGAGATGAGAAAATGTCTAACAGAAAATAGTATCAGCAATAACTCAAGAGAACTTTACCATGCGTTCACTCTCTCCCTGCTGTTTCCTTTAAAACAGCTTTGGTTTAAGCAATTTGTGTTGGGTGGAATGTTTACAGATTCTGGTTTATTAGTCTATTTTGTTAGTCCATAAATAGGCATATTGGTATAATGGTACCGGAGTATACACTGGATTCAACTATATTGTCCTGTATCTTACACAGTTGCAACATGGGAGGTTGGAAGCAAATAAAGTTCAGAGAGGAGAAACAATCACCATATCTGAAACACATGATGCCATGGAAAACGTGGTTAATTTGTCCTGCAGGCCCAACAAACTTTAGAGAGGCAGAATATGCAACAACAACGGAACAGACGGTATCCTGATGGCATTTTTTGTGCTGACACACAAGGGCGACCGAGAGCATAATAATACAGAAATGCCTGTAGTGGGATTTCTAAATAAACATGCATGGGATTGAATTGCTTATAAGTAATAATCAGAATACATACCAAGAAGCCAAAATACAAAGGTATATTACTTTATTATTCTGGAATCATATCAGGATCCTCTATACGTGAGAGAATCGCAATACAAAATGTAAAGAACCTAGAAAATATTTTGCAAACAGAAAATGTGTGACGCAATGGAGTAGCAATCGCTTGAGTGTCTTTTATTTTTATGAAACGCTTAGCTGCTAAATGCTTCTTCTGTTGGTCCCTCATCTGTTGCTGCAACAATGCAGATGTCTACAAGTTTTTATTCAGCGTTATTAACTACATGTGGAAGACTGTCATTGTGACGAGGAACAGTTCGCTCTCTTCAAGGTCACGTTAATTTGGTACCGGAAGACAGTAAGTGAGTGAAGACATCATAATCATTACATTATGGATTATATCATTATCACCACCTTGATGCTGTTGCAAATTAAAATGGACAGCTGCTGGGCTGAGTGGCTTTTAGTCTTTCGTCTCCTGCTTGCTGAAGTGCAGAAACTCTGCACCCTGCAATGAGGAGTGAAAGAGGATGAGGCCAATTCACACAAGGAATGTTACGCTATTCTGGGATATCTTACTTGATACTTGCAATACTTAGCAATTGAAGCAGACCTGCTTATTGTTAGCCGCCCCGAGTCTACGGAGAGGGGCGGCATACAAATCCAATAAATTATTATTAATTATTATTATCAAGCTGTAGCTCTGATTATTTCATTTATTTTATGAAGCAATGAGGCTGATCAAATTTACAATTGTTGCTTCAAGGTAAGTAAGCAGCTTCAACTATTTAAGTGACTGAAAGGCCTCTACTCCAATGTTTCCCAACCTTGGCAACTTGAAGATATTTGGACTTCAACTCCCAGAATTCTGGGAGTTGAAGTCCAAATATCTTCAAGTTGCCAAGGTTGGGAAACACTGCTCTACTCTAATCAAACTTCACTAATGATATTTCCAGCCATAACTGTGAGTGCCACTATTTTACTGCACTTCCAGTTCCAGGCCTAGTTTAAAAAAAAAGGTGGACATTTATTTCCAAAGTACCATCTACAGCAGGAGTGTCAAACTCAAGGCCCACTAGTCAGATTTGGCCTGTGGGGTGTTTAGATCTGGTCTGCAGGGCTGGCTTGGAAACATTAAAGAATTGGCCCACAGTGCCTCTGCCAGCAAAAGCAGACTGTATGGGGGAGGGGCCCCCACACCCCATTTTTGGCCACAATGACCTCTTGCAGCCCTCTGCCAGGGAAAACGGAGCCCAGGAGGGTTGCATGCGCCTAGCCAAGCTCCATTTTTGCTTGCAGAAAACAAACAAAACAAAAGGAGAAATGTTTCCCCTTTTGCTTAAATTTTATAATTTAGGTAAGAAGGGACAGGAAAGGAGAAAGGGAAAGAGGAAAGACAAAGAAAAAGAAAGAAAATGGGAAGAGAGCAACAAAGGAAAAATAAGGAAGGAGAGGAAGGAAGGAAGGGAGGGAGGAAGGAAGGAAGAGAAGAAGGAAGGAAGGAAGAGAGGAAGGAAGGAAGGAAGAGAGGAAGGAAGAGAGGAAGGAAGGAAGATTATAATGAGAGTGAGGAAAGGTCTCAGGGAAGTCCTGTTTTAGCACTTGGCCACCACAGGCGCCCCCGACGCGAGTGATGTCAAGCTGGCCACGCCCACCCCTGGCCATGCCCACCCCTGGTCACACCCATCTCTGGCCACGCCCACACCCAGCCGTCCGAGGTCAAACACAACCTGATGCGACCTTCAACGAGTTTGACACCCCTGGTCTACAGTGTCCAATCAATGTTACAGTTGCTTAATTCTCTGTTCTAACGCGATGACCTCTCTTTCCATCTCATACGGGAGGTCGGCGTTCACTTGCTCTGCAAAATATTTCTTAATTTCTTCCACCTCCTTCTCCCAAAACTCTTTGGAAACGTTGCAGAGTTTCTGCAGGCTAACCCTTTCCAAGCCTTTCAAGTTCAGTCCTGTGTCGCTGGGGATGTAGCCAATGGCCGTCAGCTGCGCGCAGTCTTCTTCTCCCTGGATGCGGTTAAACATCCATTCCAGCACCCGAGAGTTTTCGCCGAAGCCGGGCCAGAGGAATCTTCCTTGTTCATCTTTCCGGAACCAGTTGACATGGAAGATCTTTGGCAGTTTTGCTGTAGGCCGATGGGCCATGCTGAGCCAGTGGGAAAGATATTGACCGAAGTTGTACCCGAAGAAAGGCCTCATGGCAAAAGGATCGTGCATGATGATCTTCCCTGAGAAGAAAAATAAAAGCATCCACAGTTAGTCTAGCATTATGTCTACGATCACCTGGCCAACATTTTATTCACTTGAAATCTTTATTTACCCAATGACCTAATTGCAGGCCCTGCATGGGGTGGCAATTGTTTACATCAGTGATTAAATTCAATTTTTTTACTGTCAGTTTGGTAGGCATGGCTTGGTGGGCATGGCAGGGGAAGGATACTGCAAAATCCCCATTCCCTCCCCACTCCTGAGGGAAGGATATTGCAAAATCCCCATTCCCTCCCCATGCCTAGGGGAAGGATACTGCAAAATCCCTATTCCCTCCCCACTCCTGGGGGAAGGATATTGCAAAATCCCCATTCCCTCCCCATTCCTGGGGGAAGGATACTGCAAAATCCCCATTCCTGGGGGAAGGATACTGCAAAATCCCTATTCCCTCCCCACTCCTGGGGGAAGGATATTGCAAAATCCCCATTCCCTCCCCATTCCTGGGGGAAGGATACTGCAAAATCCCCATTCCTGGGGGAAGGATACTGCAAAATCCCCATTCCCTCCCCACTCCTGGGGGAAGGATATTGCAAAATCCCCATTTCCTCCCCATTCCTGGGGGAAGGATACTGCAAAATCCCCATTCCTGGGGGAAGGATACTGCAAAATCCCTATTCCCTCCCCACTCCTGGGGGAAGGATATTGCAAAATCCCCATTCCCTCCCCACTCCTGGGGGAAGGATACTGCAAAATCCCCATTCCCTCCCCACTCCTGGGGGAAGGATATTGCAAAATCCCCATTCCCTCCCCACTCCTGGGGGAAGGATATTGCAAAATCCCCATTCCCTCCCCACTCCTGGGGGAAGGATATTGCAAAATCTCCATTCCCTACCCACTCCTGGGGGAAGGATATTGCAAAATCCCCATTCCCTCCCCACTCCTGGGGGAAGGATATTGCAAAATCCCCATTCCCTCCCCATGCCTGGGGGAAGGATATTGCAAAATCCCCATTCCCTCCCCATGCCTGGGGGAAGGATACTGCAAAATCCCCATTCTCTCCCCACTCCTGGGGGAAGGATATTGCAAAATCCCCATTCCCTCCCCATGCCTGGGGGAAGGATACTGCAAAATCCCCATTCCTGGGGGAAGGATACTGCAAAATCCCCATTCCTGGGGGAAGGATACTGCAAAATCCCCATTCCCTCCCAACTCATGGGGGAAGGATATTGCAAAATCCCCATTCCCTCCCCACTCCTGGGGGAAGGATACTGCAAAATCCCCATTCCCTCCCCACTCCTGGGGGAAGGATACTGCAAAATCCCCATTCCCTCCCCACTCCTGGGGGAAGGATACTGCAAAATCTCCATTCCCACCGCATTCTGGGGCCAGCCAAAAGTGGTTCTCCAAAGTCCAAACTACTCAAAATTTCTCCAAACTACTCAAAATTTCCACTACTGGAACCTGTCAGAACCTGCTGGATTTCATCCCTGGTTTAAGTACCAAAGTGTAGTAGTTTTACTATGTATGTATGTATGTATGTATGTATGTATGTATGTATGTATGTATGTGAGGGAGGGAGGGAGGGAGGGAGGGAGGAAGGAAGGAAGGAAGGAAGGAAGGAAGGAAGGAAGGAAGGAAGGAAAGTTCTTTCAAACGTTCAGAATTTCTAGGTGAAAGTATTGAGCCGCGCACTTTCAATGCCAAGGCATTATTTCACATTAACTTACCTTTATATTCAGCAGCGGCTGTTGCTTCTGATCTCATTGTTGCACCAATGAATACCCCGTGCTGCCAGTTAAAAGCCTCATAAACTAGAGGCACACCTGGAGAAAATAGAATGGTTGGAATATTTAAAGGTTACTGGTGCTGCATCTAATTGAGTTTGCTGCTTTAGATCAGCGGCAGCAGCTGGCCTACGCTCACCAGCGTTTGTAAATTTGGGATCACTGCATAGCCATCCTTCCTGTGGCTTATCTAATCTATTCAGAATGCAAACAGTTCTATCTATTTTAAGGTACAAAGAATCAGGGAAGGGGATTTATGTTAGCTAAGGCACGTTTGCCTCTGCAAAGGTACTGCTGAGTAATACATGGGGTGGGAAGAGAGTTCAGAATTGTGAATGGCAGGAAAATGCGACTTTCTCTGATCAAAGGCTGTTCTATCACTTCTATATTGTTGTGGTTGGCTCTGGCCCTGCTCCTGCCCCAAGGACTGTGGATGTGGGGAGACATCCACATGCTGCAGGCCTGTTTTGTCCCCAGTGGAATCTGCTAATGAAGGCTCCTCTGACCAAGAAGACATGAGTGACAGGGAGGAGGAGAGTGTGGCAGACAGCTCAGAAGGAGATCAATTATCTAGTTCCTCCTTGGATTCAGAACAAGAGTTAATGATACAGCCACGCATGTGGAGAGCGATGCATAGGCAACAACAACTGAGAGATTATTATCAAAGAAAATGAGGCCACCTGTGGTTGGGTGGGGCTGTGGTAATTAGTGAGGCTGCTATAAATAGCAGCCTGTGGGTTTGGCCATTGTGGAGGATTATCTGATCGTTGTGTTTCGTGACTGCTTTATTGACTTTGACTTTTTATGTGCTGATTTTTCCCCGCTTTGAAACTAAACCAGAGCAAAGTGTGTTTCACTTTGTGAAAGAAGGACTGTGAATTGCCTCACAGCTGCAAGCTAAGTTACACAGAACTGATAAGGGACTTGTACAAATTACCAGTTTGTTTGGAGACGAGTGCTCTTTGCTATACCAAAAGAGGGCTTGGTTTAAGTGAATTTTCATTATAAAGAACATTGTTTTGAATTTTCAAACGTGTGTGTGTCTGAAATTTGTACCTGTGCATTTTTGGGAGGATTCTACCAGAGAGCCCGACAGAACATATATGTACCATGAAATGCTATTGCGGTCTACAAATGAACTTCAGCTAGACATATTAAGCCCTATAGTTGGTGCCCTACAGAAATGTTGGGACTGCAATTCTTACCAGATATTCTGCTAAGAAATATCTTTCTTTTCTGCAGCAGCCTAGCCGACTTTAAAAAAAATGCAGGTGGCCTAGAATCATGGCTTAGAAGAGGTCACTTAATTCAACCTCTCTGTTCAAAGAAGGAATTCAAATTAAGGTATCTCTGGGGGCGGGCGTCTAGCTCTGCATAAAGATAACCCAAAAATGAGCACTTCTCCCCAATCATTTCCTTATATATCTTCTAGAGCAGTGGTCACCACCATGGACCACTGGCGGTCTGAAAGAAAAGTTGGTGGTCCACAGTATAATGTTGGTAGTCTGCAGAGTGTTCCAAGTATATCAATGGTTATTGAAAAGGATATCCATGTGCCTCCTGTTTGTTGAAGCAGGCATGATTCCCTTGGGTACCATTTGTTGGGGCTCATGGGAAAGGGAGGGTTTTGCCTTCTCTTTCTGCTCAAGATCCCCATGGACAATTGGTGTGCCACTGTGTGACACAGAATGCTGGACTCGATGGGCTTTGGCCCAATTCAGCATGGCTCTCCTTATGTTCTTATAATAATTATTTGCATTTTTTGTACTGCATTAAATACTATTTATCTTTTTTTAAAAATTCATAGTAGTGGTCAGTGGAATTTAAAATTATGAATTTAGTGGTCCCTGAGATCCAAAAGTTTGGTGATCACTGTTCTAGAGCAGGGGTGACAAACTCAAGGCCCAGGGCCCAGATCCGGCCCATGGGGTGCTTAGATCTGGCCAGTGGGACCATCCTTTAAATAGCAAAGGACCAGCTCGTAATGCCTTTGCCAGCAAAAATAGAGTTTGTTAGGGGTGCGCTTGGGCCCCCAAGCTATGTTTTCACTGGCAGAGGCTTGCAAGAGGCCGTCCCAGTCAAAAATGGAGCTGACGAGCCCGTTTTCACTAGCAGAGCACTTGGGCCACCACAGGCGATTTCCCTACACAAGTGACACCATGCTGGCCACGCCCACCCTGGCCATGCCCACCCGAGTTCAGACACAACCCTGATGCGTCTCTCAATGAAATTGAATTTGACACCGCTGCTCTAGACTTATTTATTTATTTATTTATTTATTTATTAGATTTGTATGCCGCCCCTCTCCGTAGACTCGGGGCGGCTCACAGCATACAATAAGACAATTCACAACAAATCTAATAAATTTAAAAAACATATAAAAACCCCATTATTAAACCAGTCATACACACAGTCACACCATGCATAAATTATATAGGCCTGGGGGAGGGAGGGGGAATGCCTCAATTCCCCCATGCCTGACGGCAGAGGTGAGTTTTGAGGAGTTTATGGAAGGCAAGGAGGGTGGGGGCAGTTCTAATCTCTGGGGGGAGGGTCCAGAGGGTCAGGGCCACCACAGAGAAGGCTCTTCCCCAGGGACCCACCAGACGACATTGTTTAGTCGATGGGACCCGGAGAAGGCCAACTCTGTGGGACCTAATCGGTCACTGAGATTTGTGCGGCAGAAGGTGGTCCCGGAGATATTCTGGTCTGATGCCATGAAGGGCTTTATAGGTCATAACCAACACTTTGAATTGTGACCGGAAATTGATCGGCAACCAATGCAGACTGTGGAGTGTTGTTGTGACATGGGCATACCTGGGGAAGCCCATGATTGCTCTCGCAGCTGCATTCTGCACAATCTGAAGTTTCCGAACACTTTTCAAGGGTAGCCCCATGTAGAGAGCATTACAGTAGTCGAATCTCAAGGTGATGAGGGCGTGAGTGACTGTGAGCAATGAGTCCCGGTCCAGATAGGGCCGCAACTGGTGCACCAGGCGAACCTGGGCAAACGTCCCCCTCACCACAGCTGAAAATCTATCGAAGTAAAATAGTGGTAAGATAGGCTTCATACTCCTATAATAGGGATTGAGTGGTGCTGTGAGGATGCCATTGTCACTAATGAGCAAATGGACTGTCGCTAGTCTAACAATAATTAACTCTTATTGTTAATTAGTAATATTTAACTGAAATCTGACTTCTTACCATTTAAGACAATTAACTCTGTATCTCAGGCACAGAAAAGACATCTTTTATGTGACGCTTTTGTTATTTTCTTTCCTCTTCTTTTCCTGAATGTAATTTGTCCCCAATATTTATCCATATTTTAATTTAATTTAATTTAATTTAATTTAATTTAATTTATTCAACTTCTATGCTGCCCAATCTTGTAGGACTCAGGGCGGCTTACAACAATAAAAATAATACAATGGTACAGTAATAAAAAAATAAGTCAAACAACAACAATAAATAAAACCCCATGACGCTAACAAACCCAATTATAACCACCACCACCCCACCCACCCCAAAACCAATCTAACAAAAATCCATGTCAACGAAGCAGTGGAAGTGATGTGCCGGTGCCTGGAGGCTTTTGGGGTCTGTATGGGTGTCAACAGAATCAAACTCAACCCGGATAAGATGGAGTGGCTGTGGGTTCTGTCTCCCAGGGACAATTCCATCTGTCCATCCATAACCCTGGGGGGGGGAATTATTGACCCCCTCAGAGAGGGTCCGCAACTTGGGCGTCCTCCTCGATCCACAGCTCACATTAGAGAAACATCTTTCAGCTGTGGCGAGGGGGGCGTTTGCCCAGGTTTGCCTGGTGCACCAGTTGTGGCCCTATCTGGACCAGGACTTACTGCTCACAGTCACTCATGCCCTCATCATCTCGAGGTTAGACTACTGTAATGCTCTCTACATGGGGCTACCTTTGAAAAGTGTTCGGAAACTTCAGATCGTGCAGAATGCAGCTGCGAGAGCAATCATGGGCTTCCCAAGGCACAGTCTGCATTGGTTGCCGATCAATTTCCGGTCACAATTCAAAGTGTTGGTTATGACCTATAAAGCCCTTCATGGCATCGGACCAGAATATATCCGGGACCGCCTTCTTCCGCACGAATCCCAGTGACCGGTTAGGTCCCACAGAGTTGGCCTTCTCCGGGTCCCGTCGACTAAACAATGTCATTTGGCGGGACCCAGGAGAAGAGTCTTCTCTGTGGCGGCCCCGACCCTCTGGAACCAGCTCCCCACGGAGATCAGAACTGCCCCCACCCTCCTTGCCTTTCGTAAAGTTCTTAAGACCCATCTCTGCCATCAGGCATGGGGGAATTGAGACATCTCCCCCGGGCCTATACAGTTTATGCATGGTATGTTTGTGTGTATGTTTGCTTTTAATAATGGGGTTTTTAGTGTTTTTTAAATTATTAGATTTGTTCTTACATTGTCTTTGTTATTGTTGTGAGCCACCCCGAGTCTACGGAGAGGGGCAGCATACAAATCTAATAGATAGATAGATAGATAGATAGATAGATAGATAGATAGATAGATAGATAGATAGATAGATAGATATCAAACAAACATGATTCAGCCATGTCTAATATAGTTCATGCCCCCAGGCCTGTCGACAAAGCCAGGTTTTATCAGCTTTTTGAAAAACCAGAAGAGTGGGATCACTACGAACATTGGAGAGGCGTTGGTTCCATAGATTTTTCTAATTTTTTAGACAACCTAATTTACACAAATGACTCTGAATTGTTTTCAATACTTTTTTTAAAGTTGAAAGATCCAGTAATCTTAGTTTGCAGTTCTTACCTTCAGGTCTCCTTCCTCCAAATATGATGCCCTCAATTGGGACCCCTTCTGGATTTTCCCAGGCAGGATCAATTATAGGACACTGGCTAGCAGGACAGCAGAATCGGGAATTGGGATGAGCACAAGGTTCCTCTGTTCAAAAAATATTCAGACAAATATATGTCACATGTCCATCATTGCAGTAACCAGAAATGCAACCCAAATAACAGAGAAATGGAAAGATAGGTCTCCTTCGTACCATTCTCGACAGTCCATTTTTTCTTCTTCCAAGACACGAGAGTAATGTCTGGTGGAAGCACCTGATCAATACCTTCCCAATATATGCCTCCATCACTAGTTTCTCCAACGTTGGTGAAGATGGTATTCTTTTTTATTGTCTTCATAGCATTGGGATTGGTTTTCACAGAGGTTCCAGGGGCAACTCCAAAAAAGCCATTCTCTGGGTTGATGGCTCTTAAATTGCCTAGGAAACATTAGGTAAGATCATCATTTACAAGGTGGTAAGATACCAGAGAGACAGTGGAAATCTTTTCTATTATCATCTCCTCTTCTTTCTGTCCATTCATCACAACTTATTCTCCTCTCTCTGAATCTTCATAGAGATTCCCAGCCATCTGAGCCATTGTTGTGCTTTTTCAAAAGGCAACTGAACTTTGTTTTTGCTTGAAGATGTTTCACTTTTCATCCGAGAACTGAAGAAGCTTCTTGAATGAGAAGCGAAACGTCTTCAAGCAAAAACAAAGGAAGTTCAGTTTATTTATTTGTTTGTTTGTTTGTTTATTTATTAGACTTGTATGCCGCCCCTCTCCGCAGACTCAGGGTGGCTAACAGCAGTAAAAAAGACAAATATAACAAATCTAATATTAAAAAGTAATTTTAAAATTTAAGAAAAACCAATCATACAAACAGACATACCATGCATAAATTTTATAAGCCTAGGGGGAAGGGAATATCTCAATTCCCCCATGCCTGATGACAGAGGTGGGTTTTAAGGAGCTTATGAAAGGCAAGGAGGGTGGGGGCAACCCTGATATCCAGGGGGGGGAGTTGGTTCCAGAGGGTCGGGGCCACCACAGAGAAGGCTCTTCCCCTGGGTCCCGCCAAACGACATTGTTTAGTCAACGGGACCCAGAGAAGGCCCACTCTGTGGGACCTAACCGGTCGCTGGGATTCGTGCGTCAGAAGACAGTCCCGGAGATATTCTGGTCTGATGCCATGAAGGGCTTTATAGGTCATAACCAACACTTTGAATTGTGACCGGAAACCGATCGGCAACTAATGCAGTTGCCTTTTGAAAAAGCATCTTTGGGACCTACCTCCAAATATTCATCAACCCAGTCTTTACCCAACTCTACTGTAACTTTCCCCCTTTTTTCCCCTGCTATTCTTTTTGTCTTCCTTAATTCCATCTGATACTCTCTGGTTGAACCAGGATTACCGCTCCCAAAATTTAAGTTAGCATGGAAGAATAGTGACAGCATAGGGGCAGGCTAACTTAACTTTGAAATGACCCAAGTTGAAATATCATGAGCCCCTTAAATGATCATTTAGGGTTCTTCCCATCCTTCACTTAATCACCTGCATTCACAAAATGTGCTATTTTTCATCCGGCCTTTTTAATTGCCTAGTCTCTCCTGGGAATGTTGGAATAGTCTCCCATTTTTCTAAGCAACTCAGTCTCGTATACTTCAAGGGCTTTCCATATCCTTCACCACTTCCCCTTCTATAAAGAAATCCAGAACATTAGAGAAAGTCCTCGGAGAACAATCGTTCTAACATTCCAGGGCTTGGCATTTGCAGAACCCTTGATTCCAACTAAATCTGGTATGATTTATAAGATAATTGCAGCAAAAACCGCTCATTGGCCATATTTCTGGCAAGCTCAGTAGCTTACTGGAATAATCTCACAGTTGAAATTGAACTCCCCCCCCTTTTCTGAACGCTCCCAGAAAGACACTTAAAACTGAATTATTTTGTAAAGCATTTTGGATTTTACCATCAATTTATTTTTACTGGTAAGTGGGTGTAACTTATGAAATCATTTTGTTTTAGAAGTTTTTAATTTATGCTGTGGATATTTTACTGTTGCCTTATATCATGCAAACTGCAAAGTCGATTTTGACTGCCCAAGGATATAAATCCAATATATAAATAGTGCACACCAATGCCTGTCTCAAATGTGTACAAATTAATCATTACCTTTTCCCTTCTTGGAACAACAACACAATTGATGGGAGGGAAAAGATAAATAGTATAGTTTTCCCCAGTTAACTGGAACAGAGCTTTGGACCATCAACTCCCAGCTGAATTCTAAGTAAATTACCTTTGTCGTCGAATTTCATCCAAGCAATATCGTCTCCAACGCATTCCACTTTCCACCCTGGCAAAGATGGATTCATCATAGCCAGGTTGGTTTTTCCGCACGCGCTAGGAAAGGCTGCTGCAAAGTATTTTTTTTCACCTTTTGGATTTGTGATCCCTAAAATCTGTTAAAAAACACAAGAAATGTTTTTTTCCCCCAAAAAAATAAATCAACATGCAGCACCAAGCAAAATAGCAATACATTTATTGGATGCTTAATGGCATTAAGATATGATGAGTGTTCTTAACAGCAACTTCCAAACTTATTATTATTCTGAAACTTCAACTAATCTTGTTGCAGGTGAAATATAGTTCAGGGAATTTAAGATTATAGTTCACAGCAGGGGTTCCGAGTTTGGTTACTTTAAGACTTGTGGACTCCAACTCCAGAATACCTCAACCATAACATGAAGTTGAAGTCTTAAAGTTACCAAGTAGTTGAAGCAGGGGTGAAATTAAAAATTTGCCTCTATCCGTTCTGTGGGCGTGGCTTGGTAGGCATGGCATGGGAAGGATACTGCAAAAATCTCCGTTCCCACCCCACTCCAGGGGAAGGATATTGCAAAATCCCCATTCGCACCCCACTCTGGGGCCAGTCAGAGGTGGAATTTGCCGGTTCTCAAAACTACTCAACATTTCCATCACCAGTTCTCCAGAACCTGTCAGAACCTGTTGGATTTCACCCAGTAAAAGGCAGCCATTCGCGGCCCTCCTGGAACGCTCCGGTGGGGGGGGAGCACGCGCGTTTGCGCACACCCACCCTTTAGCTTTCTGTGCATTCAAAGAATCATGGCCTGAAGCAGTCCCGCCCAGGAGCCACCAGTGGGAAGAAGTTTGTTTGTTTGTTTGTTTGTTTGTTTGTTTGTTTGTTTGTTTGTTTCTTTCTTTCTTTCTTTCTTTATTTATTTATTTATTTATTTATTTATTTATTTATTTATTTATTTATTTATTTATTTATTTATTTATTTATTTATTTATTTATTTATTTATTTATTTATTTATTTATTTATTTATTTATTTATTTATTTATTTATTTATTTATTTATTTATTTATTTATTATATTTGTATGCCGCCCCTCTCCGTAGAGACTTGGGGGCGGCTCACAATACAATAAAACAGTTCATGACAAATCTAATAATTTACAATTTAAAATATTTAAAAAACCCATTATTAAAAAGACATACATACAAACATACTATACATAAATTATATAGGCCCGGGGGAAATATCTCAGTTCCCCCATGCCTGACGACAAAGGTGAGTTTTGAGAAGTTTACGAAAGGCAAGGAGGGTAGGGGCAGTTCTAATCTCTGGGGGGAGCTGGTTCCAGAGAGTCGGAGCCACCACAGAGAAGGCTCTTCCCCTGGGGCCTGCCAACCGACATTGTTTAGTCGACGGGACCCGGAGAAGGCCGACTCTGTGAGACCTAACCGGTCGCTGGGATTCGTGCGGCAGAAGGCGGTCCCGAAGATATTCTGGTCCGATGCCATGAAGGGCTTTATAAGTCATAACCAACACTTTGAATTGTGACCGGAAATTGATCAGCAATCAATGCAGACTGTGGAGTGTTGGTGTAACATGGGCATACCTTGGGAAGCCCATGATTGCTCTCGCAGCTGCATTCTGCACGATCTGAAGTTTCCGAACACTTTTCAAAGGTAGCCTCATGTAGAAATCCTCCAGGAAGGAGAGCAGCTCGATGGGGAGATGACATCGTTCCCCTGTCACCTGCTTGCCAGAGTCTCCCCAATGAGCTGCTCTCCTTCCTGGAGGATTTCTTCCCATTGGTGGCTGCTGGGCAGGACTGACCGGGGCGCCTCTGCCACTGCTCTGCCACTATTGCTGCTGCAGCAGCCAATCCCACCCAGGAGCCACCGGCAGGAAGAAATCTTCCAGGAAGGAGAGCAGCTTGTTGGGGAGACGACGTAGCTCCCCCATCGTCCACTTTCCAGAGTCTACCCAATGAGCTGCTCTCCTTCATGGAGGATTTCTCCATGCTGGTTGCTCCTGGCCGGGATTGACTGCCACTGTGCCAGCGCCAGCAGCAACAGTGACAGAGGCGCCCTATGTCTGCTAGACAAGCACCATGCTCTCTGGGCCCACCTAGTGGGGGCTGCTGTTGCTGCTGGCTGGGGCAGCAAGATTTGGCTGCTGCACATGCGCAGAAGCAGAATCTTGCGTTCACGGCTGGCAGTGATGGAGCCGTGTGCGATGCTCCATTTCCGCCGGTGAAACGGCGTTCCATGCTGCTGCACTTGCTGCCCAACCCCGATTTCACCTCTGGTTTAAATCCTCAAGTCTTAAAGTAACAGAGGTTGTATACCCTTACTTTACACTATGCTAAAATTGTATAGCTGTACATCAGGTGGGGGTTGCTACTTACTTCTGCCACCAGTACAATGCAGCGTAGCTGCGCATCATCGACATGCATGTGCGCACCCAGTGAGATTTTGCTTATGCGCATGCTCAGGAAGCAAAATCTCAAGAGATGACACATGGCAACTCCAAATCTCAACTAGCAAATGCTCTGTCCTACACATTGGGAAGAAGAATCTGAACTCAAAATACGAACTAAATAATCAAATTATCACAGATAATCCCCACTCGGTTAAAGATCTTGGTATACTAATAACAAAAGATTTAAGTGCCAAAGCCCACTGCAACAATATAGCCAAGAAGGCTTCAAGAGTTGTAAACCTAATCCTACGTAGCTTCTGCTCTGGCAATCTCACACTACTTACCAGAGCTTACAAATCTTTTGCCAGACCCATCCTCGAATACAGCTCATCTGTTTGGAACCCATATCGCATCTCAGACATTAACACCCTTGAAAATGTCCAAAGATACTTCACCAGAAGAGCCCTTCATTCCTCCACTCAAAATAGAATACCCTATGCGACTAGACTTTCAAACCTGGGCCTAGAAAGTTTCAAACTAAGACGCCTTAAACAGCATCGTCAAAGCATCACTTAGCCATTGGGTTGAAGCCTATCTTCATTATTATTTTGGCACAATACAGGTAATCCTCAACTTACAGCAGTTCATTTAGTAACCGTTCAAAGTCAGAGCAGCACTGAAAAACATGACTTATGACTATTTTCAGATTTATGGGCATTGCTGGATCCCAATGGTCACGTGATTTACATTCGAATGCTTGGAGCATCCCCAAAGTCATGTGATCAAAATTCAGCCACTTGGCCACTGACTCATATTTATGATGATTGCATTGTCCCGGAGTCATATGATCGTATGGTCATATGATCCCGTTTTATGATCCTCTGACAATGGGAAAGCTGAATTCACTTAACAACCGTATTCCTAGTTTAACAATTGCAGTGATTCACTCAACAACTGTGGCCTTAAAAATCATAAAATGAGACAAAATTCACTTAACAACAGTTTCGCTTAGCAACATAAATTTTGGGCTCAATTATGGTCATAGGTCAAGGATTACCTGTAGTTTATTTATTTATTTATTAGATTTGTATGCCGCCCCTCTCCGCAGACTCGGGGCGGCTCACAACAATAATAAAACAATGTACAGAGAACAAATCTAATATTTAAAAATATCTAAAACCCATTATTTAAAAGAACATACAGCACAAGCATACCATACATAAAACTATATAGGTCTGGGGGAGATGTCTCAATTTCCCCATGCCTGATGGCAGAGGTGGGTTTCAAGGAGTTTGCGAAAGACAAGGTGGGTGGGGGCAATTCTGATCTCTGGAGGGAGCTGGTTCCAGAGGGTTGGGGATGCCACAGAGAAGGCTCTTCCCCTGGGGCCCGCCAGACAACATTGTTTAGTCGACGGGACCTGGAGAAGGCCAACTCTGTGGGACCTAATCAGTCGCTGGGATTCGTGCGGCAGAAGGCGGTCTCAGAGATATTCTGGTCCGATGCCATGAAGGGCTTTATAGCTCGTAACCAACACTTTGAATTGTGACCGGAAACTGATCGGCAACCAAAGCAGACTGCGGAGTGTTGGTGTAACATGGGCATACCTAGGGAAGCCCATGATTGCTCTCGCAGCTGCATTTTGCACGATCTGAAGTTTCCGAACAATCTTCAAAGGTTGCCCCATGTAGAGAGCATTACAGTAGTCAAACCTCGAGGTGATGAGGGCATGACTGACTGTGAGCAGTGACTCCCGGTCCAGGTAGGGCCACAACTGGTGCACCAGGTGAACCTGGGCAAGCGGCCCCCCCCCCTCGCCACAGCTGAAAGATGGTTCTCTAATGTTAGCTGTGGATCGAGGAGGACGCCCAAGTTGCGAACCCTCTCTGAGGGGGTCAATAATTCCCCCCCCAGGGTTATGGACAGACAGATGGAATTGTCCCTGGGAGGCAAAACCCACAGCCACTCCATCTTATCCGGGTTGAGTTTGAGTCTGTTGACACCCATCCAGACCCCAACAGCCTCCAGGCACCGGCACATCACTTCCACTACTTCACTGACTGGACATGGGGTGGAGGTGAATAATTCTGGATAATACTATAGGTCAGTGGTAGTGAACCTTTTTTTGCTTGGGGGCCAAAAGGGCACATGTGCCTGCAATAGCATGCACATGCATGCCCACACCCATAATGCAATGCTATCCCCCCCCATGCATGCATGCACAACCTCCCTTATGTCCCGTTCCCCCCCGGTGCATGCATGCAGACCTCATTGAAGCCTCCAGAACCTATGGGTGGTGCAAAAAGGGCCCAATAGGCCTACTGGAAGTTCGTTTCTGAACTTTCAATAGTCCAGTGATGGCGAACATTTTTTGGTTCACGTGCCAAAAGGGGTGTTTGTGGATGTGCTAGCATGCATGCATGTGCCCACACCCCTCCCCTCCCCTCCTGATGCATGCGCAACCCCCACGCTGCCCCCTGTGCATGCGCATAAACCTTTCTGAAGCCTGGTAGGTGAAAAAAATGCCCAAACAGGCAAACTGGAGGTTTGGGGATACACACTTCTGGTTTGCCGTTGTGCTGTTTTTTGCACTCTGGAGGGTTTAGCCACCCCGAGTCTTCTGAGAGGGGCGGCATACAAATCTAATATATTATTATTATTATTATTATTATTATTATTATTATTATTATTATTATTTTATGTGTTATGTTTATTAGATTTGTATGCCGCCCCTCTCCGTAGACTTGGGGCGGCTCACAACACAATAAAAACAGTTTATAACAAATCTAATAATTTACAATTTAAGATATTTTAAAAAACCCATTATTAAGCAGACATACATACAAGCATACCATACATAAATTGTATAGGCCCAGGGGAGATATTTCAGTTCCCCCATGCCTGACGACAAAGGTGGGTTTTAAGGAGTTTACGAAAGGCAAGGAGGGTAGGGGCAGTTCTAATCTCCGGGGGGAGCTGGTTCCAGAGAGTTGGGGCCACCACAGAGAAGGCTCTTCCCCTGGGGCCCGCCAACCGACATTGTTTAGTTGATGGGACCCGGAGAAGGCACACATTATTATTATTATTATTATTATTATTATTATTATTATTATTATTATTATTATTATTATTATTATTATTATTACATCACGCAGTCCTAGGTGCTTGGGAAGCGCCCGACTGGTGATGAAATATGAAATCCAGCATAATGATCTCGTTTGCTGTGTTGTACTGTTATTATTATTATTATTATTATTATTATTATTATTATTATTATTATTATTATTATTATTACATCACGCAGTCCTAGGTGCTTGGGAAGCACCCGACTGGTGATGAAATATGAAATCCAGCATAATGATCTTGTTTGCTGTATTGTACTGTAATTATTATTATTATTATTATTATTATTATTATTATTATTATTATTATTATTATTATTATTATTATTATTTAGGGAAGCTTCCTGAAGCTTCCAGAGTGCAAAAAAACAGCACAACCGCAAACCGGAAGTGAGTTTTTCCTAACTTCCGGTTCGTCCATTGGGGGATTTTTTTGCTTCCGGGGCTTCCGGGAAGCTTCCCTAAAACCTCCGAAGGGCGAAATGGCCTTTCCCAAGGCAGAAAATCCGCTGCCATCTCACGCATGTGCACTGGAACTGAAACATGGCAAAGTCCTGTGTGCCCTCCGATATGGCTCTGTGTGCCCCCTGTAGCACCCGTGTCATAGGTTCTCCATCACGGTCTTAAGTCCATTGACTGGAATTGAAAATAACCTAGTCATTAAAACGTTTCTCACCAGCATGTGCTCTGCCAGCCAGCCCTCTTCCTTGGCGATCCTGCTGGCAATTCGGAGAGCAAAACACTTCTTTCCTAGAAGAGAGTTCCCCCCATAGCCGCTTCCAAAAGAAATGATCTCCCTGTGATCTGGGATGTGAGCAATCAAGGTCAAATCTGGATTGCATGGCCAGTTATTCACCAGAGGCTCTGCCAAATGCAAAACAAGAGTTTGTTACTTCCGGTTGACCACTCGAATAAAAGTTACATTATTATTATTTATTTATTATTTATTTATTTAGATTTGTATGCCGCCCCTCTCCGCAGACTCGGGGCGGCTCACAAGAAAGTGAAAAACAATTTATAACAAATCTAAATTTCTACTAAAAACATTTAAAAACCCCATTTTCTAAACACACATACGTACACACATACCATTCATAAATCGTATATGCCCGGGGAAGATGTCTCAGTTCCCCCATGCCTGACGACACAGGTGGGTCTTAAGGAGCTTACGAAAGGCAGGAAGAGTAGGGGCAGTTCTAATCTCCGGGGAGAGTTGGTTCCAGAGGGTCGGGGCCGCCACAGAGAAGGCTCTTCCCCTGGGGCCCGCCAACCAACATTGTTTAGTTGACGGGACCCGGAGAAGGCCCACTCTGTGGGACCTAATCGGTCGCTGGGGTTCGTGCGGCAGCAGGCGGTCTCGGAGATATTCTGGTCCAGTGCCATGAAGGGCTTTAAAGGTCATAACCAACACTTTGAATTGTGACCGGAAATTGATCGGCAACCAATGCATACATCTATTTTTTGTTTTGTCTTTTTGCCATATTACCCTTTCAAAATGAGACAGGTAGCCCTCCACTTACAACAGTTCATTTAGTGACTGTTCAAAGTTCCTTGCCTTTCGTAAACTCCTCTCTGTGGTGGCCCCAGCCCTCTGGAACCAACTCCCCCCGGAGATTAGAACTGCCCCCACCCTCCCTGTCTTTCGTAAACTACTCAAGACTCATTTATACCGCCAGGCATGGGGGAGTTGAGATAGCTCTTCTCCCTAGGCCATTACAAGTTATGCATGGTATGTTTGTGTGTATGTTTGGTTTTATAATAGGGGTTTTTAGTTGTTTAGTTGGATTGTACATGTTGTGTTTATTATTGTTGTTAGCCGCCCTGAGTCTACGGAGAGGGGCGGCATACAAATCCAATAAATTATTATTATTATTATTATTATTATTATTATTATTATTATTATTATTATTAAAACTCCTTAAAACCCACCTCTGTCGTCAGGCATAGGGGAACTGATATAACTTCCCCAGGCCTATATTGTTTATGTATGGCATGTTGTGTGCATTTTTTTTAAAATTATGGGTTTTTAGTTTTAATTATTAGATTTGTATTCTACATTGTTTTTTCTATTACTGTTGTGAGCTGCCCCAAGTCTACGGAGAGGGGCGGCATACAAATTTAATAAATAATAAATAATAATAATAATATAACAGCACAGGAAAAAGTGACATCTTTCACATGATCGTTGCAGCATCCTGTGGTCATGTGACCAAAGTCAGATGCTTGGCAACTGGCACGTACTTATGACAGTTTCAATCTCCTGGGATCCTCTGATTTATTTATTTTATTTATTTAATTTGACTTCTATGCTGCCCAATCCCGAAGGATTTAGGGTGGCTTACAACAATTACAAAACAGTAGAAAGAAGTCAAAAAACTCTAAACTCTAAAACCCTAATAAGGCTAATATTAAATAGACACAACAACATGCATATACAACAACACCAATCCTTCACATTCATATATGTGGCCAGGGACATTGTTAATGATCACCTTTTGCGATCTACTGACCATCAAACTCAATGGGGAAGTCAGATTCATTTATGAACCCTGTTACTACCTTAACAACTGCAGTTACTCACTTAGTGAATGTGGCAAGAAGGGTCGTAAAGTGGCAAAAATTGCCTTAATAAATGTCTCACTTAGCAACAAAAAAAAATTGGGCTCAATAGTAGTCGTAAGTTAAGGACTACCTGTACTCCTTTCTCTTCTGTCTGGTAAATAAAAGTTGAGTTGTAATACAGTGCAGAGCTATTTGCTTAGCTAGCAGTGCTACAGAGGCTCATAGTAGACCATGATCTTCGGGGGAAAAAACCTTAATTCTTCATGGGTGCTTTGAGAAAAAGATGTGATGGGAAACAACGGACCGGATTGCACTTAATTTTCTCATCCAAGCTACAATTCAGTCATTTGGAAGAACCCCAAAATATTTAGGAATGCTTTGTTGGTTCTTTCTTTAATGAATAATTTCTGGTTTGTTGCATTTAATGACCAACCAGTCCCAACTTAGCATCTCTTATTCAAAGAGATACTTGGCAACTCCATCACTACAGCGCTCTGAATATTCTGCTTGGTAAATAAATTAACGACAATTATCTTTTGGGAAAGCCAGGGTGAACAAAGTACATTTTAACTTAAGAATGGCTTACTTTTTAATGGTAAAGGGCACCCAACCGAATGGAGGCATTTTACAAATTCTCCATCACCCAGAGCCTCTAGGACAGATGTTCCCATACGAGTCATAATTTTCATACTGGCCACCACATAAGGAGAATCAGTCAGCTCGATCCCAAACTTGGATAAAGGAGAACCAATCGGTCCCATGCTGAATGGGATGACATACATGGTACGACCTGCAGAAGAGAAACAGAGGATAGAGTGCAGTAATATTTATTTGTCATACAAATATAGTATTATATTGGAGTGTTACTCCAACACTCCGCAGTCTGCATTGGTTGCCGATCAGTTTCCGGTCACAATTCAAATTGTTGGTCATCACCTATAAAGCCCTTCATGGCACCGGACCAGGGTATCTACAAGACCGCCTTCTGCCACACGAATCCCAGCGACCGGTTAGGTCCCACAGAGTTGGTCTCCTCCGGGTCCCATCAATTAAACAATGTCATTTGGCAGGACCCAGAGGAAGAGCCTTCTCTGTGGCGGCTCCAACCTCTGGAATCAGCTCCCTCCAGAGATTAGAACTGCCCCACCCTCCTTGCGTTTCGTAAACTCCTTAAAACCCACCTCTGTCATCAAGCGTGGGGGAACTGAAACATCTCCCCCTGCCTATGTAGTTTTTTGTGTATGATATGACTGTATGGATGTTTTTATATATTGGTTTTTTTTGTTTTTTAGACTTTTTAAATGTATTATTGTTATTTTAGATTCTAACTATTAGATTTGTCATTATATATTGTTTTTATCATTCCTGTAAGCCGCCCCGAGTCTACGGAGAGGGGCTGCATACAAATCTAATAAATAATAATAATAATAATAATAATAATAATAATAATAATAATAATAATAATAGTATTGTAGTGTGTTTAATATAATATAAGTATAAAGTAGAGATAGAAAAGATAAAAAGACATTAGGACATGAACGGTAGGCACAAAGGTACACTTATGCACACCCCTCTGAACTAAATTATAAATCATTACTAAGTTACTATACTGGTCTTAAGAAAAGCTTGGGCAGCCATTTATCCAAAATTGTATAGCTTGAGCAGGTGGTTGAACTAGAAAATCTCCAAGGTCCCTTTCAACTCTGTTATTCTCCCTATTCAGACAGCTTGCAGTTGGACTGCCATCATTCTGGACTCCCATCATTCTAGAATCCCATTATTCTGAGCCAGCATGTAAGTTCAGGCTCAAAACATTTGGGAGAACCAAGTTAACGAAAGCTGCCCCCCATTCAATACTCTTTTCCTCTGTCTCCAATAAAATTCACATTTATGGGTAAAGATTTCGTTTTGTTTACAAAACTTGGGTACAAATCATTTTAATACTAGCTAACATCTGGCAAAATCATCATGTAAGGGCCAGATTCCAAATTCAGAAGAATTAAAAAACATTGTGCCAGTTAATGGGAGTTGGATTTATTGATTACTACTCTTTAGCCCCATGTTTTACTGCAAATTTATGCCAAATCCCAGCAGTACATCATTAAGCTGTTCCAAGTTTAAGTTTAGAAGATAGGTGTAGATTGCAGTCTCATTCTATCTTTGTGGAAACCGTGGTCTCATTTAAAGAGGTTCAACAGGCAGATATGACAACTTCAAAGTTGGACATATCAATAACACTGGGAAACGTTTATGTTTTGCAGAAGTTCTGGAATATCCCCAAAGGAATGATGTTTGAAAAATACAAGGGAGTGGGCAACTCTCGTGGTGGGCTATCAGGTAAGGAAACGGGAGCTGAACAATGACACTTTATATTGTAACTTTTTTTGTTGAAGATCAGTCTTGGCCATCTCAACCCTTCACTCGAAACAGAATACCCTACAAAAATAGACTAACAATCTGGGTCTAGAAAGCTTAGAACTACAACGCCTAAAACATGATTTAAGTATTGCCCGCAAGATCATATGCTGCAACATCCTACCTGTCAATGACTACTTCAGCTTCAACCGTAACAACACAAGAGCACGCGCACAGATTCAAACTTAATATTAACCGCTACAAACTTGACTGTAAAAAATATGACTTTAACAATCGAGTTGTCGAAGCATGGAACTCATTACCAGACTCAATAGTGTCAACCCCTAACCCCGCAACATTTCTCCCTTAGACTATCCACAATTGACCTCTCCAGGTTCCTAAGAGGTCAGTAAGGGGCGTACATAAGTGCACCAGTGTGCCTTTCGTCCGTTGTCCAATTGAATTTCCTTTATCTCATATATCATATATATTTTCTTCCTTTCATATATCTTCTCCTCTATTTTATATTTTTCTTTATATATATATTACCTCATGTCTATTCTCTTCTCTATATATTGTGTATTGGACAAATAAACAAATAAATTTTAAGAATTAGATGACTGGATTCCAAAACTGTAGTTCAAGAGTTACATACTGCTATCCAGTGAAGGCTACCAAAAATTTTACTACCACCTTGTGGGCATGGCTTATCCAGGACGCCCTGCATTTTCTTTCAACATCTTTCAGTGCAAATTGGGTGCTCTGGGGTGGAGCTCCATTTTCGCCATCGCACTGTGTCGTCCCACCCCCTGCTGTTATCCATCCAAATCCAGATGTGACTTCTAAGTAGACTAGCAAATCTAAAGAGAGCTAGTATTAAATACCTGGCATTATAGGCCCACCCAAACACAACTATAAGTAAACCATCATCTACTGGTTTTCCTGAGGATAAAAATAATTATAATAAAGGTGTCGTTGGCTGTGGTGTTCACACTCATTCCATTATTAACAGAATTTGCTCTTTTTGTTGGGCTTACAAAAACTGCTTCGCCATGGAAAAGTTTAAAAAATGTTTTGTGAATATCTTTGAAGCAATGTTCTTCTATCTGTTCTATGTGAAGCGCTGTGGCGTGCAGTACTGTAGGCTACTTCTAGTCACTGCAGATTACCAGCAGTTTGGCAATTTGAATGTCACCAGGCTCAAGGTTGACTCAGCCTTCCTTCCTTCTAAGGTCAGTAAAATGAGGACCCCGATTGTTGGGGGCTAGAGGTTACTCTGTAAATCACTTAGAGAGGGCTGTAAAACACTGTGAAGTGGTATATAAATCTAAGTGCTCATACTATCTCACCACAAGTAGGAAGCTGCAGTACAGTAGTACCTCTACCTACAAACGCCTCTACTTAAGAACTTTTCTAGATAAGAACCGGGTGTTAAAGATTTGTTTGCCTCTTCTCAAGAACCATTTTCCACTTACAAACCCAAGCCTCCAAAATTGTAACCAGAAAAGTTGGGGAGAAGCCTCTGTGGGGCCTGTTTAGGAATCTCCTGGGAGGAAACAGGGCCGGAAAAGGCTGGGAGAAGCCTCCGTGAGGCCTCTCTAGGAATCTCCTGGGAAGAAACAGGGCCTCCATCCTCCCTGTGGTTTCCCCAGTGCACGTATTATATGCTTTTACATTGATTCCAATGGGGAAAATTGCTTCTTTTTACAAACTTTTCTACTTAAGAACCAGGTCATGGAACAAATTAAGTTCATAAGTAGAGGTACCACTGTATTTTATTTCTAACCATAAATTGTTTTTTTTTGTATCTCTACCTTCCATGCATCCAGGGAATCTGACCCTGAAGGCTTTCTCAAAATCTTCTTCTGACATCCACCGTCCCAGCTGGCTCACTCCGCTTTGGGGGATTGGGATGGTGTCTCGCTGCTCTGAAGTCACAATTACAGTTTTACTTTCAATTCTGGCCACGTCCCTTGGATCGGTGCAGGCTAACCAGCTGTGGAGACGAGAAGCTGAACATTTACACTTGTCATGTGAGCAATAAAAATGACAGAAATCCAATTCAATTTCTCCTTATCTCAAGACAGTCTAGCACCATACAATGCTGGATCGTGAAAGGAATATTATTTATTTAAGTGCAGTCAAACCATTTACTCCCGGGGATGTTTTACTAATGAACATGACTTTATTCTGTACAGAGACATTTCACAAATGAAGCCAAACTCCTGCTAGGTTCTCATGCTATCTTTTTTAAAAACTATTTTTAGGGTGGAGAAGCAGGAAGGAGATTTTTAAAAAGGCAATAATCATTATCTAAAATAGTGTCCTGCATTCCCCATTTCTAATTGGAATGAAAAATAATGGAAGTGCTTCCTTATATTTACTTCCAAATATTAAAACTTCCAGATGCTTTATATTTACTTCCAAACATTAAAACTTTGAGAGGGTTTATATTTATTTCCAAATGTTAAACCTTCCAAAGTTTCTAGAATGGAATTTTCAGACTCCATCATTGTAATATTAGAGAGGAGATTTCAAGATACAGTGTTCCCTCGATTTTCGCGGGTTCGAACTTTACGAATAGCCTATACCATGGTTTTTCAAAAAATATTAATTTTAAAATACTTCACAGGGTTTTTTCTATACCACGGTTTTTCCCGCCCGATGACATCATACGTCATCGCCAAACTAATTATTTTTGCAAATAAATAACAAAAAAAATAATTATTGTTAATAAATTATTATGTTTATAAATATCAGGATCACTAAGTGTCTTATTCAATGGTGAGTACCAGTAATAATGGTGAGTAAATGGTTGTTAAGGGAATGGGAAATGGTAATTTAGGGGGTTAAAGTGTTAAGGGAACGCTTGTGATACTGTCCATAGCCAAAAATGGTGTATTTACTTCCGCATCTCTACTTCGCGGAAATTCGACTTTCGCGGGCGGTCTTGGAACGCATCCCCTGCGAAAATCGAGGAAACACTGTACTTTCGGTCCGGGAGAATCTTTAGGGCAGTGGCCCCAACATTTTGGCCAACAGGGACAAGTTACATGAAGAGAGATTTTTCCATGGTCCAGAATGGACGTGATTTTGTGTGCTGCTTGCATCCCTCGGATGGGGCTACACTTGTCTGCTCTATGCAAAATGGTACCCATAATTCATTAGAAGTTGCTGCCTCATCTTAGACACAATAATGGAAAGAAATGAGAATAAGAGCAGTATTTCCTTGAAGGCAGAAGGTGCATGCAAGTATGTATGTATGTATGTATGTATGTATGTATGCAGGGGTGGGCAGCAGGCAGGACGGGGTGGAATGCAGTTCCACCGGCAGAAATGAAGATGCATGCGCAGCTCCAGCTTATTGGCTGCTGTCACTTCCTGGATTACTGGTCTTGGCTTGGCTCTCCTTTTTTTCCCTGCTGCTGCTGCTGCTGCTGCGTCTGCACTCCTTGCTTTTTTCCTCTTTCCTCCTTCCTGGCCTCGGATGAGGTTCCCTCTCTCCTGCCTGGCTCCACTCCAGCCTCACACGGCCACCTCCCACCTGAGGTGCAAGCAGAAGGTGTGGGTGGAAGCGGCGCTGGCAGCATTTATGCTTCTGGCAGCACCCGTTCGCCTAGCTACCCAGCCTGACCCAGGTGTGTATGTTTTATGTTTCCCTGAAAATAAGACCGTGTCTTATATTTTTTTGAACCCTGAAATAAGCACTTGGCCTTATTGCTGTGCATTCAAAAGCCCAATTGGACTTATCAGGGATTGTCTTATTTGGGGAAAACTGGGTATTATTATTATTATTATTATTAATAATAATAATAATAATAATAATAATAATAATAATAATAATAATATTTATGCGGCTCCTCTCCAAGGACTCTGGGCGGCTTACAACATATTAAAAAAAGGTAGTATATATTGAGATACAGTTAATATTAGATTAAAAGTTACATTTAAAACGTTATATTTAAAAGCTAAAAAAATATCTCTTGCATGTATGCCTTGCATATCTCTAGGTCTATACCTATTAATTCCTTCTGTCCTCCTGATTTTCACATGTTGCTGCTTGCTTAAGGAAACCATTAATCATTCTTATGCTAGTCCCTATATTGATTACTAAAATAATAAATCCAAATTTTATGAAGCATTTTAGGGTTCCATATACTTTAAAGAACAATGTGGCCAAGCTTTAGTAAATTGTTTGATTTAGATCTGCATTTAGGATATCTTATATAAATGAGACAACTAACCTCCAATTAATTATTTAACCACTCATTGTAGGAAAGAGGGTTCTATTATTTGCCAAACTCTGGTAAATCAAAAATTCCATCATTGCAATAAAGTCAAAGATGCAAACTATGCTACTTGGGTCAATTTACATTATTATATGGGTGTGATTGCATAATTTGTGCTAATCGCTAATTGGTATTATTATTGAATGGCATAAAATGCAATTTATGCAATTCTCTAATTTGGAATTTGATCTGTGGCCTGAGAAGTCTGTGGTATCAAGTGCTAACAAATCTAAGTTTCAGTGAACCAGGAAACTAAAGTGGAGATAACCGTTTTATTGGCTTATTCTTCTAGGTTCCAGCTAAATTGTCTGTTTTATTTTGTGTTCTTAATGTGCTGCGTGTGTAATTATAAACTTATAAAATCCCTCCCTAAAGTTTGGAAAAGGGGAGAGCCAGTTTGCACTCCATGTACCAGTTACAAGAAATTTGCTTCATAGTTGCTTCACCAGACCAGATTTAAATCCCGTCCCCACCATGGCTTAAATCATGTTACATTTACTCTGTATACAAAGCTTGAATGCGTTACTTGATTTTATTTCATCTTTTCTGCACAAAGAAGAAAGAACCCAAAAAAATTTAAAAAATCAGAATGAGTGCAAAGTGACAAAGAAAAGTGATGTTTTTTAGAAGAAAACTAATGATTTTGAGAAATATTGCTATTTGAAGTTTTCTCCAGCTGAGACATTCAATAATGAGAAAATCTTTATCTATTGATATTTTGATAGCTACGTAGCCACTAAAAATATGGCACATCCATTAAAGTGTGGCAGTTCTGTATTGGAATAATGTAGAAAAAAGAAAAGGAACTTCGGTTTTTATTCTTTCCTACATTGAACTATCCAGGAAGAACATTACATTAATGATATTTACACACTGGCTACTTATGGACAGTTCCCCATTGTTGAGCTGAATTGCTCTCCATCCTGCATTGATCTAGTCCGGCATGAAATTTGCTGCCCTATAGCTGATCCCTATCTTGTCTCAATTGTCTCTCTTCCTGGTTACTTCTAGATCCCTCCACCAAGTTTTGTACACACTTACAAGGTGTTTTTGGACTATGCTAGAATACGAGATGAGACGCAGAGGAGAGAAAGGTTATTTCAAGCCCATATACCATTGCTAAAAACAAGTTGGAGAAAGCCCTAAGGAAAGGAACGTTATACAGTAGATCATATATTTGGCTTTGCATAGCATACAATAGAGACCCCTTACCAATTTTCATATTTTCTGAGCTTCTTCATCATGCCTTGTTCCACCATGATCTCCAAGATCTTTTTGTTCTCGTCCTCCGAGCCATCACAGATGTGTATGGCCTTTGGTTGACACAGCTTGGCATTGCTTTCAATGAACTTTCTCACATTGGGTGCCAAGCTCTTCAAATCCCCTTGGACCACTTTTGGAGTGGCTTTCATTCGTGCTTGCGCTTGGGGTGGCATTGCCTGTTCTCTACACCTGATGATGATGATGATGAGAATATTTATCCTGTGAGATAAATAGCAAATTATCGAGAGGAAAAAGATTATCGAGAGGAACCGCCTGCTACCGCACGAATCCCAGCAACCGATAAGGTTTAGTTTAGTTTATTTAGATTTGTATGCCGCCCCTCTCCGAAGACTCGGGGCGGCATACAAATCTAAATAAACTAAACTAAGGTCCCACAGAGTTGGCCTTCTCTGGGTCCCATCGACTAAACAATGTCGTCTGGCGGGCCCCAGGGGAAGAGCCTTCTCTGTGGTGGCCCCAGCCCTCTGGAATCAACTCCCCCTGGAGATTAGAACTGCTCCCACCCTCCTTGTCTTTCGTAAACTACTCAAGACCCCCTTATACCGCCAGGCATGGGGGATTTGAGACAACTTTCCCCCAGGCTCCTTATAATTTATGTTTGGTATGTATGTGTTGTCTGGTTTTAATATGATAGGGTTTTAGTTATTTCTTTTAATATTAGATTTGTGCCAGTATAATATTGTGTTTATCATTGTTGTGAGCCGCTCGGAGTCTTCGGAGAGGGGCGGCATACAAATCTAATTATTAATAATAATAATAATAATAATAATAATAATAATAATAATAATTTAATCCATTAAAATGTATAATTATTAGCAAACCAACATTTAGGGTGATAAGAATGGATACTGCCTTCAACTGAGCTGAGTCAAAAGAAAGGTTTTACTATAGTATCTACAACAAAGGTTAAATAACTAAATGTTTGGAAACTATCTCCACCAGTTCATGGTCATTGGCTGAATTGAAACTGATGGGTTCTGGCACAAATCTGAAGAAAACTTATATTAGCAATCTTTACCCATACTAGCAATATCCTACACCGAAAACACTGAAAATAGAAGCCAGAAAAAGAAACACAGGGATTTATTTATTTATTGCCATGGCATTAATATGTTCTACCAGTGCAACCTTTCTCAAAAAAAGAAGCAATTTTTCAGACTAAGCAATACAAGTCATAATCACCCCAAAGAATGCAATCAATTTTTTTGTAATTAAAATATCAAAATGCACGCAGGTGTTATATATTTACCCTTATATATTTACCCTTAGACTATCCACTGTTGACCTCTCCCGATTCCTAAGAGGTCAGTAAGGGGCATGCATAAGTGCACCAGAGTGCCTTCCGTCCCTTGTCCTAATGTTTCTCTTTTACTACTATCATGTATATTTAATTTAATTTTAATTAATTTAATTTAATTTATTCTTTGTCCAATATACAATACATATGGAAGAGAATAGACATTAAGTAATATATATAACGATAGAAAGTAAAAAGAAGAGAAGTAGATGGAAGGGAGAGAATATATATGATATAAGAGATAAGGAGAGAATATATATGATATATATATAGATAAGGAGAGAATATATATGATATATGAGATAAGGAAAGACAATTGTACAGGGGACGATAGGCACATCAGTGCACTTATATATGCCCCTTACTGGCCTCTTAGGAACCTGGAGAGGTCAATTGTGGAGAGTCTAAGGGAGAAGTATTATTATATCTTTGTATATCACCAATACGTACTTGACAAAACAAACAAATAAATAAAAAATAAAATAAAATAAAATATATAAATACTTACTTTACCAGAGTAGTTTCAGTTCTTAGCTTTAGAGAAGATTTAGTTGGTCCTTTCAGGGAGCATGATGCTGCTTTCTGAACTTCTTCCAGGGACCTCTGGTTTCCCTTCCTTAAATACTCTGTCTTGCTTAGTCCATCCCACTACTCAAGGTAAAGGGGGCTTGTCTCTTAAATCACCCCACAGAAAGGTTCTTCTGACATCTTGCCAAGGATGGATATCATCCAACCAACAGGTAGTCACAATTTAACTGTTATCATTTAACTGGCTCAATTAATGAGTGTTTGGAGTAGATGCTGTTCAGACCTCCTATCTTCTCAGTGGTAAGTTCCGCTTATGAAATGCCTTGGCTTGACCAACCTTTGGCCCAGTTCTGATTGGAGGGAGGGAGGGGGGGAACCTGTCGTCATTTCTCAGTAGAAGTGAAAGGCTGAGCACACGCTGCAGATGGTTGCAGCAGCCGAGGCTGAAGGCAATCGCCTGTAGTATTTAGAAAAGCAGGTTTTGACGTCACAGTAACTGCCTGTTGGCTGTGAATTGGAGGCTTGCCCTGGGTGTGTTTTCTACCCTTTGGATTCTCCCTAGGAGGCGAAGAAAGGAGGAGGACTAAATAGCAATTCAAGAACAGCCAAGACAACGTTTGCATTCTGTTCACATCTCCCGGTTCCCATATTCCGGATGAATGGAAATATTTTTAATTTGGCTTGGAAGAAAAGGTTCAGGGGGGGCATTGCTTTGGATACTTCTTTCCTTTCTCAGGATACCAAGCTACTCCGTCATCTTGTAGTCTAGATCTCAGTATCTCAGTACATTCAATGGTCTTCTTCAGGTCCCGTCAACTAAACAATGTCGTCTGGCGGGACCCAGGGGAAAAGCCTTGTCGGTGGCGGCCCCAACCCTCTGGAACCAGCTCCCCCCGGAGATCAGAATTGCCCCCACCCTCCTTGCCTTTTGTAAGCTCCTCAAAACCCACCTCTGTCATCAGGCATGGGGGAACTGAACTACCCTTTTCCCACTAGGCCTATACAATTTATGCATGGTATGTTTGTGTGTATGTTTGGTTTTAATAAGGGTTTTTTTTTAATTATTTTAAACATTAGATTTGTTACATGCTGTTTATTACTGTTGTTAGCCGCCCCGAGTCTATGGAGAGGGGCGGCATACAAATCTAAGAAATAAATAAATAAATTTCTTTCCTTTTCTGTTTTTTTTTTTTTTCAAAAGTAGGGCCAATCATTCATTTCTAGGAAAAATGGCCCCAAATATTTTCCTATCTGAGGTTGGAAAATTCTCCTGGCAATTTTAATTCCAATTTTTGATTCACCTAGCCCTACTTTTCTCATGATGTACTCTGCATATAGGTTAAATAGGCATAGATAATATATATATAGCCTTGCTGGACTCCTTTCCCAATTTTGAACCAAAAATAAACCCACTAGATGTGGTCAAATTGTCAAGATGGCAGCCAAAATGGGGTGCCTGAAGCACCATTTGTGGGGTTTTTTACATGGATTGCACGGGTGGGCATGTTGATCGTCTCCTATGAATATCCCTGCTGGAATATTCCCTCTATCTTCATGGTAGCCTAGATAAAAATTAGACTAAAAAAAAAAGAGACATGGGTGGATGAAAGAAACTCCGGAGACAGAATCTAATGGAGCAGTGATGCACTCAACTGAAACACGACTTTTTTCACATCATCCTTAACCAGATACTGTATTTTTCATACCATAAGATGCACTGTTGTATAAAACACATCAAAATTTAGAAGAGCTACTGTAAGTAGGGGAGGGAGCTTTTGTCCTACCCAGCCCCCCACAAGCACTGTGCAAATCTCCCAAACGCTGTACACACTCTGTTTTAGTGAAAATTATATCTATCCATCCATCCACTCACTCACTCACTCACTCACTCATTTCTAGGCCGCCCTTCTCCAGGGGACTCCGGGCAGCTTACAGAATACAAAGAATACAAAATAGAAAGTTATAAAATCCAACTATAAAAGCTAATTCTGGCATCGGACCAGAATATCTCTGGGACCGCTTTCTGACGCACGAATCCCAGTGACCAGTTAGGTCCCACAGAGTCGGCCTTCTCTGGGTCCCGTCAACTAAACAATGTCATTTGGCGGGGCCCAGGGGAAGAGTCTTCTCTGTGGTGGCCCTGGCCCTCTGGAACCAATTCCCCCCAGAGATCAGAATTGCCCCCACCCTCCTCGCCTTTCGTAAACTCCTTAAAACCCACTTCTGTCGTCAGGCATGGGGGAATTGAGATATACCTTCCTCCTAGGCCTATACAATTTATGCATGGTATGTTTGTGTGTATGCTTGGTTTTTAATAAGGGCTTTTAATAATTTAAATATTAGATTTGTTTTTATGCTGTTTCTTTTTATTGTTGTTAGCCGCCCCGAGTCTACGGAGAGGGGCGGCATGCAAATCTAATAAATGAATGAATGAATGAATGAATGAATGAATGCATGAATGAATGAACAAATAAATAAATAAACTTCAAGATCCAAACATTTAAAACCTAAACTTAAAAACCCAAAACATGGGCCATTTTTGCCCGTTTTTTGCCAAAATGGGGGTGGTTTTGCCCTCCTCTAGCCCCCAGGAACATTCTGCAGAACTCCAAACCCTGTTTTCACATGAGGAGGGGCCTTGGAAGGCCAAAAATGGTTTTATTCAGTGTATAAGACTCACCACCCTCTTTTGGGGAGGGAGGTGCGACTTATATTCTGAAAAATACGGTATGTCCTGTGTTCCATAATTGGTGTGTGACAGCACTCACAATAAGGATCAACATCTACAAGACAGCGGCAGTGGCTGTGTAATTAAAGTCCTGCCTTTCTTTTTATCTAAACTTCATCCTGGCTTTTTTATATATATATAAAATAGTTTATTAATGTATTGAAAAAAAGAAAAGGGGGAGTGGGGATACAGAAAATGAAAGGGATAAAAAGTGAAAAACATGATTCGAAATAACATAGATAACATATATAACTTATTGTATATCAATTCCTGGCTTTTTTAACCACCCCTTCCCAATGCCCCAATCAAAAGTATCTTGAAAATAAAGTTGGAGACACAAGAACAACCTTTTTTTACAGGGGGAGGAAATGTAATATAGTACAGACGGTACTGAAATTTGTACCAAAGATTTCATTATAATATTAGCAAAGCCGATGATAAGGGTTGAAACGTAGGCCTGTCTTAACTGTGTTGAAAATGTTTTACTTGAAGCAATACACTCCCCCAAAGAGAGGCCAAAGTATAGAAGTTCAGCAAGTGCAGAATGAATAGAAAGATAACTGTGTCACTGCCTCAGCTGAATTGCATAACTGAGTGCCTGAAGCCTTGTATTTAGAATAGTCTTAAAAGAATTTTGATTCATAAAAATTAAATGCAATAATGGAGCAAGGAAAAGAAATGAAACTAAATGATGAGGGATTATCTCACCCTTATAGAAAGATTACTATATTTGAGACTTTTTTAAAGTAGAGAAGCTAATAAAAAGAGAAGTGACAGGAAGGGATCGAATAATGCAAAAGGCTCACATGTTTCCCTTGTTTCTTCTTATATATTAGAATTTGTCCAATGAGTTTGAACTTGTGGACAATTCATCGTCAAAGTTAAAGTGCAGAATTGGACTAACACGGTGCAAAGCTAAACTAAAGAACTTCCAACAAGAAATGGGGTGAAGGCCACCAAAATGGCTTTAGAAGAGACTTCATCAACTCTTGGAAACAGGTTATCATCATCTGCTAGATATGGTGACCTCTAGGATCAGAGGCAACATACCTCTTGAGTACATCCCTTGATGGACAATAACAGAAGCTGGACTAAAGCAGCTTTAACCTGATCTCCTTTATGCTCTGTCAATAACTCAGTAACCAACAGTTGAGCAACTAATTGTGTCAATAAACGACATATGCTCAATTCCACATGAATATTGAATGGCAGGGGTAGGCAATAAGAGATAAGCACATTCAGGGTCCCCAAATCCATTTTGACTACTTACTAGTCGAAAATGGACCTTCAATGAGCTGCATGGCCAATGAAAGATACTATTTCCTATAGCGGTGATGGCAAACCTTTTTTTCCTCAAGTGCCGAAAGCACGCATGCATGTGCTATTGTGCCTGCGCAAGTGTCCACACCCTAATTCAATGTATGGGGATGGCGAAATGCCCCCCTGCCCTCCCTCAAGAGGCCCTGTGGAGGCCTGATACAGCCCATTTCCCAAACTCTGGTGGGCCTGGTAGGCCTGTTTTTCACCCTCTACAGGCTTCAGAGGCAAAAATGCCCTCCCCCATCCCCCTGGGGACTCTCAGGAAGCCAAAAATGACCTCCCAGTGCCTCCGGCAAACCTTTTTTTATAAATAAATTTAATAGCCAGTCATCAGCACCCTGATCTATCTATCTGTCTATCTATCTATCTATCTATCTATCTATCTATCTATCTATCTATCTATCTATCTATCTATCTACCTACCTACCTACCTACCTACCTATCTATCTATTTAATTTGACTTCTATGCAGTCCAATCCCGAAGGACTCAGAGTGGCTTACAACAGGTATAAAATTACAAATAACAGCAACAATAAAAAGAAATCAAGAAAAAAAAAAGAACTAATATCTAAAATCCTAATTAAAACTAAAGACAATTCAACAACATACATACTAGTCGTTCATACCAACTCAGACACATGGACAAGCTAGCGGTTGATTTAGGTCCCCCAGGCCTGCCGGCATAGCCAGGTCTTCGTGGCCTTATGGAAAACCAGCCAGGTGGACCTCGGGGGGGGGGGAGTTGGTTCCATAAAGTCGGGGCAGCAACAAAGAAGGCCCTGACAACCTGCAATGTTTAGCTGACGGGATCTGGAGGAGGCCGACTCTATGTGCTCTAATTGATCTCTGGGAGGTATGTGGCAGGAGACAGTCCCGTAAATATACATCTAAGGAGCTACACACAATGGCTCCATATAAGTACCACACACAGAAAAGTCCAAAGCACCTTGAGGATGAGGTCTTGCATGAGTCTGAAAGTTCCAAAGGCAGAACCTCTGGTTTTGACCAAATTGGATCCTGTAAGTCATTAAAGGTTTGCTTAATAAATCTTGCTAAAAGAATTGAAATTAGGGTTTCCCCAATCCTAGTTTGTCTGAAAAACAAATTTGTTTTTCAGAAGCCTAAAACATTTGTCTTCTCTTGAGTTCATCCATTGATCCATCTGGCTTTCGACAACAATTAGCGGGATCTTTCTGGAACTGGTGACTTTTTCCAGGCCTATTCGATGAAGTTGGCTTTTTTGCATGCAAAGCATGTACTCCAGCATTGACCTACATACAAAGGCTTCTTTTCCTGGAATTTAAATTGCTGTATTACTGAGCTGGATAAATCCATTAGATTGCTGAAGATCAGGAAAAAAATAAAAAGAATTCTATCCTCATGCATATCACAGGTTGATCCAAAGTTATGGTCAAAGCAAAGGGGCGGCATACAAATTTATAATAATAATAATAATAATAATAATAATAATAGTAGTAGTAGTAGTAATAATAATAATAATAATAATAATAATAATTGTTGTGGTTAGCTCTGGCCCAGCTCCTGCCCCAAGGAATGTGGAGGTGGATGTGGGGGAGACATCCACATGCCACAGGCCTGTTTTGCTCCCAGTAGAATCTCCCAATGAAGTTTCCTCTGACCAAGGAAGCGTGAGTGACAGGGAAGAGGGGAGTTTGGCAGACAGCCCAGGAGGAGATGAGTCATCTGTATCATCCCTGGATTTTGAACAAGGATTAATGACACATCCACGCATGTGTAGAGTGATGCATAGGAGACAACAACTGAAGGATTGTTACAAGAGAAAATGAGGCCACCTGTGGTTGGGTGGGCCTGTGGCTGGGTGCTGTAATTAGTGCTACAGATAAAAGTGCAGCCTGGTGTTTTAGCCTCATGGCAGTTTATCGGATTCATTGTTTCGTCAAGATCGTGGTTTTGCTGTTCAGGATTGTGTGTGTGGACTCTCTGGACTTTAGAATTGGACTCAATTTCCCAGTTATTCGGTGAGCAATTGGACTGCATTTAACCTGTGCCTTGTGTGTACCAGAAAATCCCTTTGACATTTAAAAAGGGAGCTGTTTCTGTTTTTCTGTTTATAAAAACTTTTGGGTTTTCCTTTTATCGTGTGGTGTGGGTCTTCCTGGACTAATTACCCTGTAATTATGGTCGGTTGAAACACGCTGGAATAACAAATAATAATAATATTTAAAATGTAGTTTCAATTCAAATCAAGCTACATATATTTATGTCTATTGTTTAAAAAAAATGTGAAATTGCTTTAGATCTGCTTGAAAAGAAGTTCAGTTTTCTCAGTTGTATTTTGGCATCATCAAAAGTGAAGGTTTCATGATATCAGCCATTTTATTTTTAGGGGATTTTTTCTCTTCATTCATTCTCCACACTGAGCTGATACGACTTTATTTTGTAGCTTTACTCAAAGCTCTCTTTCCTGGATAGTTACAATAAACTCTGATCTCATAGCATATATCTTATCTTTAATGCTAGCCTTGTGTTAAAACCTTACCTTATGTTAAGTTTGTACAGGGCTACCATGTCAATGCTTGAGAAAATGTGGAGATAGTTTAAAGGCAGCAAAAGGTTTCAAGAAGTCTTAAATTTTTAACAACTAAAGATGGGCTTGTAACAGCTGGCGGGCAGGGCGATACTATCTTCTACCTGCTGAAATGGTTTCTTCCTGATTATTGATCACCAAAGTTAATTTGATAATGGATTGAGACTTTGCTTATTACATAAAAAAACACTGTACCTTCTGATATTCAACAGCTATCACTCTTGGAACTCAGCATAATATTTCTACACATTTATTTGGTGTGTACAGTGATCCCCCGTTCCAGGACCCCTAGCAATGATCGTGTTTTAGCGAAGTAGCGCTGCGGAAGTAAAAACACCATCTGCGCATGCGAGGAGCCGAAGATTGGGGGCCGCGCGGCTGTTTTAAAACGTCGCCGCCGGCATGGGGGGCTTGCCTGCACCCCCCGGACCCCCAACCCGGGTTTGGGGGGCTGCTAGGAAGCCCCCCATGCCGGCGGCGACGTTTTAAAACAGCTGTGCGGCTTCCCAACTGAGTCCCGAAGACAAACGTCAAAGGCGAACTTCCGCGTTTGTCTTCGGGACTCATTGGAAAGCCGCGCGGCTGTTTTAAAATGTCGCCACCGGCATGGGGGGCTTGCCAGCACCCCCCCGAACCCGGGTGGCAGGGCGAGCAGCGAGCGAACAGCGGGTGGCCGGGTGAAGGGCGGGCGAGCGGTGAACGGCGGGCGAGTGGGTGCTGGGGGGGCTTCTCGCCCTCCCGCCAGCAAGAGGGGGAGCGAACGGCGTGGGCGGGCGAAGGGCGGGCGAGCGGCGGGCGCGCGGGCAGGCAGGCGGCGGACAAGCCGTTCGCTGGCGCCGCTCGCTCGCGCTTCCCAGCTGAGTCCTGAAGCCATTTCGCTTCAGGACTCAGCTGGGAAGCGGCGAGAATGAACGGCGTGGGCGGGCGAAGGGCGGGCGAGCGGCAGCGAGGAGTTTGCGTGGGCGGTGGGGAAACTCCTCGCTGATGCCCGCCGCTCGCCCTCCCGCCAGCAAGAGGGGGAAGACCTAGGGAAGCCGCCCAGCAGCTGATCTGCCCGGCGCCATCTACGCATGCGTGCCCATAGAAAAAAGGGCGCGCATGCGCAGATGGTGTTTTTACTTCCGGGTTGCAAAATCGCCATATAGCCATTTCGCAATGATCGGGATCGCAATACCCGGGGGATCACTGTATATGCATTCTTGTGTGCGTATATGCACACACCGTGGCTCTGTGAGTTAATACAGAAGAAAGGAATGACAGACTAAATAATTTGTCTATGAGCCGTGGTGGCGCAGTGGTTAGAGCACAGTACTGCAGGTTACTTCTGCTGATTACCGGCTGCCAGCAGTTTGGCTGATCAAATCTCACCAGATTCAAGGTTGACTCAGCCTTCCAATTTTCCAAGGTCGGCAGTGGTGGGTTTAATTTACCTGTGTTACCAGTTCGGGAATAGGAGGCCTTGTTGTGACACTTATGAGCATGTGCAGAACTTTTGTGATAACATCTGCTTTTACCTGTTCGCCTAAACTGGAGTGAAACGGTAGAAACCCACCACTGAAGGTCATTAAAATGAGGACCCAGATTGTTGGGGACAATATGCTGACTTGGTAAACCACTTAGGGAGCGTCTGTAAAGCCCTCTGAAGCGGTATATAAGTCTAAGTGTTATTGCTATTGCTACTGAATATTGATTACAGGATATTTACTACTATACTGATGAAATGTATAAAGAAATGCATTCCTGGATTGACCCAAGGCGATCAGACAGGCTATATTCCACAGAAGAGGATATTAGACAATAAATTTATCATAAATGCATCAGAATATATCCAAATGAAAACAAAAAAGGCAGCAGCAATAATTTTAGATGCAGAAAAAGCTTTTGACAACTTGGAAGTGTTGTTTTTCCCCAGAGGTTCTAAATAAAATGAATCCCAGAGAAGAATTTAAAACTCGGGATAGAGGTTATATACAGTATCAACAATAAAAAGAAAATGCTATAACGAATGGAACCTTTTCTACACATTTTTTTCAATAAACAAAGGAACAAGGCACGGATATCTATCCTCTTTCTCCTTTACTATGTGTAATTTCAAACTCCTAGCAAACATATTCTGAAAAGGTAAACAAATAAGTGGGATTATATAGAGAATATAAAATGAAGTTTCAGGCAGATGATAGGGTCAGTGAACCCTAGGTTAGTGAGAATTATTCTGTATGACTATATTCAATAAAAGATGTACAGTGGTACCTCTACATATGAACTTAATTCATTCTGTAACCAGGTTCTTAAGTAGAAAAGTTTGTAAGAAGAAGCAATTTTTCCCATAGGAATCAATGTAAAAGCAAATAATGTGTGCAATTGGGGAAACCACAGGGAGGGTGGAGGCCCTGTTTCCTCCTAGAGAGGCTTCTCCCTGCCTTTTCCAGCCCTGTTTCCTCCCAGGAGATTCCTAGAGAGGTCCCACAGAGGCTTCTCCCTGCCTTTTCCGGCCGTTTCCTCCCAGGAGATTCCTAGAGAGGCTCCATGGAGACTTCTCCCCGCCTTTTCTAGCCCTGTTTCCTTCCAGGAGATTCCTAGAGAGGCCCCACAGAGGCTTCTCCCCGCCTTTTCCGGCCCTGTTTCCTCCCAGGAGATTCCTAGAGAGGCCCCACAGAGGCTTCTCCCTGCCTTTTCCGGCCCTGTTTCCTCCCAGGAGATTCCTAGAGAGGCTCCACGGAGACTTCTCCCCGCCTTTTCCAGCCCTGTTTCCTCCCAGGAGATTCCTAGAGAGGCCCCACAGAGGCTTCTCCCCGCCTTTTCCGGCCCTGTTTCCTCCCAGGAGATTCCTAGAGAGGCCCCACAGAGGCTTCTCCCCGCTTTTCCGGCCCTGTTTCCTCCCAGGAGATTCCTAGAGATGCCCCACAGAGGCTTCTCCCCGCCTTTTCCGGCCCTGTTTCCTCCCAGGAGATTCCTAGAGAGGCCGCACAGAGGCTTCTCCCCGCCTTTTTCGCCCCTGCTTCCTCCCAGGAAATTCCTAGAGAGGCCCCACGGAGGCTTCTCCCTGGCTTTTCTGGCCCTATTTCCTCCCAGGAGATTCCTAGAGAGGCCCCACAGAGGCTTCTCCCTGCCTTTTCCGGCCCTGTTTCCTCCCAGGAGATTCCTAGAGATGCCCCACAGAGGCTTCTCCCCGCCTTTTCCGGCCCTGTTTCCTCCCAGGAGATTCCTAGAGAGGCCCCACAGAGGCTTCTCCCCGCCTTTTTCGCCCCTGCTTCCTCCCAGGAAATTCCTAGAGAGGCCCCACGGAGGCTTCTCCCTGGCTTTTCTGGCCCTATTTCCTCCCAGGAGATTCCTAGAGAGGCCCCACAGAGGCTTCTCTCTGCCTTTTCCGGTTACAGTTTCGGAGGCTCGGGTTTGTGAGTGGAAAATGGTTCCTGAGAAGAGGCAAAAAAATCTTGAACACCCGGTTCTTATCTAGAAAAGTTTGTAAGTAGAGACGTTGTTAGGTAGAGGTACCACTGTATAGTGAAAAAGAATGGTTGCTGGTTGAGATCTACTGCGAAAGGACAATAAACTACATAATTGATTTTGGTCAACCTTATTTAGAAGACATTCTCTGGTTTGTTCAAAGATAGTGGTTTACCCGTTGGGCCCGTTTCTATAGTTAAAGCTGGTCTCTGATTAATTTAGCAGTGTTCATCAATGTCAGTGAACAGAAGGAAAAGGGAGGCTTTGTGGAGAAGATATAAAATGCCAATGGGAATTGCAGCAAGGGAGAGAGAAACAGCTTTGAGGTGGAACCACTCAGAAATAGAGGCAAAGGTTTTACAAATGGTGTCAGTTTTGTAATTGCTGCCTCTAGATAGAACATGGGCTAATGGAAAACCACTATTGCACTATATATGCTTTCACAAACACCAGATTACTCATAGGTTAAGAATGCTGTAGAAATACTGTGAAAAGAATGGTATCGGGGCTCACCATAGTTGTTCAATGGGTGCAGTGATGCCAAATATAGTGTTTTTCAAGCTTGTGCAATTCAACTTCCAGAACTCTTCAGTCAACATTGCCCTAAAGCAGTCAAGGCGAACCTTTTTTTGTTTGCATGCCAATGGGGGGCAGCAGGGGGGTCACGCACATGCCTGCCTACACCTACCACACCCACGCATGTGCATATGAACCTCTGGCACATGATTGTATGCTTGTTTTTTGCTATCCCCAGGCTTCAGAGCCTTTGTAGGAGCCCAGGGAGGGCGAAAACAGCCTCCCCCACCCCCCAAGAGGTCCGCTGGAGGGTGGAAACGGCCCATTTCCCAACTTCCGGAAGTTGGCAAACAGGCCATTTCCAGCCACCAGAGGGCCTCTAGGTGAATGTGGAAGGCCATTTCCGCCCTCCCCAGGCTCCTAGAAAGGCTCTGGAGCTTGGGGAGGGCGAAAAATGGGCCTTCCTCACCTCCTCCAAAGGCTGGAAACCGCCTGTTTCCCAATTCTCAGTGGGCCAAGAAGGCCCAAAAATCAGTTGGCTGGCACACACATGCACTGGAGCTGAGCTGGCGTGCCCACTGATATGGCTCCATGTCCCACTTGTGGTACACGTGCCATAGGTTCACCATCGCTGCCCTAAAGACAATGGAGCAGGGCTGTAGCAGTAAATATTCTTTCAGATTAGTCAAGCCTAGAATTTGAAAGTTCCCTGCAAATATTAATGCTGGCTTAAGGGGCCACAACAACATACGAATAGCAATTTGGAATTACAGGTAGTCCTCGACTTACAAAATTTAATTTAATAATTTAATTTAATTTAATAATTTAATTTAATTTAATTTAATTTAATTTAATTTAATTTAATTTAATTTAATTTAATTTAATTTAACTTAACTTAACTTAACTTAACTTAACTTAACTTAACTTAATTTAATTTAATTTAATTTAATTTAATGACGCCCAATCCCTTGGGACTCAGAGTGGCTTACAACAATCAAAGGTACAACAATACAATAAGTCAAACAGAAAACAATAAAGCTTTATGGATGATCGATATTCTGCTCATGTTGTAGGATGCCCTCCTTCTCCTAGCAACCTTCAAAACACAGAGTCCAAATGTTCTCCAGAAGATCCATTGGCTCTACCAGGGCAGAACGCTGGTGGGACAAAATGACAATGCTAGAAGAGAAGAAATCCATTGCCCTGGCGAGCAAATGCAATTGAATGCAATCTGGAGGAGGAATAACACCACGATATTAGATTGCTTCATAGTGGTGGAAAGTGTTCTCGGTTTTGTAGGACATTCCCAACAGCCATTTCTACACCTACAAATTTTGCAACATTCCTGTTATGTCAATAACTCACGGCAAACTCTCTATAATTGCTGGCTGAAGCAGGGAAGTGCAGCTTTCTAACAAATGACTATGTAAGATTGAGGTGTCAAAATGTGCTCTAGAGCAGAGGTACTCAAACATTTCCAGGCTGCAGAACCTGTTAGTTTTTTTAAAAAATCCCAGAATCTGAGATTCATAAACACATAGAAGATTTACAGCAGAAAAAGACGTCATGGTCCATCTAGTCTGCCCTTATACTATTTCCTGTATTTTATCTTATGATGGATATATGTTTATCGCAGGCATGTTCAAATTCAGTTACTGTGGATTTACCAACTGTGTCTGCTGGAGGTTTGTTCCAAGCATCTACTACTCTTTCAGTAAAATAATATTTTCTCATGTTGCTTTTGATCTTTCCCCCAACTAACTTCAGATTGTGTCCCCTTGTTCTTGTGTTCACTTTCCTATTAGAAACACTTCTCTCCTGAACCTTATTTAACTCTTTAACATATTTAAATGTTTCAATCTTGTCCTCCCTTTTCATTCTGTCCTCCAGACTATACAGATTGAGTTCATTAAGTCTTTCCTGTTAAGTTTTATGCTTGAGACCTTCCACCATTTTTGTAGCCCGTCTTTGGGCCCGTTCAATTTTGTCAATACCTTTTTGTAGGTGAGGTCTCCAGAACTGAACACAGTATTCCAAATGTGGTCTCACCAGCGCTCCATAAAGCGGGATCACAATCCCCCTCTTCCTGCTTGTTATATCTCTAGCTATGCAGCCAAGCATTCTACTTGCTTTCCTTACCGTCTGACCGCACGGTTCACCCATTTTGAGACTGTCAGAAATCACTACCCCTAAATCCTTCTCTTCTGAAGTTTTTGCTAACAGAACTGCCAATACAATACAGTGGTACCTCATGATACGAACCCCTCATCTTACGAACAATCCGAGATACGAACCCGGGGTACAGAAAATTTTTGCCTCTTCTTACGAACTTTTTCCTTCTTATGAACCCGCCGCCGCATGCCGAACCTGGAAGTTCGGCAAAAGTTCAGGTTCGGGAGGCCGCTGAGAAGCCCCGCCGCCCAGCTGTCACCTTTTAAAACAGCTGGGGGGGCTTCTCAGCATCCTCCTGAACCCGAACGCCAAACCCAAACTTTCAGGTTCGGCATTTGGGAGGCCGCTGAGAAACCCCCCGGTTGTTTTAAAAGGTGACAGCTGGGCGGCGGGGCTTCTCGGTGGCCTCCCGAATGCTGAACCCGGAAGTTTGGGTTTCGCGTTCGGGTTCAGGAGGACGCTGAGAAGCCCCCCAGCTGTTTCAAAAGGTGACAGCTGGGCGACGGCGGGTTTTTTGCTCTTTTTTTTTTTCATTGCACGGATTAATTGATTTTACATTGTTTCCTATGGGAAACAATTTTTCATCTTACAAACTTTTCGTCTTACGAACCTCCCCGGGAACCAATTAGGTTCGTAAGACGAGGTATTACTGTACTCGAATTCAAGATGCAAAAGTTATAGTGACTGAAAATTGGCTCTGCTCAAATCCCCCCATCCCTTTTGTTAGTCTTTCACAAAAACCACCACAAATTCCCACCGAATCCAGGGTGTGCCACAGCCTTGACTTCTGTCCCAGAATACACAGTGAGATGATCCTTGATTGGGAATACAATATTATTTTACCTTCCTGTTGTCACCACTGGGGGCAAGGTTTAAGTGGCCGTATTTACAAAGCAGGAAGGATATTATAAAAAGATCTGGTTATAAACAAGGTAGCAGCACCCGCCCATTCATTTACGACTCGTGAAGATGTGCAAATTTTCAGCCTTATCTTTTAAAGCATCGAGACCCATTAAGATTTCTGCAAGCTTCAGCTGCTGTGGAGTTCACCTTTCCACTGGCATGCCTGAAAATCAACACGTAGCGATACGGGTTTGTTTGCTCTGTTCTTTGCAGAGAAAACCTATGCAGGGATCCATAGTGAATGTACAGTGTTCCCTCGATTTTCGCGGGTTCAAACTTCGCAAATAGCCTATACCACGTTTTTTCAAAAAAATATTAATTAAAAAATACTTCACGGTTTTTTTCCTATACCACGGTTTTTCCCACCCGATGACATCATATGTCATCGCCAAACTAATAATTTTTTGCAAATAAATAACAAAAAATAATAATTATTGTTAATAAATAATTATGTTTATAAATATCAGGATCACTAAGTGTCTTAGTGAGTACCAGTAACAATGGTGAGTAAATGGTTGTTAAGGGAATGGGAATTTGGGGGTTTAAAGTGTTAAGGGAAGGCTTGTGATACTGTCCATAGCCAAAAATGGTGTATTTACTTCCGCATCTCTACTTCGCGGAAATTCGACTTTCGCGGGCAGTCTCGGAACGTATCCCGCGCGGAAATTGAGGGAACACTGTAGTTGCACATCCCAATAAATGCCACAAGAGACAATTCTGTGCACTTTGAAGTGAAGTTCCAACGATGAAGAAAACAACTTCTTTAGAAACATAGAAACATAGAAGACTGATGGCAGAAAAAGACGTCATGGTCTATCTCGTCTGCCCTTATACTATTTTCTGTATTTTATCTTAGGATGGATATATGTTTATCCCAGGCATGTTTAAATTCAGTTACTGTGGATTTATCTACCACGTCTGCTGGAAGTTTGTTCCAAGGATCTACTACTCTTTCAGTAAAATAATATTTTCTCATGTTGCTTTTGATCTTTCCCCCAACTAACTTCAGATTGTGTCCCCTTGTTCTTGTGTTCACTTTCCTATTAAAAACACTTCACTCCTGGATCTTATTTAACCCTTTCACATATTTAAATGTTTCGATCATGTCCACCCTTTTCCTTCTGTCCTCCAGACTATACAGATTGAGTTCATGAAGTCTTTCCTGATACGTTTTATGCTTAAGACCTTCCACCATTCTTGTAGCCCGTCTCTGGACCCGTTCAATTTTGTCAATATCTTTTTGTAGGTGAGGTCTCCAGAACTGAACACAGTATTCCAAATGTGGTCTCACCAGCACTCTATATATCGGGATCATAATCTTTTATGAATTTATTAAAAAATTATGAATTTTTAATGGATTTAAATTTTTTCATGCATTTAAGCCCCCTTTGAAAACCCGTGAAATAGCAAATCCGCAAAAGATTAACCAGGAAGTAGCAAGGGATTACTGTATAGATTATATATTACATATATATATGTATGTATGATGCAAGATGGAAAGCATTGCTTCTAATGAAAACTATTCAAGGGATGGCGCTAGAATCTGGAAGATTGCAAATTCAAAATGATTTGAGAACTGGGTGTAAACAAAAATAGACAAATTAAAGTATGTAATTGAATTTGAGAAACTGAAACACCGCCTTTTTTTTTTAACCCTTACTAAAGGGAGCTCTCTAAGAAATCAGATTGGTAGAGGAATAAATTTAATGAGGGGAGAGGTTTTTATGCTATTCAATATTAGGTGATTTCAATATTAGTGATTTCTGACAGTCTCAAAATGGGTGAGCAGTGTGGTCGGGCAGTAGGAAAAGCAAGTAGGATGCTTGGCTGCATAGCTAGAGGTATAACAAGCAGGAAGAGGGAGATTGTGATCCCCTTATATAGAGCGCTGGTGAGACCACATTTGGAATACTGTGTTCAGTTCTGGAGACCTCACCTACAAAAAGATATTGACAAAATTGAACAGGTCCAAAGATGGGCTACAAGAATGGTGGAAGGTCTTAAGCATAAAACATATCAGGAAAGACTTAGTGAACTCAATCTGTATAGTCTGGAGGACAGAAGGAAAAGGGGGCGACATGATCGAAACATTTAAATATGTTAAAGGGTTAAATAAGGTCCAGGAGGGAAGTGTTTTTAATAGGAAAGTGAACACAAGAACAAGGGGACACAATCTGAAGTTAGTTGGGGGAAAGATCAAAAGCAACCTGAGAAAATATTATTTCACTGAAAGAGTAGTAGATCCTTGGAACAAACTTCCAGCAGACGTGATTGGTAAATCCACTGCTAAACATGCCTGGGATAAACATATATCCATCCTAAGATAAAATACAGGAAATAGTATAAGGGCAGACTAGATGGACCATGAGGTCTTTTTCTGCCGTCAGTCTTCTATGTTTCTATGTTTCTAGGTACACAAATATCCAAGCAGGTTATGTTAATCATTTATGGCATAGTAAAATCTTAATCAAATGAAATATTTTTTAAAAAAAAATCTGTTCACCCTCTAGAGATCCCCCTCCCTTTAATTTGCTACAGGCAGCCAAAGCAATTAAAAGAGCACTATTGAAAAAAGAAGAAATGAGAGTTTGAGGATTAGAAAAAGAAAAGATCAGAAGGACTAGTACCACTTTAGGGATAATCCAGAGTTGAAAAAAATGAATGTGTGTTGCCAGCGTGTGAGATCAATTAATATTGAGAACCTAATTTGACTTTTCCAAAAGATGAGATGGAATGAAAGTGTATGTTGTGCTTTGACAGTAAAAAAAAATTAGGAATTGGGCCTCTCTTTTTAAAAAAAAAAAAAAAAAGATCAAATTCTTAATAATTAACCTTGATGTTTCAGTCTTGCTCACAAATCAGGACAAGTGATGTTATGCTTTTGAATTCTTGTAGGAAAAGGAAAATAAATTTTACTTTCCCCGACTGCTGCTTCTGGTGGACGAGGAAGAGTTTTAATGTTACTATACAGTCCATAAATTATGCCTTGTAAAATGTTTGCCCCTGAGGTTAAAATAGAAAGTGCACTTTTATAGCCAAGAACTTCATTTAGTTTGGATGGTTGCCAAAGCAGGACAAAAGCAGGAGGTACAATTTTTATCGTTTAGCATTTCCTTTTAAAAGTCCAAAAGGAATTTTAAAAAACAAAAACAAATATGGTTCTGTCCCAGTGTTAGAACCTAGATCTATGATGGCGAACCGATGACATGTGTGGCACACAGAGCCTTATTTGTTTGTTTGCTTGCTTGCTTGCTTGCTTGCTTGCTTGCTTGCTCGCTCGCTCGCTCGCTCATTCATTCATTCATTCATTCATTCATTCATTCATTCATTCATTAGATTTGTATGCTGCCTCTCTCCGGAGACTCGGAGCGGCTCACAACAACAAAACAGTACAAATCCAATGGTTAAAACAATTTAAAACCCTTAATATAAAAAACAATCATACATCTCATGCAAACCATACGTAAAGCTGAAATTTCCCCATAGCTGATGGGAGAGGTGGGTTTTAAGGAGTTTGCGAAAGGCAAGAAGGGTGGGGGCAATCCTAATCTCTGGGGAGAGTTGATTCCAGAGGGTCGGGGCAGCCACAGAGAAGGCTCTTCCCCTGGGTCCCGCCAGATGACATTGTTTTGTCGACGGGACCTGGAGAAGGCCAACTCTGTGGGACTTAACCGGTCGCTGGGATTCGAGGGCATGTGAACTCAGGTCTGGTTTTTGGGCCCATTGGGAGTTGGGAAACAGTCTGTTTTTAGCCTCCAGAGGGGGTGGGGAAGGCTCACCATCATTGACCTAGATCAGGGGTAGGCAAAGTTGGCTCTTCTCTGACTTCAACTCCCAGAATTCCTGAGCCAATCATGCTAATTCAGGCGTTCTGGGAGTTGAAGTCCGCATGTCATAGAAGAGCCAACTTTGCCTACCCCTGACCTAGATGATAGCAATAATGCTTAGATTTATATACTGCTTTATAATCCTCTAAGCAGTTTACAGTGTCAGTTATATAGCCCCAACAATCTGGATCCCCATTTTACTGATTTCAGAAGGATGGAAGGCTGAGTCAACCTTGAACCAGTCAAGATTGAACTCCTGGCAGTGGGCAGCATCAGCCTGCAATACTTCATTATAACCATTGCACCAACAGTGGGTTAGTGTTGAGAAATGGCCCAATCCTAGTAAACTATTGAAATTTTTCTTACTGGTTCCTCTAAACCAGTGATGGCAAACCTATGGCACAAGTGCCACAGGTGGCACAACGGAGCCATATCTGCTGACAGGTGAGCTGTTGCTCTAGCTGCGCTCCAACGTGCATGTATGTGCCAGCCAGCTGATTTTTGGCTCACACAGAAACTGTGGGAGGGCGTTTTTGGCTTCCAGAGAGCCTCCAGGGGGATAGGGGAGGGCGTTTTTCCCTCCACTGGCTCCACAGAAGCCTGTGGAGCCTGGAGAGGGTGAAACACAAGCCTACTGGGCCCACCAGAAGTTGAGAAACAGGTCATTTCCAGCCTCCAGAGGGCCTCCGGAGGGCAGGGGAAGCTGTTTTCGCTTCCCCAGACATTGAATTATGGGTGTGGGCACTCACGCATGCGCGATAGTACGCATCCATGCTCTTTCGACACCCGAGGGGGAAAAGGCTCGCCATCACTTCTCTATATGCTTGCCAAACGTGGGGTCAGAATTGTGGACAATCACAAGATAGAAGTAAAGAGAAAACTATAACTCTTAGCCTGGTTTGACTAGAGATTTGCAATTCAGATCTGGCAGATACATAATGGACATTTGGATGGCATGTTGGTTCATAAAATGCCTATAATAATTAGTGTGGTCTGCAGCTCATTTATTTGAATGTTATCTGCTCCTCTACTCCCACCTTTTGCTGTGTTTTTAACTATTTTAACTTACTTTTGTCTTTCTTCTCAGGGTTGATTTGTGAGCAAAGCATTGTGTTACAGCCACTTAATTTTATTTTCTAAGAATTTCTTTTCAGGCGTATATGGGACTCAGAACCATCCATGCAAATAAGGAGAACGTTAGAGGCTCCAACTTCCCATTTATTCATTTATTTATTCTTAAAATGAAATTAAAACTAAGTGGGGCAGGGAATTTATCCGGGACCGCCTTCTGCCGCACGAATCCCAGCGACCGATTAGGTCCCATAGAGTTGGCCTTCTCCGGATCCCGTCGACTAAACAATGTCATCTGGCAGGTCCCAGGGGAAGAGCCTTCTCTGTGGCAGCCCCGACCCTCTGGAACCAGCTCCCCCCAGAGATTAGAACTGCCCCCACCCTCCTTGCCTTCGGTAAACTCCTTAAAACTCACCTCTGCATTCCCCCTCCCTCCCCCGGGCCTATATAATTTATGTATGGTGTGACTGTGTGTATGACTGGTTTAATAATGGGTTTTTTAAATGTTTTTTAAATTTATTAGATTTGTTGTGAATTGTCTTATTGTATGCGGAGAGGGGCGGCATACAAATCTAAATAAACATAAACATGCTGTGAGCCGCCCCGAGTCTACGGAGAGGAGCGGCATACAAATCTAATAAATAAAAAAAATTTCTAGGAAAATATTCACTCCCCACTAAATCTTTCCTTTGTGGTTCTTCCTGTCCTCTTTTTAAAGACATCAAAGATCACAGTAGATCACCAGAGGACACAGAACCGAATAAACATTTCACTAAAATCAAAATCTAGGAAAGAGTTCAGAAAAAAAATGCCAAGGGAAAAGATATTCTTTGGCCAAGAGAATAGCGGCAACTATCTGGAAAAGATGGAAGATGTCCATTCCATCTTGTTCAAGAAAGTATTGGAAGAAACCTAATTTTGCTGAAGACCGTGCATTTGAAAACAAAAAAGGATAATATCCGGGGGACTTGTTCCATTGATCACCCACTGGAGCTGCACACTATGTTGTGAAGAGAGGCAGACTTCATCCACTGGTTGGCGAGAATGCCAAATAGCATAGACATTCAGGAAAATCTGGGGCAATAAGTTTATTGCCAAGGCATTTATGCACTCCACGAGATGGAAGTGATCAATGGTTCAAAAGAAACACCAGGATTTAATGAGGAGAGATGTGCAGGGATTTATATTTATCTTTTTTTTAAATGAAATTGAAGAGAGAGAGAGAGAGAGCAGTATTAGTATGACAGTAAACACTATACATCTGATGAGGTTCTACAAATACATTAAACTTATTTGTTTTTTTTGTTTGTTTGATTGTTTGTTTGTTTGTTTAGTTAGTTAGTTAGTTAGTTAGTTAGTTAGTTAGTTAGTTAGTTAGTTAGTTAGTCCAATACACAATGAGGGTTTTAGTGGGTATATATCTATACAGTGATCCCCCGCTCGTTGCGAGGGTTCCGTTCCAGGACCCCCCGCAACGAGCGGGTTTTCGCGAAGTAGCGCTGCGGAAGTAAAAACACCATCTGCGCATGTGCAGATGGTGTTTTTACTCCCACAGCGCTAGCGAGGAGCTGAAGATTGGGGGCGGCGCGGCTGTTTGCCGCCGGCATGGAGGGCTTCCTAGCAGCCCCCCAAACCCGGGTTGGGGGTCCGGGGGGCGCTGGCTCTCGGCGCTTTCGAGCTGAGTCAGGGAGCGAATTCGCTCCCGGACTCAGCTCAAAAGCGCCGATAGCAAGCGGCAAGGAACGGCTTGTCCACGCCGTTCATTCTCGCCGCTTTCGAGCTGAGTCCGGGAGCGAATTCGCTCCCGGACTCAGCTCGAAAGCGCTGATAGCAAGCGGCAAGGAACGGCTTGTCCACGCCGTTCATTCTCGCCGCTTTCGAGCTGAGTCCGGGAGCGAATTCGCTCCCGGACTCAGCTCGAAAGCGGCGAGAATGAACGGCGTGGGCGGGCGAAGGGCGGGCGGCAGCGAGGAGTTTGCGTGGGCGGTGGGGAAACTCCTCGCTGACGCCAGCAAGAGGGGGAAGACTCAGGGAAGCCGCCCAGCAGCTGATCTCCCGGTTGCCATCTACGCATGCGTGCCCACGGGCACGCATGCGTAGATGGTATTTTGACTTCCGGGTTGAAAAATAGCGAAGTACCCTGTTCGCAATGGTTGGGGACGCAATAAACGGGGGATCACTGTATACACATAGTAAAATACATGATGAAGGTTATAGAGGAGATACTCATAGTAAAATATATCTAAGAAATAATAGAAAAGAAGATATAGTAATAGAACATATGAATGAAAGAATAGTAGAAGAGATATAGGAATAGAAGATTTAAGGAGGGGATGCCAACAAGCATAATGTGAGCCTTCTTGGGTGCGCCAAAAACCAGTTTCCCTTCTGAATGAGATCACTGCTCAGCCCTTGACATAGATGTCCAGTGAACTCAGCTTGAGGATTCTTAATACAAATTGCTCTGACATTTTTGTAAAAGAGCATGAAGTCTATAAATCCAAGGCCGGTATCTTGCAAGCAGTGGAACAGATGTGAAATGTTTCTGGAAGTGATGCCACCCACCAGTAAAACAGACATTCCTTTCCTGCATTGCTGATGGAACAAATAAGGTTGAAGAATTATTGCAACGGCTTTGTCTCCTGATTGCAGCAAGGAATAAACGTTTTCAGCAGTAGAAAATTAAGTGGATATACTTTCGGATCTAAATAAGTTTCACAGTCGCCAGGTATTTGTCAAAAGATCGAATATCCACGTCTGCTAAAAATGTCCATGGTTGAAGCAACTGAACTGAGTACAGTACATACATTTTAAAAATACATCCCCAAAACAGAATAGAATAGAATAGACAGAATTTTATTGGCCAAGTGTGATTGGACACACAAGGATTTTTTTTATTTTTTTATTTTTTATTTATTTATTCATTTGTCCAATACACAAATACATAGGAAGAAAAATAGACATGTAGTAATATATATAAGGGTAAAAGTGAACTTAGAGGAGAGGATATATGAAAGAAAGAAAATATATATGATAAGTGAGAGAAAGGAAAGACAATTGGACAGGGGACGAAAGGCACACCAGTGCACTTATGTACGCCCCTTACTAGCCTCTTAGGAACCTGGAGAGGTCAATCGTGGAGAGTCTAGGGGAGAAATGTTGGGGGTTAAGGGTTGACACAATTGAGTCTGGCAATGAGTTCCACGCTTCGATAACTCGATTGTTGAAATCATATTTTTTACAGTCAAGTTTGGAGCGGTTCGTATTAAGTTTGAATCTGTTGCGTGCTCTTGTGTTGTTGCGGTTGAAGCTGAAGTAGTCATTGACGGGTAGGACATTGCAGCATATGATCTTGTGGGCAATACTCAAATCGTGTTTTAGGCGCCGTAATTCTAGGCTTTCTAGGCTCAGGATTGTTAGTCTATTTACGTAGGATATTCTGTTTTGAGTTGTCTTGCTAACTCCTCTGAAAACTTTGGGGGAGGCGTAAATGACCAACATTTGAGAGGAGTCTATGACAATTTGCTACAGCCAATTTGCAGCAGCCAACTCAGTGCAGGACAAGAGTTATACTAATATCAAAGAAAAGATGGCCTAGAACAGTGATGGTGAACCTGTGGCACGCGGAGACATATCTGCTGGCACGCGAGCTGTTGCCTTAGCTCAGCTCAAAAGTGCATTTGTGTGCCGGCCAGCTGATCATTGGCTAACACAGAGGCTCTGGGAAAGTATTTTTGGCTTCCAGAGAGCCTCCAGGGAGGATGGGAGAGGGCGTTTTTACCCTCCCCTGGTTTCAGAGAAACCTTTAAGCCTGGGGAGGGTGAACCACGAGCCTACTGGGCCCACCAGAAGTTGGGAAACAGGCTATTTCTGGCCTCCAGACAGCCTCTGGGTTTTTTATTTATTTATTTATTTTATTTATTTGTTTTGTCTAATACACAATGAGGGTTTTAGTGGGTATATATATACACACACACATAGTAAAATACATGATGAAGGTTATAGAGGAGATACTCATAGTAAAATATATCTAAGAAAGAATATAAAAGAAGATATAGTAATAGAACATATCAATGAAAGAATAGAAGAAGAGATAGAGGAATAGAAGAAAGGTAGAGGAGATATAGGAGAGCAATAGGACAGGGGACGGAAGGCACTCTAGTGCACTTGTACTCGCCCCTTACTGACCTCTTAGGAATCTAGATAGGTCAACCGTAGATAATCTAAGGGTAAAGTGTTGAGGGTTTGGGAATGACACTAATGAGTTCCAAGCTTCGACAACTCGGTTACTGAAGTCATATTTTTTACAGTCAAGTTTAGAGCGGTTAATATTAAGTTTAAATTTGTTGTGTGCTCTTGTGTTGTTGTGGTTGAAGCTGAAGTAGTCGCCAACAGGCAGGACGTTGCAGCATATGATCTTGTGGGCAATACTTAGATCTTGTTTAAGGCGTCTTAGTTCTAAGCTTTCTAGGCCCAGGATTGAAAGTCTAGTCTTGTAGGGTATTCTATTTCGAGTGGAGGAGTGAAGGGCTCTTCTGGTGAAGTATCTTTGGACATTTTCAAGGGTTGGGAGAAGCTGTTTTCGCCCACCCCAGGCATTGAATTATGGGTGTGGGCACTCGCACATGAGCAATAGTATGCGCCCCCACTTTTTCGGCACCTGAGGGAAAAAATATTTGCCATCATTGGTCTAGAATAATTAAAGAAAGGATGCAAAAGGAGGAAAAATAAAATATGAACAGCAAAAATTAAAATATTTTTATGTATTTAAAATAATTCAATAGAATTGTTCAATTGTCCCGCAGTTAGTTGTGTTTTATTAAGCAAAAGAAAAATGGCAATAATTTGTAAATGATATGGTATAAGACAGTGTTTCCCAACCTATGCTGGCTGGGGAATTCTGGGAGTTGAAGTCCAGATATCTTCAAGTTGCCAAGGTTGGGAAACACTGGTATAAGAAATGTATCTTTCTGTGTTGTGGATACTGTCCCCATTGAAATCTGACTGGCTTCATACACATACAATGTATGCCTTTCTCCTTTTAAAGAAAAAAATAGAGATGCAGGCAGGGAGCAGCAGCTCCTTATAACTGAAGTGGGAAGGATTGTGTCTCTCTCTCACTCGGAAGCAGCGGATATTCCAAATGGAGCCACGCTGTTGCACAATTCTGAAAATAAAGCCCTGAGCAAGGACGGTGTATTCCAATCTCCTGTTGCAATAAGCTGTGACGTTTCTTCAGAAATCCAAGAGAACATAGTCCAGCAAGGGAAAGGTATAAAAACCACTTGCACAGTTTTATTTTTAGATACCTGTGGCTGTAAAAGGAAGGACTTCCAGTCCCTTAAAGAACACTGACATCAGCAGCAGGGTCTAAGTTGTTATTGGGAAAGTGGGTGGACTTTCACTCCAATCAGCAGAAAAGTTCTTAACAATGTTTACTTCGCCTCCTTCTTAACTTGTCGCCTTTTAATTCACAGGTGGGTTGCTCCCAGTTCAGGCCAGTTCTCTAAACCGGACCAGAATATCTCCGGGACCGCCTTCTGCCGCACGAATCCCAGCGACCAGTTAGGTCCCACAGAGTTGGCCTTCTCCGGGTCCCGTCAACTAAACAATGTCGTTTGGCGGGACCCAGGGGAAGAGCCTTCTCTGTGGCGGCCACGACCCTTTTGAACCAACTCCCCCCAGATATCAGAGTTGCCCCCACCCTCCTAGCCTTTCGTAAGCTCCTTAAAACCCACCTCTGTCGTCAGGCATGGGGGAATTGAGATTTTCCCTCCCCCTAGGCTTATAAAATTTATGTATGGTATGCTAGTATGTATGATTGGTTTCTAAATTGGGGTTTTTTAAATTAACTTAAATATTAGATTTGTTTACATTGTATTATTATTGCTGTGAGCCGCCCCGAGTCTGCGGAGAGGGGCGGCATACAAATCTGATTAATAAAAAAATTAAAATAAAAATCTCCGGGACCGCCTTCTACCGCACGAATCCCAGCGACCGGTAAGGTCCCACAGAGTGGACCTTCTCCGGGTCCCGTCGACAAAACAATGTCATCTGGCGGGACCCAGGGGAAGAGCCTTCTCTGTGGTGGCTCCAACCCTCTGGAACCAGCTCCCCCTGGAAATTAGGATTGCCCCCACCCTCCTTGCCTTTCGGAAACTCCTTAAAACCCACCTCTGCCATCAGGCATGGGGGAATTGAAACATCTCCCCCTTGCCCATGTAGTTTTGGGGTTTCTTTTGGATTTTTTAACCTAAAACTGTAATTTAGATTGCTAAATATTAGATTTGTTACTATGTATTGTTTTTTACCATTGTTGTGAGCGGCCCCGAGTCTGCGGAGAGGGGCGGCATATAAATCCAATAAATCTAATTTAAATCTAATCTAAAACTGGTAGCGGGAATTTCCCCATGCTCACCGAACCTACAGCGATCACCAGTTGACCACGCCCCTGAACTGGCTCTAATGGTGCCACCATAGGCACCGCCATCTTGTTTTTGGTATGCGCATGAACCGGCAGTGGGGTCAATTAGAACCCACCCCTGGCATATAAGTAGTCTCCAACTTACAACAGTTTCATTTAGTAACTGTTCAAAGCAGCGGTGGGCTATTAGCAGGAACGCTAAATGGCGCTTGCCGCCACGGCTTGTAAATGCTTGCAGGGCCAGCGCGATTTTCCTTTTGCACTTGTGGAGGTAGCAAAACCACGCACCGAGTTGCAGGTGTGCCCATGTTTTGACATGCGCGGAAGCAAAAAATCTCACCGAAACACAGACGCACCGTGGGTGTGGGCAAGATTTTGCTACCTCCACAGGTGCAGAAGGAAAACCACGCTGGCCCCGCAAGCACTTATGAGCCGCGGCGGCGAGCGCAATTTAGCGTTCCAGCTGGTAGCCCACAGCTGGTTCAAAGTTATAACAGCACTAAAGAAAGAATCCATTGCAGCGTCCACATGGAATCAAAAATTGGCCACTTAGCAAGTGCTTCATATTTATGACCGTTGCTGTGTCCCAAGGTCATGTGATTTCCCCTTTTGCAACCATCTGACTGGCAAAATCAATGAGGAAGCCAGATTCAGGGAACAACCATGTTACTGAGTTAAGAAATGCAATGATTCACTTAACAACCGTGGCAAGACAAGTTGCAAAATGGGGCAAACTCACTTGATAAATGTTTCACACAGCAACATAAATTTGGGGCTTGATTGTGGACGTATTTCGAGGGCTACTTGTATTTATGTATGTATTTATTTATTTATTTATTTATTTACGGAAAGGGGCGGCATACAAATCTAATATTTATTTACTTACTTACTTACTTACTTACTTACTTACTTACTTACTTACTTACTTACTTACTTACTTATTTATTTATTGGATTTGTATGCCGCCCGTCTACGGAGACTCGGGGCGGCTAACAGCAATAACAAGACAGCGTACAATAATAATCCAATTAAAAACCCATTAATATAGAAACCAAACATACATACAGACATACCATGCATAAAATTGTAAAGGCCTAGGGGGAAAGAGTATCTCAACTCCCCCATGCCTGGCGGCAGAGGTGGGTTTTAACTATCTTACGAAAGGCAAGGGGGGTGGGGGCAATTCTAATTTCTGGGGGGAGTTGGTTCCAGAGGGCCGGGGCCGCCACAGAGAAGGTTCTTCCCCTGGGTCCTGCCAAGCGGCATTGTTTAGTTGACGGGACCCGGAGAAGACCTACTCTGTGGGACCTAACTGGCCGCTGGGATTCGTGCTGTAGAGGGCGGTCCCTGTAATTATTTATGTGTAGGTAACTCAGCCTGAACTCATGTTTTTACTGTTAAAATAGTGTTCATAATATGGTCAATTGACTACTCAATAATACTATAGAAATATTAATTATTGGAGCACACACATAGGAAAATCCATACTATAGAATGTTTTCTCTTATTTGTTACCTATTGAAGTCATAAGAAACTCAAACAATGAACAACCTTTCAGTATTTTATTAGGTTAATTGTTCAGTTTATTGCCTTGAATAAGAAGTCTTGATCGATCTACTTAGAATGGGGTTCTCCTCTAGGGCAGTTCTCATTATTCTTCCCCAAACCTTGATATTTTCTAATAATTTGTTATGTATGTGTGCCACCTTTCCTCTAAGGAGCAAAAGCCTGCATGCAAAATTTTGTTTCTACTTTTCTTTTTCTCTTAGGGCTTTTTTTAGCTTGCCTTTATTATTTTCATTTATAATTTGAATGTATCCAATGCTTCTTCCTCCTGCTATTTTCCCCACAACCCTGTGAGGTGAAATGGGCTGGGAAAAAAGTGACTGCCCCAAAGTCATCCAGCCAGGTTTTCTGCCTAAGGCATGACTAGAATTCACAGTCTTAAAAATTAGTGGAACTAAAACTCCCAGTCTCCTAATTTTGAGCCTGGTGCCTTAGACCAGTGATGGCAAACTTATGGCATGGGTGCCACAGGTGGCACCTGTAACCATATTGGCTGGAACGCGGGCTGTTACCCTAGCTCAGGCTCTGGGAGGGCATTTTCGGCTTCTGAAGAGTCTCCGGGGGGAAGGGCATCTTTGCCTCTAGAGCCTAGGGAGGGTGAACTGGGCAACTATCTGCTAGTGAAAATGGACCTTGGGAGCACTCCCAAGCTCCATTTTCGCTGTCAGTGACACTTTGCACCAATCCATCACTCTTTCCAGGCAGATCTCTCTCGGGCCAGATCAAAGCATCCCGCAAGCCGGATCCTCCCTTGAGTTTGACAACCCTACTTTAAATGGAACTAGCTCTCATAGAGCAATTGCAAGATTTTCCTCTCTTGCAATTGCTCTATGACATAGTCATGACTGAGAAACTTTCTTCATCATAGTAGTACAAACATAGCCATAGACAGGGTGGGTTCTAACTTACTTTGCTGATGATTTGCTTCCTCACACGCCGTACCAATATTTTTTAAAAGCACCCCCCCCCCAAAAAAAAAATGCAAAACAAGATGGCGACACACGCGCAGTGCCAGAAACTCTGCTTCTGCACATGTGCAGAATAGAATAGAATAGAATTCTTTATTGGCCAAGTGTGCCACACAAGGAATTTGTCTTGGTACATATGTTTATTTTATTTTATTATTTATTTTATTATTTAGATTTGTATGCTGCCCCTCTCCGCGGACTCCGGGCAGCTCACAGCAAAATATAACAAATCGTAACAAATCCAAATAAATTTAAAATATTTTAAAAAGTTTAAAAAGAACCCCATTTACTAACAAGCACACACACAAACATACCATGCATAAATTGTACATGCCCGGGGGAGGTGTTTCAGTTCCTCCATGCCTGAGGGCAAAGGTGGGTTTTAAGGAGTTTATGGAAGGCAGGGAGAGTAGAGGCAGTTCTAATCTCTGGGGGGAGTTGGTTCCAGAGAGTCGGGGCCGCCACAGAGAAGGCTCTTCCCCTGGGGCCCGCCAACCGACATTGTTTAGTTGACGGGACCCGGAGAAGGCCCACTCTGTGGGACCTAATCGGTCGCTGGGATTCGTGTGGCAGAAGGCGGTCTCGGAGATATTCTGGTCCAGTGCCATGAAGGGCTTTAAAGGTCATAACCAACACTTTGAATTGTGACCAGAAATTGATCGGTTGGTGAAACATGGGCATACCTAGGTAAGCCCATGACTGCTCTCGCCGCTGCATTCTGCACGATCTGAAGTTTCTGAACACTTTTCAAAGGTAGCCCCATGTTCTCAGTGTACATAAAAGAAAATACACATTTGCCAAGAATCATATGGTACAACACTTCACCACAATGCTGGTCTGTGATCTATTGACCATTGGCACTTCTTGTTCTCTTCTACTGGCTTACCGTTACCTGATAGTAACAACAACTTCCCCCACGAACATTCCCCACGAGAGCCACGTGCCTTGTAACCATACTTTCCGGATAACCCTCATATTTTCCTTCTTCCAAGGCTGTAGCAAGGGCACCCTCATTTTTTTTAAAAAAAAATATCTTCAGTCCGTCACCCATTTACCTGCAAGGAAGTACGAGCCCTAGAGCAGCGTTTGTCAACCTTAGCATTTTTTTTAGATGTCCGTACTTCAACTCCCAGCTGAGTTAGGAATTTCAGGAAGTGAAGTCCACACATTTTAACCTTGCCAAGGTTGAGAAACATTGCCCTGGAGTAACTTGGGACAGGCAGGAGGAGCAAGATAAGGCTCTGTGATGAGACAGCATTTTCCTTGCCAGAATAGTGTCTTGCCAATTCAAGGATTGGTGGACAGCACAGCTCAGGAGCAGTGTTCCCTCTAATTTTTTGGGGGGGGGTGGGCGGAAAAGTATAGTGTCTGAGCGGCAGTCCCTTCGGGACTGGGCGACACAGAAATAATAAATAAATAAATAAATAAATAAATAAATAAATAAATAAATAAATAAATAAATAAATGAACGAACGAACGAACGAACGAACGAACGAACGAACAAACGAACAAACAAACAAACAAACTGTGTTCAGTTCTGGAGACCTCACCTACAAAAAGATATTGACAAAATTGAACGGGTCCAAAGACGGGCTACAAGAATGGTGGAAGGTCTTAAGTATAAAACGTATCAGGAAAGACTTAATGAACTCAATCTGTATAGTCTGGAGGACAGAAGGAAAAGGGGGGACATGATCGAAACATTTAAATATATTAAAGGGTTAAATAAGGTCCAGGAGGGAAGTGTTTTTAATAGGAAAGTGAACACAAGAACAAGGGGACACAATCTGAGGTTAGTTGGGGGAAAGATCAAAAGCAACATGAGAAAATATTATTTTGCTGAAAGAGTAGTAGATCCTTGGAACAAACTTCCAGCAGACGTGGTAGATAAATCCACAGTAACTGAATTTAAACATGCCTGGGATAAACATATATCCATCCTAAGATAAAATACAGAAAGTAGTATAAGGGCAGACTAGATGGACCATGGGGTCTTTTTCTGCCGTCAGACTTCTATGTTTCTATGTTTCTACAAACAAATAAAAAACCCACCCTGTTTTGCCTCAGAGAATTTCAAAATAAAATACTGTACTGTGTGTCTATAACAGTGAGCTCATAATAGGGCAACTCTATCAATATCAAACTGCCACTTAAATAGTTGAGCTAGTTTCAAACTAGATTTTGATTTTGTTTCTCTCTTCCTTACTCCCATTCTTTTTCTTTCTCTTTTCCTTCCTCTCTTTTTTCTATCTGTTTCTCTCTCTTCCTCTCTCTCTCCTTCCCTCTCACTCTTTCCCTCTCAGCTTCTGGGCAGGTTTGGAAAACTCTGAGTTGATGATGATTTTTAAGTGAGCAATTGCTCACTGCTCAGCTTAGCGGAACTATGCTCAGGAGCAGTGTTCCCTCTAATTTTTTTTTGGAGTGGGCGGAAAAGTATAGTGTCTGAGTGGCAGTCCCTTCGGGACTGGGCGGCACAGAAATAATAAATAAATAAACAAACAAACAAACAAACAAACAAACAAATAAAAACCCCACCCTGTTTTGCCTCAGAGAATTTCAAAATAAAATACTGTACTGTGTATCTATAACAGTGAGCTCACAATAGGGCAACTCTATCAATATCAAAATGCCACTTAAATAGTTGAGCTAGTTTCAAACTAGATTTTGATTTTCTTTCTCTCTTCCTTACTCCCATTCTTTTTCTTTCTCTTCTCCTTCCTCTCTTTTTTCTACCTGTTTCTCTCTCCTCCTCTCTTCCTCTCTCTCTCTTTCCCTCTCACTCTTTCCCTCTCGGCTTCTGGGCAGGTTTGGAAAACTCTGAGTTGATGATGATTTTTAAGTGAGCGATTGCTCACTGCTCAGCTTAGAGGGAACTATGCTCAGGAGTGTCTGGATTAGATGGCTTTATGTCAAAATCAGATGCTAAATAGAAATACGAACTTGGATCTCCCCAGTTCCAAGTCTGGCATTCAGATCTGTGCCGAATCAATAGGTTGTTTTAAATTGTGCTAAACAAGCCAAAGGTGTACCAGATAAATATGGAAAATGAATGAATTCACTTTATGAGTTTTGTTCTAACTCAGTAAAGTATAGAGAAATAAAGGAGAAAATGCATTCAGAATTATTTTAACTATAACAGGTTTAAAGGGAAGGCATGCTGCAGAAATAGTTTATTGGAAAATAAATGAAAAAATGCTAAAGAAATAAAATTGGACCAGAATATCTCCGGGACTGCCTTCTGCCGCACGAATCCCAGCGACCGATTAGGTCCCACAGAGTTGGCCTTCTCCGGGTCCCGTCGACTAAACAATGTCATTTGGCGGGTCCCAGGGGAAGAGCCTTCTCTGTGGCGGCCCCGACCCTCTGGAACCAGCTCCCCCCTGAGATTAGAACTGCCCCCACCCTCCTTGCCTTTCGTAAACTCCTTAAAATCCACCTCTGCCGTCAGGCATGGGGGAACTGAGATAACTTCCCCAGGCCTATACTGTTATGGTATGTTGTGTGCATGTTTTTAAAATTATAGGTTTTAAAATTATGGGGTTTTAGCCTTCTAATTATTGAATTTGTATTATATATTGTTTTCTGTTGCTGTGAGCCACCCGAGGCTGCGGACAGGGGCGGCATACAAATTAGATAGATAGATAGATAGATAGATAGATAGATAGATAGATAGATAGATAGATAGATAGATAAATAAAATTGTAGAGAGATTTTTCAGTGAGTACTTAACTGCATCAGCAGATACCAGAGGTTTTTTTTAACCACACTCATACCTGAATTGTTATTTTGAAGTAGTCCTTTTAAAGGACTCCAAAAGTATAAGCAACACATATAAGTAATTCAGTTTTACAAGCAAAAACTTCTAGTGACACTTAGGAGAACAATTAACAAAGGGCTGTTAAAGAATGCAGCTGTGAAATGGTTTACCTTTCAAATACAACACACAACATCACTAAATCCAGGAACATCTGTGGGGGATTCAGCAAGTCAAGATGGTGCGTGTCTTAATAAGATGAAAATCCATCTAAAACTTAATCCATCTGCCTTTGACTTGTCATAACAATTTATATAGCCGTCTTTCTTGCAATCTTGAGTAATGCGAACTGCTCATAAATACTCAATATCAGAAGGCAGGAATTATATTTATGGAATTATTTACTTAAGATAAATATGTTTAGGCCAACTTTGTGGGTAAAGAATTGTCACAGTTCTCCCAAGGCTTCTTAAACAGTAGAAGCAATGAAAAAGAGCACCAATAAAAACCTGTGACAATCAAGTGAACATTTCTTTACTAGCAAATATTGCAATGCCATATCAACAATTTTATGAAAACCCAGTCAAAAGGAATATTTAATTGAGCAAGCCTATTTCATATTAGTGGTTTGGGGGGTTTTAAACTACATTTTATTGAAAACTTGGACACTATCAAAACCAGAGGTGGGATACTGCCGGAACACATAATAATAATAATAATAATAATAATAATAATAATAATAATAATAATAATAATAATAAGCATAATAATAAGCATAATAATAAGCATAATAATAAGCATAATAATAAGCATAATAATAAGCATAATAATAAGCATAATAATAAGCATAATAAGCATAATAAAGCATTGTATGGACAGTTCTTGGAGAAGATTGAAGGCAAAGTGGATAAAGAAAAGACCTGGTCATGGCTTACAAGTGGAACACTCAAAAAGGAGACAGAAGGACTAATACTGGCAGCACAAGAACAGGTCATTAGAACAAATGCTGACAAAGCCAGAAATGAAAAATCAACAGACGATCCAAAGTGCAGACTCTGTAAAGAAACAGATGAAACAATCGACCACATACTCAGCTGCTGCAAAAGATTGCACAGACTGACTACAAGCATAGACATGATGCTGTGGCACAGATGATCCACTGGAACTTGTGCCGGAACTACCATTTACCAGTGGCAAAGAACTGGTGGGATCATAAGCCCAAAAAAGTGGTCGAAAATGAGCAAGCAAAACTACTGTGGGACTTCCGACTTCAGACTGTCCGAATTGTGAAGCATAACACACCAGACATTGTGATCATGGAGAAAAAGAAAGTATGGATCATCGACATCGCAATCCCAGGGGACAGCAGAATTGAGGAGAAGCAGCTAGAGAAATTAGTGAAATACGAAGATCTAAAAATCGAGCTGCAACGACTCTGGCATAAGCCAGTGAAAGTGGTCCCAGTGGTACTTGGCACGCTGGGCACAGTACCAAAGGATCTCAGCGGACATTTGAAAACCATCGGAATTGACAAAATCTCCATCTGTCAATTGCAAAAGGCCGCTTTACTGGGATCGGCAAACATAATTCGCCGCTACATCATGCAGTCCTAGGTGCTTGGGAAGTGCCCGACTGGTGATGAAATACAAAATCCAACATAGTGATCTCATTTGCTGTGTTGTACTGACATAATAATAATAATAATAATAATAATAATAATAATTATTATTATTATTATTATTATTATTAATTAGATTTGTATGTCGCCTGTCTCCGTTGCCATGCTGCTCTGGAATGCGAGTGTGGGATCAAACACAATTACGCTTCCTGCACCTGTGCAGGTAGCAAAATTGCACACAGGGATGCGCCTTTAGTAAATAGTTTGATAGTGTTGAAGGAATTATTTGTTTAGCAGAGTGATGGCATTCGGGGGGAAACTTCTTGTGTCTAATTGTCTTGGTGTGCAATGCTTTGTAGCGACGTTTTGAGGGTAGGAGTTGAAACAATTTATGTCCAGGATGCAATGGGTCAGTAAATATTTTTACAGCCCATTTTTCCCCCGTTTCATTTCAACTCATCATGTCTTTTTGTCATTTCAGGGTAGCATTACTTTCTAGTCCTTGGCTTAAAAAAGTTCATTTAGTGGCATGTCGAAGTTAACAACGGCACTGAAAAAAGTGACTTAGGTCCGATTTTTTTATTTATGACCATTGTAGCATCCTCATGATCACATTATCAAAATTCAAATGCCTGACCACTCTCTCATATTTATGACAGTAGCAGTGTTTCAGGGTCATGTAACAAGCAAAGTCAACAGGAAAGCCAGATTCGCTTAATAACTATGTTATTAACTTTAATAACTGCAGTGATTCACTTTGCAACTGATGAGAAAGGTCATAAAATCAGGCAAAATTCACCTAACGAATGTCTCACTTAGCAACAAAAACTTTGGACTCAATTGGAGTTGCAAGTTGAGGACTACAGTGGTACCTCTACCTAAGAATGCCTCTACTTAAGAACTTTTCTAGATAAGAACCAAATGTTCAAGATTTTTTGGCCTCTTCTCAGGAACCATTTTCCACTTATAAACCCGAGTCTCTGAAACTGTAACCAGAAAATGCAAGGAGAAGCCTCTGTGGGGCCTCTCTAGGAATCTCCTGGGAGGAAACAGGGCTGGAAAAGGCGGTGAGAAGCCTCCATGGGGCCTCTCTAGGAATCTCCTGGGAGGAAACAGGGCCTCCACCCTCCCTGTTGTTTCCCCAATCACACACACATTATTTGCTTTTACATTGATTCCTATGGGAATAATTGCTTCTTCTTACAAACGTTTCTACTTAACCTGGTCACAGAACGAATTAAGTTTGTAAGTAGAGGTACCACTGTACTTATATATCACACCATACATTAATCTTTTAAGCATTTCACTCCTTTCTCCTTGAGGATATTTTCGCAATCATTCATCTGTAACCTTTTCAATTCTTCAAGTATTCTTGCTGAAAATATATTTGATCTGCAGTTTGAACATCATTCATTCTCTCTATAGAACAAACTCCTTCAACATATGTATTACTATATTGATCATTCAGTCGAGATTCATTTAGCATCCATTCATTTTTACCTTGTTCATTATCTTACTATACACACTTGTTACATACTCCATTTCCACCCCATTAAGCCTGTTTTTATGTTTCTCCTTGATGTACTCAACCATCAATTCTATATCATACATTGGACAGAACTTTAAAACACAATCGTATTTGTTTTTTTCAGCATTCATTCCTGGTAGACCACAAGGCATTCCATTCTCTTTCTATAGGCCAGAGGTCTTCAAACTTGGCAACTTTTAAGACTTGTGGGCATCAACTCCCAGAATTCTCCAGCGCAAGTAGTATGGTACGCAAGTACTATTATTTATTATTATTATTATTTATTAGATTTGTATGCCGCACCTCTCCGTAGACTCGGGGCGGCTCACAACAGCAATAAAACAATTCATGACAAATCTAATAATTTAAAAACATTTTTTAAAAACCTGTTATTAAGCAGACATACACACAGATATACCATACATAAATTGTATAGGCCCGGGGGAAATATATCTCAATTCCCCTGTGCCTGGCGGCAAAGATGGGTTTTAAGGAGTTTACAAAAGGCAAGGAGGGTGGGGGAAGTTCTAATCTCTGGGGGGAGCTGGTTCCAGAGAGTCGGGGCTGCTCTTCCCCTAGGACCCACCAAACGACATAGTAGACGGGACCCGGAGAAAGCCAACTCTGTGGGACCTAATGGGTCGCTGGGATTCGTGCAGCAGAAGGCAGTCCTTGAGATATTCTGGTCCGATGCCATGAAGGGCTTTATAGGTCATAACCAACACTTTGAATTGTGACCAGAAATTGATCGGCAACCAATGCAGACTGTGGAGTTTTGGTGTAACATGGGCATACCTGGGGATGACCATGATTGCTCTCGCAGCTGCATTCTGCATGATCTGAAGTTTCCAAACACTTTTCAAAGGTAGCCCCATGTAGAGAGCATTACAGTAATTGAATCTCAAGGTGATGAGGGCATGAGTGATTGTGAGCAGTGAGTCCCGGTCCAGATAGGGCCGCAACTGGTGCACCAGGCAAACCTGGGCAAGCGTCCCCCTCGTCACAGCTGAAAGATGTTTCTCTAATTTGAGCTGTGGATCGAGGAGGACGCCCAAGTTGCAGACCCTCTCTGAGGGGGTCAGTAATTCCCCTCCATGGTTATGGACGGACAGATGGAATTGTCCTTGGGAGGCAGAACTCACAGCCACTCTGTCTTATCCGGGTTGAGTTTGAGTCTGTTGACACCCATCCAGACCCCAACACCCTCAAGGCACTGGCACATCACTTCCACTGCTTCGTTGACTGGACATGGGGTGGAGATGTACAACTGGGTATCATCTGCATACTGATGATACCTCACCCCATGCCTCTGGATGATCTCACCCAGCGGTTTCATGCAGATATTGAATAGCAGGGGGGAGAGGACCAACCCCTGAGGCACCCCACAAGGGAGTGACCTTGAGGTCAACCTCTGACTTCCCACTAACACTGACTGCAACCGACCAGAGAGGTAGGAGGAGAACCACTTAAGAACAGTGCCTCCCACTCCCAACCCCTCCAGCCGACGCAGAAGGATACCATGGTCGATGGTATCGAAAGCCGCTGAGAGGTCAAGAAGCACCAGGACAGAGGATAAACCCCTGTCCTGGGCCCACCAGAGATCATCCATCAACGCGACCAAAGCAGTTTCCATGCTGTAGCCAGGCCTGAATCCTGACTGTTGAGGGCCTAGATCATTGGCTTCTTCCAAGGACCATTGGAGTTGAAGCGCCACCATCTTCTCAACAACCTTCCCCATAAAGGTTGGAGACTGGCCGATAATTGTTAAGAATGACTGGGTCCAGGGAAGGCTTCTTGAGGAGGGGGTGCACAAGTGCCTCCTTGTAGGGATCCGGAAAGGACCCCCTCCCCAAAGAACTGTTGACAATCTCCTGGACCCAGCTCCATGTCACCTCTCTGCTGGCGGAGACCAGCCAGGAGGGACACGGATCCAGTAAGCAGATGGCGGAACTCGTAGCTCCAATGGCCTTGTCCACTTCATCAGGTGTCACCAGATCAAACTCTTCCCAGACAGGTGGACAAGTACGGGCCCTAGTCACCTCGACTGACTCATTGTCAGTCGACTCTGCTATCCAATTGGAGTCGAGGTCCGCCCGGATCTGAGCGATTTTATCAGTGAAAAACGTGTTAAAATCCTTGGCACTACTCTGTAAGGGCTCCCCAACTCCCCCCTGGTTAAGAAGGGAGCGGGTCACCCTAAACAGAGCGGCCGGGCGGGATTCCACTGATGCAATCAAGGCGGCATGATACACACATCTTGTCACCTTGAGCGCCACTTTGTAAGTCTTAATAAAAGCTCTTACAAGTGTTCGATCGGATTCAGACTTACTCTTGTGTTGCACATTTCACCATAAATTCACACAAATAATGCACATTAAGATTTCACAAATATTTGGTATAACACAATGTTTCTTGGCAACTTTACGATGTATGGATTTTAACTCCCAGAATCCCCTAGCCAGCATAGCATAATTCTGAGAATTACAATCCATAAATATAAATAAAACCTGGAAGAATACATTTGTCTGCTAACTTGAAGTTTTACTCTTAACCTGAGGTTTGAAACATGAATTTTTGATCCATATTCTGATCCATGAATCACTGCAAATCATTTAGGTTCCAAGCCAACAAGATGACACAATTTGCATATTAAAGTTAGGTTCCAAACAACATCACAACTAGAATTTTTACCTCTTTAAACCCCAGGAGTCACTGAGTGAGTTAGGCGGCTATATAAATTTCCTTAAATAAATAAACACTATATATATTTACCCTTAAGTACAATAAACAAGGAAGGATTTATTGCACATCTTACTATTAGTCCTTGGTCAATTTACTTAGCATTCCATTCTTTACTTTCATCACTTCAATTGTAACCAACTTGCAACTCTCAAAACATTCCGTAATTCAAGCTTATTTATGAGATAATGTGCTTTCTCTAAATCAACAGGAAGACAATAACCTTTTCTCCCCATATTCATAAATTTCTCAGTTATCTGTTGAACAAAAATCCGGTGTGTCTGGCATAAAGCCATAGTGTTATTTCAGATTTTATTTACATTTACTTATCAAATTTCTCCACTGTTATTTAACTTTGTTTATTATTTATTTACCTAATTTCCACACAGGTTTTTTCATTGTACCCTCTCATTCCCTTTGAATCAAATTCTGTCAGATTCCTGACCCATACATACTTAATATAAGTATGCTTTCTAAACTAAAGCCCTGTGAAGTGGTATATAAGTCTAAGTGTTACTGCTATCGCTACTGAATATTGATTACAGGATATTTACTACTATACTGATTAAATGTATAAAGAAATGCATTCCTAGATTGACCCAACGTGATCAGACAGGCTATATTCCACAGAAGAGGATATTAGACAATAAATTTATCATAAATGCATCAGAATATATCCAAACGAAAACAAAAAAGGCAGCAGCAATAATTTTAGATGCAGAAAAAACTTTTGACAACTTGGAATTGTTGTTTTTCCCCAGAGGTTCTAAATAAAATGAATCCCAGGGGAGGATTTAAAACTCGGGATAGAGGTTATGTATCAACAATAAAAAGCAAATGCTATAATGAATGGAACCTTTTCTACACATTTTCTCAATAAGCAAAGGAACAAGGCCTGGATATCTATCCTCTCTCCTTTACTATATGTAATTTCAAACTCCTAGCAAACATATTCTGAAAAGATAAACAAATAAGTGGGATTATATAGAGAATATAAAACGAAGCTTCAGCAGATGATAGGGTCAGTGAACCCTAGGTTAGTGAGAATTATTCTGTATGACTATATTCAATAAAAGATGTACAGTGGTACCTCTACTTAATTCATTCCGTGACCAGGTTCTTAAGTAGAAAAGTTTGTAAGAAGAAGCAATTTTTCCCATAGGAATCAATGTAAAAGCAAATAATGTGTGTGATTGGGGAAACCACAGGGAGGGTGGAGGTCCTTTTTTCCTCCCAGGAGATTCCTAGAGAGGACCCATGGAGGCTTCTCCCCACCTTTTCCGGCCCTGTTTCCTCCCAGGAGATTCATAGAGAGGCCCCACGGAGGCTTCTCCCTGCATTTCCCGGTTACAGTTTCAGAGGGTCAGATTTGTAAGTGGAAAATGGTTCTTGAGAAGAGGCAAAAAAATCTTGAACACCCGGTTCTTATCTAGAAAGGTTTGTAAGTAGAGGCATTCTTAGGTAGAGGTACCACTGTATACTAATTCCTTGTAGTTTTTCATTCGGTCTAGCTGTTTTTCACTTTGTGTTCTTTCTGTTGCCAAGCACAATTGCATCGTCACACTTCAAAACAAGTCACATTCAAAAAGTAAATCACACATAACATTTCTCAAGTTAATTTATTCTATTTATTACATTTTTATCACACTTTTATTCTTCTTAAAAATAACTCAAGGCAGCGAACACATTTCCTCTTATTTCCTCCTCTATCACAAAATCAGGATAATGTATTTCCTTTACACCTGATGCTGCTTTGTCTCATCTCTGCCACCTGCTATTTTAACTCCCTTTTTTTTAATGCTAATCCTATGCACAAAATTAACAGCATTTCTAAGTTGGTTTGAAAGGTTTGATGAGCCATTTCCCACCTTATTGGTTCCTGTGCCTAGGTAGATGTAAAACTAACAGCCCGCTATCACAACAAAATTTTCAGTATCCTAGGTAGATTTGGATTTAAATGTTTCAACTGAATACATTTTGAAATTCTGCTCCTCTTCTGCAGGGACCAAGGCACACAAGTGTAATGAATGTGATATGGCCTTTGTGACAGTGGGGGAACTTTCCCGCAACACGCGATATAAACATACTCTGGAGAAGCCCTTTAAATGCTCCATCTGTAACTACTGCAGCATAGAGGTAAGACAGATTGTTCTCTGCAGAACTGCTTTGCAAAATCCTCCCTTGACTAAGTAGAGAAAGATGAGGTTTCCTTTTAAAGAGTCACAGCCATTCATGCAGGGGTGAGAAGCAGGCAGGACGGGGTGGAACGCAGTTCCACCGGCGGAAATGAAGATGTGTGTGCCGCTCCAGCTGATCGGTGGCTGTCACTTCCTGGATTACTGGTCTCGGCTCAGCTCTCCTTTTTTTTCCCTGCTGCTGCTGCATCTTATTTTATTTTATTTATTAATCAGATTTGTATGCCTCCCCTCTCCGCAGACTCGGGGCGGCTCACAGCAACAATAGTACAATGTAAACAAATCTAATATTTAAGTTTAAGTTAATTTAAAACCCCAGTGTAAAAACCAATCATACATACTAGCATACCATACATAACTTTTATAAGCCTAGGGGGAGGGAAAGTATCAATTCCCCCATGCCTGATGACAGAGGTGGGTTTTAAGGAGCTTGCGAAAGGCAAGGAGGGTGGGGGCAACTCTGATATCTGGGGGGAGTTGGTTCCAAAGGGTCAGGGCCGCCACAGAGAAGGCTCTTCCCCTGGGTCCCACCAAACAACATTGTTTAGTTGATGGGATCCGGAGAAGGCCAACTCTGTGGGACCTAACTGGTTGCTGGGCTCCTTGCTTTTTTCCTCTTTCCTCCTTCCTGGCCTTGGATGAGCTTCCCTCTCTCCTGCCCAGCCTCACACAGCCACCTCCCACCTGAAGTACAAGCAGAAGTCGTGGATGGAAGCAGCACTGGCAGCATTTATGCTTCTGGCAGCACCCATTTGCCTAGCTATCCAGCCTGAGGTGGAGGGGGGCGACCCAGGAAGGAGAGGGCGGGAAACGCGAAATAAATTGTCACCCCATCAAGTGACACGTACAACTGACAAAGTTGTAAGTCGAGGATTTAACAATTCTCTTGAATGATGATGATCGTTCAAGCCACTCCCACCCAGTCACATGACCATTAAGCCACACCCACAAAATAAGCCACACCCACAGAGTGGCAGTAAAAAATTTGGCTGCCCATTACTGTGCATTTTTAGTTAGAAGCATAGTTGGTAGGGAATTTAAAAGTCAAAGTAAGAAAAATACACAACCGCATTTAACAACGCACATTGCAATTAGAAGGAGTGGGTGGATGGGACCTTTAGCCTGGCATGAAGCTGCAATGTGGTTGAGATCTAACCTAGAAGTGGCTAGGACTGTTGAGCACACTGTCTAGCTCCGCCCAACAATGACTGAATGATTTTATTCTTAGTAGTCTTAATTGTTTTTATATTCTTTTTATTGTTGTATGATGCCCAGAGTCTGGAAGGAGATGGGCGGCTTATAAATCAAATAAATAAATAAACAACAGGGTGTCCAGCAAACCTGAAAAACAGGGAAATCTGGGAATTATCAGGGAAATCGGCGGTTCGGGAAATATCAGAGATTTTGTGAAAAAAAATGCAATAAATCAGAGTGGGAAACAAATTGTATTAAAATATTTAAAAGTCAGGGAAGAATAATGTTTTTTTTAAAAAAAACAGATCGCACTGCCTGGCAGAGTCAAGCAAAAATGAGCATAACTGTAGCAGCAACTTGCTTCCTCAGCTACCCATATTTCTCCATGGCTTAGCCATTTAGTATGACATCATCTACAACCGTGCCTTAACTAGATCGCAAGTTACATGGAAATGTCAGGGAAATATCAGGGATGCTTTCCCCCTGGACACCCTGAAACTAACAAACTTCCTGATACTCAGAACAATTAATCGGTGAAATGGCTTTCCTTCAGAAGTTGTAGGTGCTCCATTACAAGAAGAGTTTGGACAGCCATTTGTTTAGAATGGTGTAGATCAGGGGTATCAAACTCATATCATCACAGCAGCATAACATGATGAATGGGGATTTCCCCCCCCCTCTCCGGTTTGCTAAACCAGGCATGGGCATGATCAGCACATGACGCATCCGGCCCATGACAGCCCTGGTGTAAGTTCTCCTGCTTAAATGGGATTGGGCTAGAACACTTTCAAGGTCCTTTCCTACCATATTTTTCTAAGTTCCTTAGCTAAACTTGGGTTTAAGATCTACTAAAGCACAGGAGCTGCAGCCCAATTTGGACAGAGCCATGCAAGTGGCGGGCAAGTGCACAACTCCATTTGCGTGATCGGCCTGTACATCTGCCCCTCAGACAGATGGAGCTACATGTGTGTGCTTGCCAACCACTCTCACAGGACCATTCCTTCTCTCCCTATCACTGCCGCCAGTCCCCAAGCCAGAAGGATATTGGGCACCACTTTATTTAATTATTTAAAAATAAATAAAAAATCATTTTAATTTTTGCCATTCACATTTCATTCTGTCCCTCCATTTACATCCTTTTTTAAATGATTCTATTCTACTATTTCTTTGAATGTTAGTGTAATTCTTGTCCCACAGTGAGTTGTCCTGTGATGAGTTGACTGTGGCAAGTTGGCCATGGTATTGTCATAGACCCATTGTGAGCCCCTTTTCCACTGGCTGACAGGTTGCTTATTCACAAAGTTTCTCCTGATGTCTAGCCTGAATTTCTTTCCTTCTGGGAAACGGTATGGTTCAAAGTCTTTCAGTCACCTGAAACATGGAGGGTGACCTCAAACAGGAACGGTGTACAGCCATCTCGGTTTTCATTCAGTGTTAGATTAAATCCTGTATTTGCTTGAAGATTGCTAATACGTCTTCTCTTACAGGCAATCTTCATTTATTTATTTATTTGGTTTTATTTATTTGTTTGTTTGTTTATTTGTTTGTTTTTATGCCACCCAACTCCTTTGAGACGCTTTAGAAACTGCCTTGTTTAGTAACCTTTTACAGTTGCAACAGTGATGAAAAAGTAACTTTCCTACCAATCCTTCCCTTTGCGATTTTTCCAAGTCTGTAAAGCAAAAGAAAGGTGAAGTAAAATCATAGGAACAGTTGCTATTCACTTAGTGAGCCCTTTCGTTTAATAATCAAGCTGTGGTTGCTAAATTGTCTTTTCTATAGGCTAAATATATTCATTCCGAGTCCTCGGAGAGGGGTGGCATACAAATCTAATAAATTGATAAATAAAGGAAAGATAAATAAATGATTTAGTTTTACTAGATAAATGGTCAAAGCAATGGAAACTGCAGTTTAATGTTTCCAAATGTAAAATAATGCACTTGGGGAAAAGGAATCCTCAATCTGAGTATTGCATTGGCAGTTCTGTGTTAGCAAAAACTTCAGAAGAGAAGGATTTAGGGGTAGTGATTTCTGACAGTCTCAAAATGGGTGAGCAGTGTGGTCGGGCAGTAGGAAAAGCAAGTAGGATGCTTGGCTGCATATGTATAACATATACGTTGGCTTCCTGTATAACAAGCAGGAAGAGGGAGATTGTGATCCCCTTATATAGAGTGCTGGTGAGACCACATTTGGAATACTGTGTTCAGTTCTGGAGACCTCACCTACAAAAAGATATTGACAAAATAGAACGGGTCCAAAGATGGGCTACAAGAATGGTGGAAGGTCTTAAGCATAAAACGTATTAGGAAACTCAATATGTATAGTCTGGAGGACAGAAGGAAAAGGGAGGACATGATCAAAACATTTAAATATGTTAAAGGGTTAAATAAGGTTCAGGAGGGAAGTGTTTTTAATAGGAAAGTGAACACAAGACCAAGGGGACACAATCTGAAGTTAGTTGGGGGAAAGATCAAAAGCAACGTGAAAAAATATTATTTTACTGAAAGAATAGTACATCCTTGGAACAAACTTCCAGCAGACATGGTTGGTAAATCCACAGTAACTGAATTTAAACATGCCTGGGATAAACATATATCCATCCTAAGATAAAATACAGGAAATAGTATAAGGGCAGACTAGATGGACCATGAGGTCTTTTTCTGCCGTCAGTCTTCTATGTTTCTATGTTTCTAAATTATTATTATTATTATTATTATTATTATTATTATTATTATTATTATTATTATTATTCAGATCTTCAACTGTTCCCTAAAGGAGTTTGCAGACTCTTCATCTTTATACCTTTCAAACTTGCTAAAATGTGTCCTTTTCTTAAACAGCGGTGCTAATTCTCTATATGGAATATGCCTTACGTGGAGGGGGGAAAGGCCCCTGTCAGATACTTTTTAAAGCAAGGACAACAAAATCCCAACAAAATACATTCTAGAAGTATTAAGCAAGTACGGGGTTTAATCTAATGCTGAATGAGAACCAAGATGGCCGCAGTGAATCCCTTTTCGAGGTCATCCTCCATATTTCAGATGGCAGGGAGATTTGAGAAGAGCCATTGAGGCTCATCTTAATACCTGCATTTCATTCTTGCTCCTGGTAAATAGATTTTGTATCACGTTCAGAAATCTGTTTGCCTTGACGGTTGAAAGAAAGACAAGAAGCTTAAACCCCTTTCAACTCTTGTGAAAACAGTGGCTTGTTTCTAATCAGCGTTAAAATATTCTTCTGGATGTTCTGTGGATGAAGCAGGAGCCCTTAGCATTGATTTAAAAAAAAAAAAACTAATGAGAAGTCAGCCAAGGGAGAGCAGATTGCAGAGGTCTTTAAACAATATTTTCTTTCTCTTTTATTTCATTTTTGGAAACAGCACATAAACCTGGAGAAGCAATATTAAATAAAAGGGGTGTAATATAAAAGGATGTAAGGATCTGTGTTGTGTATATCTGTGGTCTGTCTTTGCTGCATATACTCACAAAATCGCCAATTGCTCATATACCAATTGCTTGATTTTTAAGGAACTCGAGTTTTAGATTAGTTAGTTTTAACTTTAAAATTGGATTTAGGATATTTTTATTGCTTTTTTTATATGTTATAAGCCGGCCTGAGTCTTCGGAGAGGGAAAGCATATAAATTCAAGGAAGGAAGGAAGGAAGGAAGGAAGGAAGGAAGGAAGGAAGGAAGGAAGGAAGGAAGGAAGGAAGGAAGGAAGGAATTTGCATAGTTAGCCATAGTTTATAGGTTTTGCTTGATTTTCTTTCTTCATAACTGTTCTGTCGGGCTCTCTGGTAGACTCCTCCCAAAAGTTCACAGGTACAAATTTCAGACACACACACATGTTTGAAAATTCAAAACAATGTTCTTTATAATGAAAATTGACTTAAACTAAGCCCTCTTTCGGTATAGCAAAGAACACTCATCTCCAAACAAACTGGTAATTTGTACAAGTCCCTTATCAGTTCTGTGATACTTAGCTTGCAGCTGTGAGGCACTTCACAGTCCTTCTTATTTCACAAAGTGAAACATACTTTGCTCTGGTTTAGTTTCAAAGCGGGGGAAAATCAGCACACAAAAAGTCAAAGTCAGTAAAGCAGTCACGAAACACAACAATCAGATAATCCTCCACAATGGCCAAACCCACAGGCTGCTATTTATAGCAGCCTCACTAATTACCACAGCCCCACCCAACCACAGGTGGCCTCATTTTCTTTGATAATAATCTCTCAGTTGTTCCTGCCTATGCATCGCTCTCCGCATGTGTGGCTGTATCATTAACTCTTGTTCTGAATCCAAGGAGGAGCTAGATAATTGATCTCCTTCTGAGCTGTCTGCCCCACTCTCCTCCTCCCTGTCACTCATGTCTTCTTGGTCAGAGGAGCCTTCATCATCAGATTCCACCAGGGGCAAAACAGGCCTGCAGCATGTGGATGTCTCCCCCACATCCACAGTCCTTGGGGCAGGAGCTGGGCCAGAGCTAACCACAACAATAACTCTCTGTAATACTAAGACGCTGAGCTTATCGATTGAAAGATCAGCAGTTCAGCGGTTCGAATCCCTAGCTCTGTGTAATGGAGTGAGCTCCTGTTACTTGACCCAACTTCTGCCAACCTAGCAGTTCACAAGCATGTAAAAAATACAAGTAGATAACTAGGGATCACTTTGGTGGGAAGGTAACACCATTCCATGCACCTTTGGCGCTGGCTCTTTGGCTTTGAAACAGAGATGAGCACCACCCTCTAGAGTTGGGAATGACTTGCACATATGTTCAAGGGGAACCTTTACCTTTAATATGCCATTTATACACAACTTACTCTAGTGTGCATCATTTGGTATGTAGTTTTCGCAAACTAGAAATAGTTTGGTCTGCAACTTACTTGAATGGATATGTAACTTTCAGCCAAGAAAGATGTCTTCCACCCCCATGTTCAATAAAGGGTGTCCTCATCTTACAACAGTTCATTTAGGGATCATTTAAAGTTACAATCATTGAAAGAAGGATTTCAATGTCTGCTTAGTTATGAAAGATGAGCTATACTAATTTGGTTAAGATAGAATAAAGTGTATAAATAAATTGTAACTAGTTTTGATATTTTACTTTCTAACATCAATATAATGTACTAGCAACAATTAATAATAGGTTTGTATAGTAGAATGAATATGAAAGTATATAAGCTAAAGATATGGAGGACTGCAAAGATCTAGAAAGATATAACATAAGAATGATTTAGTAAAGAGAGAACAAGGTTATCTCTCTTGTTTTTAATGTAATTTCTTTGTGTGGCTCCTTTCTTTTTATTTTGTTGTATCCATGTATATTTTTGAATGTAATATAATGTATAGTTGTAATTTAATCTATTTTCTAATTTAAAAAATTATTTAAAAAAATAATTAATAATTGTATAATTAGATTAGATTAAATTTATTGGATTTATATGCCGCCCCTCTCCGCAAACTCAGGACGGCTCACAACAATAATAAAAAACAGTACATAATAACAAATCCAATGCCCACCAATCTAATTACAATTTAAAATTAGTAATGTCATAAAACAATCCCAATATATATAAAAAACAGGCACACAGTCAATCAATCAACAAAACAACATGGGCAAGGGGGAGGTGTTTTAGTTCCCCCATGCCTGACGGCAGAGGTGGGTCTTAAGGAGTTTACGAAAGGCAGGGAGGGTGGGGGCAATCCTAATCTCAGGGGGGAGCTGGTTCCAGAGGGTCAGGGGCCCCACAGAGAAGGCTCTTCCCCTGGGTCCCGCCAGACGACATTGTTTAGTCGACGGGACCGGAAGAAGGCCGACTCTGTGGGACCTAACCGGTCACTGGGATTCGTGCGGCAGGAGGCAGTCCCGAAGATATTCTGGTCCGGTGCCATGAAGGACTTTATAGATCATAACCAACACTTTGAATTGTGACAGGAAACTGATCAGCAACCAATGCAGACTGCGGAGTGTTGGAATAATATGGGCATACTTAGAGAAGCCCATAATTGCTCTCGCAGCTGCATTCTGCACGATCTAATATATATATGTTTTTTTGCTGAATTTGAAAATTAAGGGAGACTAGGATAGATCTATTTTGGCCTTATTTTGGCCTCATCAGCTAGCCATACCCACTGGGACTTGAACCTGCAACCTTTGCCTTGCAAGGCAGAGAATTATCCTCTAGGCCAGTGTTTCCCAACGTTTTTTGAGCCGCGGCACATTATTCACATTTAGAAAATCCTGGGGAACATTGAGCGGGGGGGGGCGCTAAAAAAAAGTTTGGACAAAAAAAATCTCTCTCTTCCTCCCTTTCGCTCTCTTTCTCTCTCTCCCTCTTTCTCTCTCTCCCTTCCTTCCTCTTTCTTTCCCCCTCTCTCTCCATCTCTTTGTTTCTCCCTTCCTTCCTCTCTTTTTTGCCCTCCTTCTCTCTCCCTCCTTCCCTCCCTCTATGTCTTTTCCTCATCCTCCTTCCCCCTCTTTCTCCCTCTCTTTCTCTCTCTCCCTCTCTTGCTATCTTTCTCTCCCCCCTCTCCCTCTCTTGCTATCTCTTGCTATCTCTTTCTCTCCCCCCCTCCCTCTCTCTTTCTCTCCCCCCTCCCTCTCTCTTTCTCTCCCCCCTCCCTCTCTCTTTCTCTCTCTCTCTCTTGCTATCTCTTTCTCTCCCCCCTCTCTCCCTCTCTTGCTATCTCTTTCTCTCCCCCCTCTCCCTCTCCCTCTCTCTTTCTCTCCTTCTCCCTCTCTCTCTCCCCCTCTTGCTATCTCTTTCTCTCCCCCCTCTTTCCCTCTCTCTTTCTCCCTCTCCCTCTCTTGCTATCTCTTTCTCTCCCCCCTCTCTCCCTCTCTCTTTCTCTCCCTCCCTCTCTTGCTATCTCTTTCTCTCCCCCTCTCTCCCTCTCTCTTTCTCTCTCTCCCTCTCTTGCTATCTCTTTCTCTCCCCTCTCTCTCCCTCTCTTTCTCTCTCTCCCTCTCTTGCTATCTCTCTCTCTTTCTTTCCCCCTCTCTCTCCATCTCTGTTTCTCCCTTCCTTCCTCTCTTTTTTGCCCTCCTTCTCTCTCCCTCCTTCCCTCCCTCTATGTCTTTCCCTCACCCTCCTTCCCCCTCTTTCTCCCTCTCTTTCTCTCTCTCCCTCTCTTGCTATCTTTCTCTCCCCCCTCTCCCTCTCTTGCTATCTCTTGCTATCTCTTTCTCTCCCCCCCTCCCTCTCTCTTTCTCTCCCCCTCCCTCTCTCTTTCTCTTTCTCCCTCTCTTGCTATCTCTTTCTCTCTCTCTTCCCACTCTCTCCCTCTCTCTTTCTCTCTCTCCCTCTCTTGCTATCTCTTTCTCTCCCCCCTCTCTCCCTCTCTTGCTATCTCTTTCTCTCCCCCCTCTCCCTCTCTCTTTCTCTCTATCCCTCTCTCTCCCTCTCTCTCCCTCTCTTGCTATCTATTTCTCTTCCCCCTCTTTCCCTCTCTCTTTCTCCCTCTCCCTCTCTTGCTATCTCTTTCTCTCCCCCTCCCTCTCTCTTTCTCTCCCCTTCCCTCTCTCTTTCTCTTTCTCCCTCTCTTGCTATCTCTTTCTCTCTCTCTTCCCACTCTCTCCCTCTCTCTTTCTCTCTCTCCCTCTCTTGCTATCTCTTTCTCTCCCCCCTCTCTCCCTCTCTTGCTATCTCTTTCTCTCCCCCCTCTCCCTCTCTCTTTCTCTCTCTCCCTCTCTCTCCCTCTCTCTCCCTCTCTCTCCCTCTCTCTCCCTCTCTCTCCCTCTCTTGCTATCTCTTTCTCTTCCCCCTCTTTCCCTCTCTCTTTCTCCCTCTCCCTCTCTTGCTATCTCTTTCTCTCCCCCCTCTCTCCCTCTCTCTTTCTCTCTCTCCCTCCCTTGCTATCTCTTTCTCTCCCCCCCTCCCTATCTCTTTCTCTCCCCCTCCCTCTCTCTTTCTCTTTCTCCCTCTCTTGCTATCTCTTTCTCTCTCTCTTCCCACTCTCTCCCTCTCTCTTTCTCTCTCTCCCTCTCTTGCTATCTCTTTCTCTCCCCCCTCTCTCCCTCTCTTGCTATCTCTTTCTCTCCCCCCTCTCCCTCTCTCTTTCTCTCTCTCCCTCTCTCTCCCTCTCTCTCCCTCTCTCTCCCTCTCTTGCTATCTCTTTCTCTTCCCCCTCTTTCCCTCTCTCTTTCTCCCTCTCCCTCTCTTGCTATCTCTTTCTCTCCCCCCTCTCTCCCTCTCTCTTTCTCTCTCTCCCTCTCTTGCTATCTCTTTCTCTCCCCCCTCTCTCCCTCTCTTGCTATCTCTTTCTCTCCCCCCTCTCCCTCTCTCTTTCTCTCTCTCCCTCTCTCTCCCTCTCTCTCCCTCTCTTGCTATCTCTTTCTCTTCCCCCTCTTTCCCTCTCTCTTTCTCCCTCTCCCTCTCTTGCTATCTCTTTCTCTCCCCCCTCTCTCCCTCTCTCTTTCTCTCTCTCCCTCCCTTGCTATCTCTTTCTCTCCCCCTCTCTCCCTCTCTTGCTATCTCTTTCTCTCCCCTCTCTCTCCCTCTCTTTCTCTCTCTCCCTCTCTTGCTATCTCTCTCTCTTTCTTTCTCTCCCTCTCTCTCTCCCTCTCTCCCTCTCTCTCTCCCTCTCTCCCTCTCTTGCTATCTCTTTCTCTCCCCCTCTCTCCCTCTCTCTTTCTCCCTCTCCCTCTCTTTCTCTCCCCCTCTCTCTTTCTCTCTCTCCCTCTCTTGCTATCTCTTTCTCTCCCCCCTCTCTCCCTCTCTCTTTCTCCCTCTCCCTCTCTCTTTCTCCCTCTCCCTCTCCCTCTCTTTCTCTCTCCCCTCTCTCCCTCTCTCTTTCTCTCTCTCTCCCTCTCTTGCTATCTCTTTCTCTCTCCCCTCTCTCCCTCTCTCTTTCTCCCTCTCCCTCTCTTTCTCTCCCCCTCTCTCTTTCTCTCTCTCCCTCTCTTGCTATCTCTTTCTCTCTCCCCTCTCTCCCTCTCTCTTTCTCCCTCTCCCTTTCTCCCTCTCCCTCTCTTTCTCTCTCCCCTCTCTCCCTCTCTCTTTCTCTCTCTCTCCCTCTCTTGCTATCTCTTTCTCTCCCCCCTCTCTCTTTCTCTCAGCAGCAGCATTGGGCAGTAGCTGTGGGGCGGCTGCAAGGTTGTCATCTGTGAGGCGGAGCTCTGGAATGGAGGCACTGACGGCGGTGGCGGCTAGACATGTTGCTAGACGCCATACATACTGACGTTGTGCTGGGCATGGACGTGGGGCTGGAGCCTCCGTCCTGGCCCAGACAGCAGGCAAGTGCCAGCCATGCAATTCTAGCATGTCCAGCCGCTGCCGTCAGTGCCTCTGTTCCAGATCTCCGCCTCACAGCTGACCACTCTGCCGCTGCCCCATGGATACTACCCGCTGCCGCTGCCACTGCCATCACCCTCCCGCTGCGCACCGCCCTCCCACCAGGCCCCAAAGCTCACCTGCTGCTGCCGCCAGGGAAGCTCCAGCCGGGCAGGGCGCTGCAGTTGCCAGAAAACTTGGAAGGCGCAAAGAAGGAAGCTCAGCTTCTGTTCTCACAACTTTTTGCTCTTTGCAAAAAATTTCGAGACCAGAAGCTGAGCTGCTTTCTTCGCGGCACACCTGACCATGTCTCGCGGCACACCAGTGTGCCGCGGCACACCGGTTGGGAAACACTGCTCTAGGCTACAGTATCCAATCCCTTCAGCTCTGCACCAGAGAAGGGTTACATATTTTTGTGTCGAATCACTCTTAGTATATATATTATACTAATATTGACGGTCTTGGTATATTCGGGTTTCTTCCCGTGTAGGATTTGGAAATTTCTGACGACGTTGTATATATATTATACTAATATTGTATACAATAGTATACAATAGTATTGGGAAAAAGTGACTTATGATCATTTTTCATACTTACAGCAGTAAATGTGCTCTTGTAATTCAGAATCTTTCCGTAAATTTTAGGCCAGCGAATTGAAGCGCCACATTCGCTCACATACAGGAGAGCGTCCTTACAGTTGCACGGTGTGCTCCTATGCTAGTAGGGACACTTACAAATTGAAAAGACATATGGTAATTCACTCAGGTACGTATTAAAACTATAATGGCTGCCATTAAAGCAGAGTAATGCTAATGCCTGGTCCTGTGGGGCTGTGAGATGCTGAGCCGCTAGAGGAGGAAAGACAGGCACGTGAGCAAAAAAAAAAAGCAAGGCAGAATAGTTGGAAGCAGATGCTACTCCAGAATAGGAAAGTGGATTTGGAGACAAAACAAGAGGAAATTATTTGGAAACTAATCCCAGAGAAAAAGAAACTGTAATTAAGGAGAAACTTCCTAACAGTGACATAAAACATAAGAAGAGTCTCCGAGTCTTCGGAGAGGGGCGGCATACAAATCTAATTAATAATAATAATAATAATAATAATAATAATAATAATAATAATAATGCCATGCTGAATCGGGCCAAAGCCCATCGAGTCCAGCATTCTGTGTCACACAGTGGCCCACCAATTGTTCATGGGGATCTTGAGCAGAAAGAGAAGGCAGGACCCTCCCTTTCCCTTGACCCCCAACAAATGGGACTCAAGGGAATCCTGCCTGCGTCAACCAACATAGAGGCGGCACTTGGACATCCGTTTCAATAACCACCAATACACTTGGCATCCATGAATCTGTCTAATCCTTCATTGAAGCTATCAAGGCTGACAGCTGTCACAACCTCTTCTGGAAGTGAATTCCATAAACCAATGACCCTCTGGGTGAAGAAATATTTCCCTTTATTTGTCCTCCCTTTCTTACCTATGAGCTTTAGGGAGTGCCTCCTCGTCCTAGTATTGTGTGATAGAGAAAATAATTTTTCTCTATCCACCTTTTCTTTCCCCTGCATGATTTTATACACTTCGATCAAGTCACCCCTTAAACGCCGTCTTTCAAGGCTGAAGAGACCAAGGTGTTGCAACTTGGTATCATAAGGGAGGTGCTCCATTTTCTTTATCATTCTTGTTGTCCTTTTTTGCACCTTTTCCAGTTCCATTATATCCTTCTTGAGGTGCGGTGACCAGAAGACAGGGAAAAAAGAAAAGAGACAAAAAGAGAAAGAAAGAGAAAGAAGGAAAGAAAGAAATAAAAAAGAAAGAGAAGGAAGGTAGGTAGGAAAAAAGAGAGTGAGAAAGAAGAAAGGAAGGAGAGAGATAGAAAGAAAAGAGGAAAAGGAAAAGGATAGAGAGAAAGAAAGAAAAAGAGAAAGGAGAAGGAAGGAAAGAAGACAGAAAGACAGAGAAAGAAAGAAAGAAAGAAAGAAAGAAAGAAAGAAAGAAAGAAAGAAAGAAAGAAAGTGAATTGATTGTGTTTCTTTGAGCTTTGCAATGCAACAATGTTTGAAGACTAAGTTAAGGGAAAATGTGTAGGAGATATCCCTGGGTTGAATAGGTAAGGCAAATCTGCAAAGCTACCCATAAAAACCAAATCAGACACCAGGTGGAAGACAAAGGATCTGGTGTTCGTGGGTATTTCCATCACTATCCATGATTTACATGATCCGTTGTGCAAAGATATCAAGATTTTGCCTCTGTTTGAATCTCTGTTTCCTGGGGGGGAAATGAAGTCAATAAATTGCTATTGCTATTGCAATGTTGTAAGTCGCCCTGAGTCTAAGAAGAAGGGTGGCATAAAAATCAAATGAATGAATGAATGAATGAATGAATGAATGAATGAATGAATGAATGAATGAACGAATGAACGAACAAACAAACAAACAAACAAACAAACAAACAAACAAACTGTACACAGTACTCCAAGTGCGGTCTCACCATTGATTTGTACAGACGCAATACAACACTTACCAACTTATTTTCGATTCCCTTCCTAATCATGCCAAGCATGGAATTTGCTTTTTTTACTGCTGCTGCGCACTGGGTTGACATCTTCATTGAGATGTCCACCAAAACCCCAAGTGAGGACAATTAACAGTGAGGACTTCAGAAGTTGTGAGTGCTTCATTACTGGAGGTTTTTAGGAAGAGTCTAGATCAGTGATGGCGAACCTATGGCACGGGTGCCACAGATGGCATGCAGAGCCAGATTTCTGCACGCAAGTCGTTGCCCTAGTTCAGCTCCAATGTGCATGTATGTGCCGGCCAGCTGATTTTTGGCTCACACAGAGACTGTGGGAGGGCGATTTTGGCTTCCAGAGAGCCTTCAGGGGTATGGGAGGAGGACGTTTTTACCCTCCTCCAGCTCCAGGGAAGCCTTTGCAGCTTGGGGAGGGCAAAACACGAGCCTACTGGGCCCACCAGAAGTTGGGAAACAGGATGTTTCTGGTCTCCAGAGGGCCTCCGGAGGGGCAGGGGAATCAGTTTTCGCCCTCCCCAGGCATTGAATTATGGACATGGGCACTCGCACATGCACAATAGCACTTATGCATGCTCTTTCAGCACCCATGGAAAAAAAGGTTCACCATCACTGCCTACATCATTTCAGACAAATTATTATTATTTTATTAGACTTGTATGTCGCCCCTCTACCAATACCTGGAGCAGATATTGGTTAAACATTTATCCAATATTTAAAAACTTCCAGTGTTGGAGCACTCGCAATTTTTGGAGGCAAGTTGTTCAAGCTATTCTCCAAAGTACCTGAAGGCAGGAAAAGAAGCAATGAACAGAAACTCATCAAGGAGAGAAGAAACCTAGAATTAAGAATAAATTTCCTGACAGAACAATTAATCAGTGGAACAGTTTGCCTCCACAAGTTCTGAATGCTGCAACACTGGAAGTTTTTAAGAAGAGATTGGACAAACATTTGTCTGAAATGGAAGGTTTTCATGCCTGAGCTGGGAGTTGGACTAAAAGACCCCCAAGGTCCCTTCCAACTTCTTTCCACTCCTATTATATTCTAAATGGAGATCAATGAAATGGTGGCAAGGAAGTGAGAGAACCAAGGTCAGATGGGCAAAAATTCCCATCAGTGAGAAAACATCTGTCCCATATCTCAGGAGTTCATTTATTTATTTATTTTGTCCAATACACAATGAGGGTTTTAGTGGGTATATATCTATATACACATAGTAAAATACATGATGAAGGTTATAGAGGAGATACTCATAGTAAAATATATCTAAGAAATAATAGAAAAGAAGGTGTAGTAATAGAACATATCAATGAAAGAATAGAAGGAGAGATATAGGAATAGAAGAAAGGTATAGGAGATATAGGAGAGCAATAGGACAGGGGATGGAAAGCACTCTAGTGCACTTGTATTTGCCCCTTACTGACCTCTTAGGAATCGGGAGAGGTCAACAGTGGACAGTCTAAGGGTAAAGTGTTGGGGGTTTGGGGATGACACTATGGAGTCCAGTAATGAGTTCCACGCTTCGACAACTCGGTTACTGAAGGCATATTTTTTACAGTTAAGTTTGGAGCGGTTAATATTAAGTTTGAATCTGTTGTGTGCTCTTGTGTTGTTGTGGTTGAAGCTGAAGTAGTCGCCGACAGGCAGGACGTTGCAGCATATGATCTTGTGGGCAATACTTAGATCTTGTTTAAGGCGTCTTAGTTCTAAACTTTCTAGGCCCAGGATTGAAAGTCTAGTCTCATAGGGTATTCTATTTTGAGTGGAGAAGTGAAGGGCTCTTCTGGTGAAGTATCTTTGGACATTTTCATGCTTGGAGCTTTCTTCTACCGTAACAGAAGCTGAAATCTGCAGAAGTCCTACAGAATCCCCAGAGTGTTATGGAGGCATGGATGCAACAACAGTTTAGAGTGTGGATGCAAAAAGCAGGATCTGGAAAATACACTACCATTTTCAACTGTGCCGTTTTGTTCTCTAGTTCAGTGTTTCCCAACCTTAGCAACTTGAAGATATCTGGACTTCAACTCCCAGAATTCGCCAGCCAGCAAATGCTGGCTGGGGAATTCTGGGAGTTGAAGTCCAGATATCTTCAAGTTGCCAAGGTTGGGAAACACTGCTCTAGTTCACCAGTTCTTACATTTATGTGTTTCCTTCTAGGTGAAAAACCCTTTGAACATGTGATTTGCAAATCCAGATTCACACAGGCTGGGACTTTGAAATTCCATGTTTTGCATAAACATGGGAAAAATGTACCAAAACACCGGTGTCCACACTGTGCCACATCGGTTGCCCAGAAAGGTGATTTAAGTAAGTTTTATAACATTTTTTTCCTTCAAAATCTTTAGTACATAAAGAATGAAGGTCGGCGTCAGTACCCAGCTTGACTTAATAAATCTATCCCCAAAGTATTGTGCTTTGGCTCATTAATTTCCAAAGCAAGCTCTTGTCTTTTTGCAGTAAATAAAACCTGATTTCTCCCTCAAAGATATGGTCCGTGAGCATGTCCAATATAGCCATTTGGGCTTAGCATGTTCCTGACACTTTCACACTCATTTTCTCCTGAGATTTTTTGGTTCTCAATTCTTGTGTTTTAATTGGGAAGGTCACCAATGACTTAGTACTCTGTTCTATTATTATTATTATTATTATTATTATTATTATTATTAATTTTCACAGATATTTTTTTTTTGCAGAGTGTTCAGCAAACCTGGAAAACAAGGAAATCAGGAAATTATCAGGGAAATCGGCAGTTCAGGAAATATCAGGGAATTATCAGGGCATTAGTGAACAAAACAAAATAAATCCGGGGGGGTGGGGACAAACTGTATTAAAATATTTAAAAGTAAGGGGGAAATCATGTTTTAAAAAATGGATTGAGCTGTGTTGTGGTTGGCTCTGGCCCAGCTCCTGCCCCAGGGAATGTGGAGGTGGATGCAGGGGAAACTTCAACATGTCATAGGCCTATGTTATTGCCGACAGAGTCAGTTCAGAGTTTAGTTTCCCCGGACGAAGAAGAAGGTGGGAGTGACTTGGAAGAGGGGAGCTTGGCACACAGCCCAGGCAGTCAATCTCCATTATCTTCCATTGATTTGGATGGAGGCATCTTGGACCCACGCAAGCGCAGAATTATGCGTAGAAGAGACCAAATAAAGACATATTACAGGAGATAAGAGAGGCCACCTGTGTTTGGGTGGGGCTCCAGTAATTAGGGCTGCTGCTATAAATAGCAGCGTGTGGGTTTGGCCATTGTGGAAGAGTATCTGATCGCGGTTCTTCAGGAATCCCTTGTTGCTGTTTTCTGGACTTTGTTTGTTGATTTTTCACGCCTTTGAAACCAAAGCAGAGCAACGTGTGTGTGTGTGTGTCACTTCGTTGGAAGAAGAAGGGTGTGAAGTTTCTTCGCAGCTGCTAGCTAAGTACTTAATGACTGCTTAAGGGAAATTGTACAGACTACCCGGTTGTTTGGGGACGAGTGCTCTTTGCAATACAAAAAGAGTGCTTAGTTTATTTTGAATTTTGTGATAAAGAACATTGTTTTGAATTTTCAAACGTGTTTGTGTGTCTGAAATTTGTACCCTTGAATTTTCGGGAGGCTCCTACCAGAGAGCCCGGCAGAACAAGCTGCTTGGCAGAGTCAAGCAAAAATGAGCATAACTGTGGCAACAACTTGGTTCCTTAGCTACTAATATTTCTCCATGGCTTAGCCATTTGGTATGACATCATCTACGACTGTGCCTTACCTGGATCGCAGATTTCAGGGAAATATGGGAATATTTTCACAAGTTACAGGGAAATATCAGGGAATTTCAAAATGCTTTCCCCCTGGACACCCTGTTTTGCAGATTGCCCTGAATTCTTCTTGTTATGTTTTCCAGTCCTTCTTGACCAATTGCAAGTGTATACTTGCACATGGGTCTAAGTACAATGCAAAAAGATGCCATTGTACCAATAAATGAGAATATTTGTAGCTCAGGGTTGATGCTGTTGTCTGTGTCGTTTGATTTAAGTTCTGAGTTTGAATATTAACATACATTTTAAAACCGTAAAAGGAAAAAGCAGGTGAGACCATCAAAAGAAGTCACCTATTAATTTTACAGATTCTTCAAATCAAACTGTAAGGCAGACAAGACATGTCTCTGAGCGAAAGCATTAGGAAAATGTTTTCAGTAGGTTTTTAACCTGCATGAAATAGAAGAAGGCAGTGTGGCTTTGAAAACTATTGGAGAGCAAAACGCTCAGTGCTCCAATGTCATCTTCGATGGGTTTATTCCCAGGGTTTGAGGTGAATAAGGTTCGTTTCAGAATTTCTTCGTTTTTGTCATCAACCCCATTGATGTATGCGAAGCAATTAAAACCCTGCACTCGAGAAGTCCTTATCCCAGAGATGGTTAATAGAAGGTGAAAGGATATTTGCTTAGTTGACTTCCATGGATGCAGAAGTGGCTTCAAGAAGTCTCTCTGTGTTGGTGAATGATGAGCACTCAATAGGCCAGGGACATCCGCAGTAGGGGCAAAAAATAAATAAAATAAAATCAAGACGCCATTGCAATTTTGTATTCGAAAGCCTGCCCTCTTTTTATATCTGTCAACACATACAGGGTGCATTCCAAAATGCAATTATTTTTTTAAAGTAATTTATTGAACAGATTTGCACAAACACTTAAAATTCTGCAAAGTATTGTCCTTGGGGCCTCTACACATTTTTTCCAGTGACTCTGCCATGACCAGTACGAGCCCTGGAAGACGTCTTCGGGGACTTCTCGCAAGGTCTTTGGTATGGCTGACTGTGTTGGTATGTCTCGGTATAGCTGGGCTATGAGACCTTCGACATACACCAAGCAGAGATTAAGAAGAGTGTGGATGTGTTTGTGTTATAGCCAATAATGACACAGACTTAGTTATGCTGATTAAGTACTATTTACATATATACATAAAACAGAAACAATCCATAAACTGCACATAGCAAGCACTAAGCAACACAATATAAACTGCATATAACAAGCACTAAGCAATACACACTCCCCACTCAAGGTAAAGACAAAGTGAATGAGCATTTCAGCATCATTGTAGGAGAGAGTACTGGCGCCCTCTTATGGCGAACCAGCCAAAACTCTTAAAGTGATATTACTACTTAAATACAAGAAACTACAATAGGCAGTTTAACATGGCAATCCCAAACAACCATGTACCATGTACTAACAGACTGGATCTCTTCTATGGACGAAAAACACGCCTTGCCACAATGTGCCCAGGTGCCAATGCTGCCCCACCCCCTGTATAGTCCTGAAGTTGCCCCAGCAGACTTCTTTTTTTTTCCCAGCCCTGAAAGGAACCAATTTTTCCTCCATAGAAGAGATCCAATCAGCCATGACAAAGACCTTGTGAGAGGTCCCCGAAGATGCCTTCCAGGGCGCGTACTGGTTATGGCACAGCCGCTGGAAAAAAATGTGTAGAGGCCCAAGGACAGTACTTTGAAGAATTTTAAGTGTTTGTGCAAATCTGTTCAATAAATTACATTAAAAAATAATAATTGCATTACTTTTGGAACGCACCATGTATGTAAAAATGGGCATAGCTTCAATCTTGTGGTTTCAACCACCATTGTGCCTTTTTTTACACTCCTTGTGCATGCCCCCTGCCTTAGGCCCAGATTTGTAGAACACAAATTGATTGTTGGGTGAACAGACCAAAATATAGACTCCCAAAAGAGAGACTCTGCAGAGGAATGAAAAAGTTGATGGCAAGAAACTTGAGGGTTAAAATACAGCCTTTCCAATTTAATACTGTCCAGTGTTTTGAGATTATATTTTACCAAATTCCCAACCACTTTGACCAAAGGCATTATAATCCCAGCCAGGGGATCACACTGGGTACCAAGGAAGACTACTAAATGTGTAATTTTTAGGATTTTTTCTGTTTCTTTCAATGGTATGTAAGTTCTTTGGAAGATGCTCTTGCAAAGATAAAGGTTTTTTCCATCTGTTTAGTGAGACTGAAATGAAAACTGAATTTTGTAAGAAAGAGAAATAGCACCACCTTTTGGGAGGAAGTGAATATGCTCCATAAACCAATCATTTGAATTTGCTTTTTGTACATTTAAAAGTAGCCAGAAATTATTGCTCTTTTTAATCAGAAAACTCCGTTCTTTCTTTCTTTACTTCCTCCCACCCTCCTTCTTCCTTCCTTCCTTTCCTTTCTTCCTCCCTCCCTCCCTTCTTTCTTTCTTTCTTTCCTCCCTTCCTTCCTTCCCCCTTCCTTCTTTCCCTCCTCCCTTTTTCTTCCTTCCTTCCTCCCTTCCTTCTTTCTTTCCTTCCTCCCTTCCTTCTTTCCCTCCTCCCTTTTTCTTCCTCCCTTTCTTTCCTCCCTCCCTTCCTTCCTTCCTCCCTCCCTTCTTTCCCTCCTCCCTTTTTCTTCCTCCTTTTCCTTCCTTCCTTCCTTCCTTCCTTCTTGCCTTCCTTCCCCCCTTCCTTCTTTCCTTCCTCCCTTTTTCTTCCTTCCCTTCCTTTCTTCCTCCCTCCCTCCCTTCTTTCTTTCCTTCCTTCCTTCTTTCTTTCTTTATTTCCTTCCTCCCTCCCTTCCTTCTTTCCTCCCTCCCTTCTTTCCCTCCTTCCTTTTTTCCTCCCTTTCCTCCCTTCCTTCCTTCTTTCTTTCCTTCCTCTTTCTTCCTTTCTTCTTTCCTTTCTTTAGAATCCTCACATTTTTAAAATAATAATAATAATAATAATAATAATAATAATAATAATAATAATAATATGTGAAGGAGAGCAAAGAGTCAGCGTTGATGGAGGTCAACAATAGGAAGCTTCTCAAGGTGAAGCAAACTAAGAACCAGTACAGAAAAACTGTAACTGGACTTTCTTCAATTGTTGTCGCTATGTATGATGGATATATTTCCAAACTTTTTTCCTGGTCAAATAGCCATATTAGTTTTGCTTGCGTACACAATAAGCTGCTACCCATTAGAAGCACCCTTTTTAATCTTCTTCCTTTCAGACATTGCAGAGACAGGTGAACTTGCCTTCCTTGCTTCCCCATAATATTCAGAATTATTCATTGCCATCCTCCCCAATGACAGTTTTATTGGTATAATTAGGGCCAAGGTTGGTAAGGAAAATATAATCATTAATCAGTTTGAAGCATGCAGAGTATTTTCAGTTTCAGAAGTCATGTGTAAAAGGATTCTGTCTGCCTACATAATGAGCCCAGGGACCTTTATCACCATGTTGCAATTTTTAATTGTTTTTTTTTTCTTTTTCATACATTCTGGGCTCCCTGCCACATCCTTTCATCTATAGCCATCCCCAAAAAAAACCTTACAGGAAGTCTTTGAACTTACTATGTGTTCTGTCTAGGTCACTCCAGAAGCTATGACCAACCCAAAAAGATAAGCCAGACACACCGGTAAAATTCAAATACAGTTTTATAATGTTCAAGAGAAACGAAGCTAACAGAGCATGTCCTTACAAAGCAGGAAAACACTGGAACATAAATATAGGATCCTTGCTGCCAAGACGAGGCTGTAGATAACAGACATACACCTCCCACGGGTCTTCAAAGCTGCTGGGCCACGAGCCAGGAACAGAAACGCCGAGAAAAACAATGCAGGTTACAGCAACTCCAAACTGATAACACTCCACATGGCTTCAAGAGCTTGCCTGCCTTATAAACCCTTCCCTGCTAATGAGGACCACACTCAAGCCCTGGTGTTCCTTATTCAATGCTGATAATATTTCCTCAATTGATCCTTCCTTTGATCTAAACGTCTCATCGCATGTCAATGACAGCTTGGGCTTCGTCACCTAATGACTGCAAAGACTCCAAGCTACTGGTTGGGGAGAGCCCCTCCCCGGGGCTCCCATGCTGTTCTTCCTCGTCACATTCCTGACTGGACCCTCCCCCGTCCGACTGCTCAGCCCCCTCCTCTTCGCTGTCAGCCTCCTCCGGGCATGGAGCCAGCAAGGACGCAGCTGGTCTTCTATCTGCCTCAGGCTGAACCACAACACTATGATGGATACATAGCTTGGAAATTATTACATACATTTTGACAGTTGTAAAGTGGGACATCACGTGAATGACACCCCCCCCCCTTTTTTTTTTTTGTAAAGCAAACACCATGGTTATTTATTTATTTATTTATGTATTCATTCATTCATTCATTCATTCATTCATTCATTCATTCGATTTTTATGCTGCCCTTCTCCTTAGACTCAGGGCGGCTTACAATAGCAATAGCACTTTTTAACAGAGCCAACATATTGCCCCCACAATCCGGCTCCTCATTTTACCCACCTCAGAAGGATGGAAGGCTGAGTCAACCTTGAGCCGGTGATGAGATTTGAACCGCTGACCTTCAGATCTACAGTCAGCTTCAGTGGCCTGCAGTACAGCACTCTACCTGCTGCACCACCCCGGCTCTTTATTAAGCAAACCCATTCTTGGTTATGGACCAGATTTTGCTAGAAATCAGAAGTTTATTTATTTATTCGATTTTTATGTCGCCCATTCCCTAGGGACTCTGGGCGGCTCACAACAACAAATAAACATCCAAAATACTAAAAAAAAAACCTATAAAAACAGTTTAAAAACAATTAAAATAAAATAATAAAACCCATGCATACCATCACTATTCACTGTAAGCTGTGTGCGTGTGCACGCACATGCCCCAAAATACCCCCCGTGCACCCTTTTCCACGGGCGCGTGCTCCCTATCCCCCTGCCAGCCTGTGGGGGGGCAGGGAGGCATTGGTAGTAGACATGGGTGGAAGGAAAGGGAGCCGTGGCCGCCCCTGCCTTCCCACGGTGCCTCTGGCCCCCTCGTGCCCTTGGCCTCTCGGCACTGTTTCTCGCCCGATCCGCCCCCTCTCCGGCTTTCTCCACCTCCCGCCTTGGGGCGCAACTTCTCCCACGGCGGAGGCAGCTGCGGCTTTTCCTCCGTGCTCCCAGCCAGGGGGCTGCGAGAGGGTTTTCTCTGCGCGCTTCGGGAATGCCCGCCCCGCCCCTCTCGCAGCCCCTTCGCTGGGAGCGCTTTCGTCCCGAGCTTTCAGCAAGGGGGCTGCAATAAAGGCAGGGCAGGTGTTCCTGAAGCACTCAGAGAAAGCACTCTCGCAGCCCCCTCATTGACAGAGAGAGAGAGCAAGGTGGAAAGAGAGAGGGAGAGAGAAAGTAAATGAGAAAGAGAGAGAAAGAAAGAGGGGGGGAGAGAGAGATAGCATGACTCTTGATTTAAAGCATATGGTAAAAAGCACCCAAATAATAACAGAGAAAAAAAACCCAGCCGTGTGTGTGTGTGTGTATGTGTGTGTGTGTGTGTGAACTCTTGAACCATTTCCAATAGCCCTCACCTGTTATTGGAAATGGTTCAAGAATTCACATACACACCCCACACACACAAGGGGGGAGGAGACAGGGATGGAAAAAGAGGAGAAGATAGTAATAATAGTAATAGATTTTAGTTTTGTTTTATTATTAATTTCTTTTAATAAAAAAGAAGGGAATTTTTTTCTTATTTATTTGTTTATTTATTTGTTTGTTTGTTTATTTATTTATTTATTTACTTATTTATACTTTTATGCCACCCAGTCCCAAAGGGACTGCCACTCAGACACTATACTTTTCCGCCCACACCGAAAAAAAATTAGAGGGAACATTGCATACCATATATGGCCAGATCTCGATGGTTATCATCAACGGTCCAAGCCTGCTGGAAAAGCCAAGTCTTTACTGGTTTCCGGAAGGCCAGCAGGAATGGGGGTTGTCCAGATCTCAGGAGGTAGCTGGTTCCAGAGAGGTTCATTTTATAATACGAAAAGTACGGTATGTAGTAAGGATTGGGGTCCAACTAAGCACATCCCAAGAGTGGATATCAACCCTTTCCTGCCATTGCCCCCAAAGACCTGACTCCATGTTCAAATTCTGGGAGAGAGAGGCAAAAACTTTCCATTCACATTTTTCAATATCTAGAATAGAACAATAGAATTCTTTATTGGCCAAGTGTGATTGGACACACAAGGAATTTGTCTTGGTGCATGTGCTCTCAGTGTACATAAAAGAAAAAGATACATTTGTCAAAAACCTGTGGTACAACACTTGATGATTGTCGTAGGGGTCAAATAAGCAATGAAGAAACAATCAATGTTAATAAAAATCTTAGGATACAAGCAACAAGTTACAGTCATACAGTCCTAAGTGGGAGGAAAAGGATGATAGGAATGATGAGAAAAAACTAGTAGAAATAGAAGTGCAGACTTAGTACAAAGTTTGACAGTGCTGATGGAATTATTTGTTTAGTAGAGTGATGATGTTCGGGGGGAAAACTGTTCTTCTGTCTAGTTGTCTTGGTGTGCAGTGCTCTTTAGCGACATTTTGAGGGTAGGAATTGAAACAGTTTGTGTCCAGGATGCGAGCGGTCACTACTTTCACTACAGCCTCAAAAAGCCCTAGAAACTGTAGTCTTTCCCTCTTAAAGCTCATTATTTCAGTGTTTTCTTTGTAACTTTTCCAGTTCAAGGTGACGTTGCTACGTGGTGTCCTGGGAATCTACCATATTTTTGGAGTATATGATTCTCTGAAGTATAAGTATAAAAAGGTATACCTATCTTTTTGTGGGAGAGGAAAAAATCTACTTCTCCCTCCCAGCAATTTGCCTCCTTGCAGCAAACAGCCTCTTTCACTTTCAGCACAGCCCGATTAACACAAGGGGGGGGGTATCTGCCTTTGCCTCCCTGCAGCCTGAAACAGTTGATGGTCAGGAGGCCGATCCAACTGACATTCACCTGCTTGTGCTAATCAGGCTCTGCTGAAACTGAAACAGACTATTTGCTGTTTGCGTCAAGGAGGCAAATTGCTGGAAGGCAGAGGCCCAAGGATTGGGGTGAGAGGGGTCGAGGGCTACATTTGGTGTATAAGACTTGCCCAAATTTTGATCCTCTCTGGGGGAGGGGGGAGTGTGTCTTATACTCAGTGAAGGGCTACCAAAATTTTTACCACCACACTGTGGGCATGGCTTATGCAGGACGCCCTGAATTTTCTTTCAACATCTTTCAGTGCAAATTGGGTGCTCTGTGGTGGAGGTCCATTTTTACTACCCCACTGTGTTCCCCCCTGTCCGGGCAGTGGCCCACCCCTGCTTATACTCCAAAAAAAATATGGTAATTCTATATAAAGCCTTTTAAAAAGGGAGAAAGGGGTTTAAGAAACCCCTGGCTTAGGGGATTAACAATTATGGAGCATTTAAAGGAATTTAGGAAAAAAGTGAGAAATCAGAGCAAGTTATAATTTGGAGGAATCATGCAAGAAACAGCTTACTGGCCTTTCAGCTAGGAAACTAAGCAGGCTTAATTATTGCTTCAGGGGGAGACAGAATAACCTCCAGTGTTGGAACACCCACAACCTAAACTATAGCCTAGAACTAAGACGCCTTAAACAAGATCTAAGTATTGCCCACAAGATCATATGCTGCAACGTCCTGCCTGTCAGCAACTACTTCAGCTTCAACTACAACAAAACAAGAGCACACAACAGATTTAAACTTAATATTAACCGCTCCAAACTTGACTGTAAAAAATATGATTTCAGTAACCGAGTTGTCGAAGTGTGGAACTCATTACCGGACTCCATAGTGTCATCCCCAAACCCCCAACACTTTACCCTTACATTATCTACGGTTGACCTATCCAGATTCCTAAGAGGTCAGTAAGGGGCGAGTACAAATGCACTAGAGTGCCTTCCGTCCCCTGTCCTATTGCTCTCCTATATCTCCTATACCTTTCTTCTATTCCTATATCTCTTCTTCTATTCTTTCATTGATATGTTCTATTACTATATCTTCTTTTCTATTCTTTCTTAGATATATTTTACTATGGGTATCTCCTTTATAACCTTCATCATGTATTTTACTATGTGTGTGTGTGTGTGTGCGTAGACACTCAAAATATTACACGGGGCAAAACCCGAACTCAGAACAATCTACATACATATACCCGTGAAAATCTACGAAAAGAAATATATATATATATCCACTAAAACCCTCATTGTGGATTGGACAAAATAAATGAATGAATGAATGAATGAATGAATGGATGGATGAATGAATGAATGAATAAATAAATAAATAAATAAATAAATAAATAAATAAATAAATAAATAAATAAAACTTCTGAAGGCAAACCATTCCATGGGTTTATTGTTCTCCCTGTCGGGAAATTTCTCTTTGCTTAGGCTAACTATCCTAAGGAACAGTTTCAACCATAAACTATGCATTCAAATATGTTATATTTATTATACATAAATGCCATATATTAATCAGATGGAATAAAATAATCTCCCTCCAAAAGATAATCAGTTATGGAAGGAAGAACTTCCATAAAAGTTACTATTATTCCATCTGGATGTGATGTCTGTTATGAATATTTACCTCAAGGTGGCGATATTATTTCATGTGTGTTAGATCAGTGTTTTTCAACCAGTGTGCCGGGGCACACTAGTGTGCCGCGAGACATGGTCAGGTGTGCCGCGAAGCTCAGAAAGAAAGAGAGAGAGAGAGAAAGAGAGAGAGAGAGAGAAAGAAAACAATAGAGAGAGAGAAAGAAAGCAAGAGAGAGAGAGAAAGAAAGGCAGGGAAGGAGGGAGAGATAGAGCAAAAAAGAGAGGAAGGAAGGAAGAGAGAAAGAAAGAGAGAGAGAGAAAGAGAGAGAGAGAGAAAACAATAGAGAGAGAGAAAGAAAACAAGAGAGAGAGAGAAAGAAAGGCAGGGAAGGAGGGAGAGATAAAGCAAAAAAAGAGAGGAAGGAAGGAAGAGAGAAAGAAAGAGGGATGGAGAGAGAGAGGAAGGAAGAGAGAGAAGGAGGGAGAGAAATAGAGAGAAAGGGAGGAAGAGAGAGAGAGAATTTTTTTGTCCAAACTTTGTTTAGCCCCCCACTCCCCCCCCCCCCCGCTCAATGTGCCCCATGATTTTGTATATGTAAAAAATGTGCCGCAGCTCAAAAAAGGTTGAAAATCACTGTGTTAGATAACCAGCTTTAAGAATTTTGCTCTTTTCAGGAAGGAGTAATGTTTGCTGGACCAAAGGCTGTTGTGGCCACCCAAAAAGGAACAGATGGAATGATGGGGTGGAATTGATAGAGGTCCCATCAAATGGTCAAGTGGGGTAGAAATCCTAAACACTGAGGCCGAAGAAAAAGGTTCAGTGACTGATATTTCTTACTTATTAAACTGTCCGCTCACAAAAACTGTATGCCTTGCATGAATAACAAATACATTCATTCTTTAAAAAAAATATCTCTTCAAGTTTTGCTCTTTCATGACTAATCAATATCCGGTGCATTTTGAGTGTAATTATTTCATTCCAGGATAGCCATACGAGGTTAGCCACAAAAACTAGTTTCTCTTTAAGTTTGTTTTAACTGTGGTTTATTATATAAACCACAAAGATTGCCTTCATTCAGTACAACATGCGTCGGCTGAAACGTGGCCTCCAGGAAGGACGTCTTCATGACGTCAAAGTTCCACCCATGGAATTCCCTATTGGGATTCCCCGCCTCCGTTTCAGCCTCCAGCTCGGCCAAAAACGCTGCTGCCGATCGCAAAAATGGCGCTCTGCCAGGTGGCGCCGCCCAGCTGTCATCTTCTGAAACAGCCGGGCACTTCTCGGCGGCCTCCAGAACCCGAACCCGAACTTTTGCCGAACCTCCGTGTTCGGCGTTCAGCAGAACACCAAGAAGCCCCCCGGCTGTTTCAGAAGGTGACAGCCGGGCGGCGGCACTTCTCAGCGGCCTCCCGAACCCGAACCCAAACCCGAAAAGTTCGGGTTTGGGTTCAGGAGAATGCCGAGTAGCCCCCCTGCTGTTTTAAAAGGTGACAGCTGGGTGGCCTGCAGTACAGCACTCAACCTGCTGCAGCACCCTGGCTCTTAATTTTGTAATCTGCCCTGAGTCCTTCGGGATTGGACAGCATAGAAGTCGAATACATAGATACATATATAGATAGATACATAGATACATTGAAGGTATACAAAGATATAATAATATTTATATACATGATACTAGTAAGACAGAAGCATTAGGACAGGGGACAGAAGGCACGCTGGTGCACTTATGCATGACCCTACCTGACCTCTTAGGAATCTGGTGCTTTAGCCTCTTGATCAAACTGGCACTCCACTGCAGAAGAACAGAGTTGGAAGGAATATGAAAATCTTCTTTCAGACCCCCCTGCTCAGGCAGGAAACCAAATATCTGCGATGGTGAATTTATGGCATGTGGCGCCATATTGGAGGGCACATGAGGCATTGCCCTATGTCAGCTCTAGCATGCATGTGGGGCTAGCCAGCTGATTTTTGGCGTTGCGGGAGGCCATTTTGCTCTCTGGAGGCTTCAGGGAAGCTTTTCTGAAGCCCCAGAATGCAAAAAACCTCCCAGCGGGCAAACTGGAAGTTCAGAAAAATGGACTTCCAGTTTGTTTATTTATTTATTTATTTTTATTCATTTGTCCAATACACAAATACATAGGAAGAAAAATAGACATGTAGTAATATATATAAGGGTAAAGTGAACTTAGAGGAGAGGATATATGAAAGAAAGAAAATATATATGATAAGTGAGAGAAAGGAAAGACAATTGGATAGAGGACGATAGGCACACCAGTGCACTTATGTACGCCCCTTACTGGCCTCTAAGGAACCTGGAGAGTCTAAGGGAGAAACGTTGGTGGTTAGGGGTTGACACAATTGAGTCCGGCAATGAGTTCCACGCTTCGATAACTCGATTGTTGAAATCATATTTTTTACAGTCAAGTTTGGAGCGGTTCGTATTAAGTTTGAATCTGTTGCGTGCTCTTGTGTTGTTGCGGTTCAAGCTGAAGTAGTCATTGACTAGTAGGACGTTGCAGCATATGATCTTGTGGGCAATACTCAAATCGTGTTTTAGGTGCCGTAGTTCTAGGCTTTCTAGGCCTAGGATTGTTAGTCTATTTTTGTAGGATATTCTGTTTTGAGTGGAGGAGTGAAGGGCTCTTCTGGTGAAATATCTTTGGACATTTTCAAGGGTGTTGATGTCTGATATGGGTTCCAGACAGATGAGCAGTAGTCTAGTATGGGTCTGGCAAAGGTTTTGTAGGCTCTTGTGAGTAGTGTGAGATTGCCTGAGCAGAAGCTGCGTAGGATCAGGTTAACAACTCTAGAAGCTTTTTTGGCGATATTGTTGCAGTGGGCTTTAGCACTTAGGTCATTCGATATTAGTATTCCAAGGTCTTTTACTGAGTGTGGGTTGGCAGTGAGAGATTGTTTATTCAGTTCGTATGTGCGGTTTGGATTCTTTTTGCCAATGTGGAGGGTAGAGCATTTGTTGGTTGATATTTGAAGTTGCCAGGTGTTAGACCAGTCTGAGACAAAGTCCAGGTCTTTTTGGAGAGTGAGTGTGTTATCAGTGTTATTGAAAAGTTGTAGTGTTTTTTCTCACTCCAAAAGCTTCACTGAAGCCTCCGTAGTGCGAAAAACAGCACAACAGGCGAACCAAAGGTCTGTTTTTCCAAACTTCTGGTTTGGCTGTTTTTTCACCATCCCAGGCTTCATTGAGGCCTGTGCACATGTGCAGGGACTGGAGGGGGGATTGTGCACATGTGCAGGAGTATACACACCCTTTTGGCTTGCTAACCAAAAAAGGTTCACCATCGCTGCCCTATATACCATATATCAGACGAATTCAGAGTTCTTGAAAACCCATTGGAAAAAAAAATACATCTGAGCATTTTTTTCCTTTGTTTTATTTGCTCAAGTGCTTAACATATTTCAGTCTGATTAGGAATGTATACAAGAGGGAGCAAATTTTCCTTTGTAATTCACGTCAGTAAAGAATACCTTTTCTAAGGCTAAGGAGAGAACGTTAAACCGCCAGGCTTATATACAACCCTCTTAAGTTCAAGCTCTCAAGAGTCTTCCAAAAGATTTTGGAGACATTTTTCCGGTGGCCAAAGGGCATCGTTGTTAAATACAGGACAGGAGAATCGTTACTACATAAAATTTTGATTAAGTATGCAAATTAATTCTTTTACTTTAATTCTTTTACTTTTCAAGTTTTGTTTTGCTTCACTCAAAGGTCATAATAATTATTAGTAAATATGGGCATAGATAATAGTTAATATGGGCATCCTCTGCTCCTTAAGCAGGCAGATTTTTTATTTATTTATTTATTTTGTCCAATACACAATGAGGGTTTTAGTGGGTATATATCTATATACACATAGTAAAATACATGATGAAGGTTATAGAGGAAATACTCATAGTAAAATATATCTAAGAAATAATAGAAAAGAAGATATAGGAATAGAACATATCAATGAAAGAATAGAAGAAGAGATATAGGAATAGAAGAAAGGTATAGGAGATATAGGAGAGCACTAGGACAGGGGATGGAAGGCACCCTAGTGCACTTGTACTCGCCCCTTACTGACCTCTTAGGAATCTGGATAGGTCAACCATGGATAATCCAAGGGTAAAGTGTTGGGGGTTTGGGGGTTTCTTATATGAGAGACTCATAAGACGCAAGGCAAGATAGTTCAAGCCATGATTGGTCATAATTGTGATGATTATGGGGTGTTAAAGGGAAAAACTCAAATAACACATCCTGAATCTGAATGAATGAATGAATGAAATATTATCATTGAACACTTTGTTCTGTACAAAGTTGAATGCGTACAATGGCAGGTGAAATTGATTGTCAATTGGACAGTTTGATTTCACAGAAGTTCGATTTACATGGAGTTACATTGGGCTGTTTAAGTGTTCCCCTTATTTTTTTGAGCAATATATATATATATATATTCCTCAAAAATATACACACCGCTTTTCTACTTCACTATATAAATTAGTGCATAATTGTCAGAGTTTAGTGCAGAAATCAATCCAGAAAGCACATATGGGTAATTGATTCATCACAATTCATTAACTTCTGTGTGTGTTTGTGCGCGCACACACAGAGAACTTAATGAATTGTGATGAATCAATCACTCAGTCTCTCTATATATATTATATATATATTGTGTGTATGTGTTTGTGTGTGTGTCACATGTTTTTGCTGAATTTGAAAATTAAGGGAGGAGGCTAAGATAGATCTATTTCAGCCTTGTTCTGGCCATACTCTCACTGGGATTTGAACTTGCAGCTTTTGCCTTGTAAGGCAGAGAATTCAACAGAAAAAAACATATATAAATAACTAGTCCAGCAGACTAGTTTAGCTTCTGCACAAACTCAGATGTGAACCTTGCCCAGACTCCACACTGTTTCAGTTTCCAAACAGTTCACATTGGCTGATCTGTTGCCATGCCTATCCATTGGTTGATCTTGTTACTATGCCCTATTCCAGTTCATGAATACCCTGACACAGACAGTCCAGCATTTATGATGGGCTTGGATTCCTTGGTGTGAATTTCTCACAGATTTCTTGCCCTTTGTTAAATTGTATGGCTAGTACTAGACTGACAACCGCAATTGAACCTGAAATCACAGTCGTACATCATGCTTGTCATTAAGCAGGTCAACACATGATCAACCATATTGATCATTAATAACTTTTTTGTGGCAGTCGTTAAGCAATCCATGGTCATTAAGTGAATGGCAGGGCTGTTAAGTGAACCCATTGTTCACAAGGGCCTTTTTGGTTTTGGCCAGAAATCAACACAGGTTGCTGGCAAAAATGTAAATCATGGACCATTGCAAACAGGTAAATGCAGGCCTTACAGTTTTGAATGGCTGCTCAGCAGTCAGACTTCAGTCATGGACTAGACCAGAAAGAGTGTGCCGAAAGAGCATGCACACACACAATTGTGCATCCGCGAGTGTCCACACTCATAATTCAATGCCTGGGGAGGGCAAAAACAGCTTCCCCCGCCCTCGAGGAGGCTCTCTGGAATCCGGAAACTGTTTCCCAACTTCTGGTTTATTTTATTTATTTTATTTGTTTATTTTGTCCAATACACAATGAGGGTTTTAGTGGGTATATATCTATATACACATAGTAAAATACATGATGAAGGTTATAGAGGAGATACTCATAGTAAAATATATCTAAGAAATAATAGAAAAGAAGATATAGTAATAGAACATATCAATGAAAGAATAGAAGAAGAGATATAGGAATAGAAGAAAGGTATAGGAGATATAGGAGAGCAATAGGACAGGGGACGGAAGGCACTCTAGTGCACTTGTACTCACCCCTTACTGACCTCTTAGGAATCTGGATAGGTCAACCGTAGATAATCTAAGGGTAAAGTGTTGGGGGTTTGGGGATGACACTATGGAGTCCGGTAATGAGTTCCACGCTTCGACAACTCGGTTACTGAAGTCATATTAATTACAGTCAAGTTTGGAGCAGTTAATATTAAGTTTAAATCTGTTGTGTGATCTTGTGTTGTTGTGGTTGAAGCTGAAGTAGTCGCCGACAGGCAGGATGTTGCAGCATATGATCTTGTGGGCAATACTTAAACCTTGTTTAAGGCGTCTTAGTGCTAAACTTTCTAGGCCCAGGATTGAAAGTCTAGTCTCATAGGGTATTTATTTCAAGTGGAGGAGTGAAGGGCTCTTCTGGTGAAGTATCTTTGGACATTTTCAAGGGTGTTAATGTCTGAGATGCGATATGAGTTCCAAATGGATGAACTATATTCGAGGATGGGTCTGGCAAAAGTTTTGTAAGCTCTGGTAAGTAGTGTGAGATTGCCAGAGCAGAAGCTACGTAGGATTAGGTTTACAACTCTTGAAGCCTTTTTGGCTTTGGCACTTAAATCTTTTGTTATTAGTATACCAAGGTCTTTAACCCAGTGGGGATTATCTGTGATAATTTGATTATTCAGTTCGTATTTGGAGTTCAGATTCTTCTTCCCAATGTGTAGGACAGAGCATTTGCCAGTTGAGATTTGGAGTTGCCATGTGTTAGGTTGGCCCAGTAGGCCCGTGTTTTGCCCTCCCTAGGTTCCATAGGCTTCCTTGGAACCGGGAGAGGGTAAAAAGTCTCTCCCCCATACCTCAGAGGCTCCCTAGAAGCCAGAAACGCCATCCTACAGCCTCTGTGTGAGCCAAAAATCAGCTGGCCGGCACACACACAGACGTTGGAGTTGAGCTAAGGCAATGGTTTGTGTGCCAGCAGATATGGCTCCGCGTACCACCTGTGGCACCCATGCCATAGGTTCGCCATCACTGGACTAGACTAATTCTCTAGACTGAGAATCTCCATAGACATGGTCATAATTTTGGCCCTATGTCCAATACAATCTGCAAGTTTGCCAACAATGTGCAGCAGCAGCTTAAAAAGCCAACACAATCCTAAGCTGCATCAACAGGGGAATACACTCCAAGACCAGGGAAGTCTTAATACCACTCTACTACGCCCTGGTCCGACCACACCTGTAGTACTATATTCAGTTCTGGTCACCACACTTCAAAAGAGACATTGAAACTCTGGAGAAGGTGCAAAAAAGAGCAACCACGATGATTAAGGGACTGGAAACCAAGACTTACGAAGAGGGACTGAGGGAACTGGGCATGGATAGCCTAGAGAAAAGGAGGGCCAGAGCGGACATGATAGCAGTCTACAAGTATACGAGGGGATGTCACAGAGAGGAGGGGATCACTTTATTCTCCAGGGCACCAGAGGGCCGGACGAGGAACAATGGCTGGAAGCTGACCAAAGAGAGATTCAACATGGAGATAAGGAGGAACTTCCTGACGGTCAGAGCGATCAACCAATGGAACAACCTACCAGTGGATGTTGTGAACTCCAACACTCTGGACATTTTTAAGAGAAGATTGAACTGGCACTTGACTGGTGTACTATAGGGTTCCTGCTTGGGCAGGGGGTTGAACTCCATGGCCTTCATGGTCCCTTTCAACTCTAACAATAAATAAATAAGTAAGTAAGTAAGTAAGTAAGTAAGTAAGTAAATAAGTAAATAAGTAAATAAGTAAATAAGTAAATAAGTAAATAAGTAAATAAGTAAATAAGTAAATAAGTAAATAAGTAAATAAGTAAATAAGTACATAAGTACATAAGTACATAAGTACATAAGTACATAAGTAAATAAGTAAATAAGTAAGTATATAAGTAAATAAGTAAGTAAATAAGTAAATAAGTAAGTAAATAAGTAAATAAGTAAGTAAATAAGTAAATAAGTAAGTAAATAAGTAAGTAATAGCTTCACTCAAAACATGGTTGTTTGTGGCTAAGTTAAGCCTTCGCACCACTCTCGTTCTCTTGGCTGCTGTTTTCCTTGATCTTTATCTCAAATCGCTTAAAATGGTTTTTATTATTACTCACTATCACTTTTATTCTCTGCCTTTCTGTTGATGCAAGCGCACCACGAGGAGGGATGCAATCTGTTTTTAGTCTGAAATGGCCCATTTAATCCGGATCGCTTTGAACTCCTCGAAGTTCCTGGCACTGCTCTTTGGAGAAGTGCAGCTGGGCTCCCCCCAAGCTGGCAGCTTCAAGGAACTGCCCCATGCTTGGGGCCCCAGTGGGTCCATCTGGCAGATGGTCACTCTCTCCGGGAGGTCCCGTCTATAGGCAGCCTGTCCTGCCACTGTCAAACAGCAGGCAAACGGCCTCGGAACAATGTGTTGCTCAGAGGCCCCCGATGATGAGAGATGACAGGCTCTTAGATGGACAAGCCAAGGTTACTGATGAGAAGACCCATCCGGATAATTGCTATAATTATACCCTGCGAATTCTGCACCCATCAGCCGCAGACTTTCCAACCCTGCCTTTCAAAATTGCCTCTCCTGGGCAAACCAAAGTGAGAAGTTTGCAGATTTTTCGTTTTCTGTCATTAGACAAGCTGCCTCATAATTTCATAATAATAATGTATTAGATTTGTATGCCACCCCCTCTCCAAAGACTTGGGGCGGCTCACAACAATAACAATACATGGAAGTTTCATTGGGAGCATAAGAAAGCTGAACTTTTCCATAGAAATAATCCCAAATATATTAAAACTACAAAAAAAAAAGGTAAGATTGCATAGAATGTTTTACAGAACAGCGTTGCAAGGGACCTTGGGGTCTTGTAGTCCAACCCCCTGGTCAAGCAGGAAACCCTATACCAGTGATGGCAAACCTTTTTTTTCCTCGAAAGAGAATGCATGTGTGCTATCGCACATGTACAAGTACCAACACCCATAATTCAATGCCTGGGGAGGGCAAAAACAGCTTCCCCCAACCCCCGGAGGCCCTCTGGAGACTGGAAACGGCCTGTTTCCCACCTTCTGGTGCGCCCAGAAGGCTAATGTGTTCAGAAGAGTGTTTGGAAACTTCAGATTGTGCAGAATGCAGCTGCAAAAGCAATCGTGGGCTTCCCTAGGTATGCCCATGTTACACCAACACTCTGCAGTCTGCATTGGTTGCTGATCAGTTTCCGGTCACAATTCAAAGTGTTGGTTATGACCTATGAAGCCCTTCATGGCATCGGACCAGAATATCTCCAGGACCGCCTTCTGCCGCACAAATCTCAGCGACAAGTTAGGTCCCACAGAGTTGGCCTTCTCCGGGTCCCGTCAACTAAACAATGTCATTTGGTGGGACCCAGGGGAAGAGCCTTCTCCGTGGCGGCCCCGACCCTCTGGAATCAGCTCCCCCCGGAGATTAGAACTGCCCCCACCCTCCTTTCGTAAACTCCTTAAAACCCACCTCTGTCGTCAGGCATGGGGGAATTGAGACATCTATACAATTTATGCATGGTATGTTTGTGTGTATATTTGCTTTTAATAAGAGTTTTTTAGTGATTTTTAAATTATTAGATTTGTTGTACATTGTTTTATTGAGCTGCATACAAATCTAAATAATGATAACCATAATAACCATAATAACCATAATAACCATAATAACCATAACCATAACAATAACAATAACAATAACAATAATGTTTTGCCCTCCCTAGGCTCCAAAGGCTTGCCTAGAGCTGGGGGAGGGTAAAAACTCCCCATCCCTCCGGAGGTTCTCTGGAAGCCAAAAATGTCCTCTCAGGACCTCTGTCTGAGCCAAAAATCAGCTGGCTGGCACACACATGCATGTTGGAGCTGAGCTAGGGCGATGGCTCGGGTGCCAGCAGATATGGCTCCACGTGCCACCTGTGGCACCTGTGCCATAGAATGGCCATCACTGCCCTTTACCAATCAGGCTAAATATTTGGAATATTTGGACCACATTTGGAATACTGTGTTCAGTTCTGGAGACCTCACCTACAAAAAGATATTGACAAAATGGAACGGGTCCAAAGACGGGCTACAAGAATGGTGGAAGGTCTTAAGCATAAAACGTATCAGGAAAGACTTCATGAACTCAATCTGTATAGTCTGGAGGACAGAAGGAAAAGGGGGGACATGATCGAAACATTTAAATATGTTAAAGAGTTAAATAGGGTCCAGGAGGGAAGTGTTTTTAATAGGAAAGTGAACACAAGAACAAGGGGACACAATCTGAAGTTAGTTGGGGGAAGGATCAAAAGAAACGTGAGAAAATATTATTTTACTGAAAGAGTAGTAGATCATTGGAACAAACTTCCAGCAGACGTGGTTGATAAAACCACAGTAACTGAATTTAAACATGCCTGGGATAAACATATATCCATCCTAAGATAAAAAACAGAAAATAGTATAAGGGCAGACAAGATGGATCATGAGGTCTTTTTCTGCCGTCAGACTTCTATGTTTCTATGCTTTTATATCTGTCCATTCTTAAAAATCTCCAGTGATAGAACATCCACAAATTCTGGAGACAAGCTCTCCCAATGATTAATTGTACTCACCGACAAGAACATTTTAAATTGGATCTCTCCTTTATACATTCCCTCCATTAATTCATGTTCTGCCCTCAGGTACTTTGGAGCTTGATCCCTCCTCTCTGTGACAGCCCTCAAATATTGGAAGGCAGCTGTCATGTCGGGGTGGTGCAGTGGTTAGAGTGCAGCACTGCAGGCTAACTGCTAGCTGTAGTTCAGCAGTTCAAGTCTCACCATCTGCTCAAGCTTGACTCAGCCTTCCATCCTTCCGAGGTGGGTAAAAGGATGGCCCAGATTATTGTGGGCAATACAGTGTTCCCTTGACTTTCGCAGGGGATGCGTTCCAAGACCGCCCACGAAAGTCAAATTTCCACAAAGTAGAGATGCAGAAGTAAATACACTATTTTTGGGTATGAACAGTATCACAAGCCTTCCCCTAACACTTTAAACCCCTAAATTACAATTTCCCATTCCCTTAGCAACCATTTAGATTATTACTCACCATATTTATTCATTAAAGTTTATTTTTTAAAAATTATTAAAGGCGGACGAAAGTTTGGCGATGACGTGTGATGTCATCAGGCGGGAAAAACTATGGTATAGAAAAAAAACCGTGAAGTATTTTTTAATTAATATTTTTTTAAAAAATGTGGTATAGACTTTTCGCGAATGTCGGACCCGCGAAAGTCAAGGGAACACTGTATACTGATTCTATAAATCGCTTAGAGAGGACTGTAAAAGCACTATGAAGTGATATATAAGTCTAAATGCTATTGCTATCATGTCATCCCCCTAATCCTTTTTGCTAGACTAGACCAGGGGTGTCAAACTCAATTTCATTGAGGGCTGTGTTTGACCTCAGGAGCCCAGGGTACTGGTGGTCAGGTCTATGTCAGTCATGTACCACATGATTCAAAACAGGCCTGTGACATTTGAATGTTTCCCCCACATCCACAGTCCTTGGGGCAGAAGCTGGGCCAGAGCTAACCACAACACAGATGTATCTTTTTCTTTTATGTACGCTGAGAGCATCTGCACCAAAGACAAATTCCTTATGTTTCCAATCACACTTGGCCAATAAAATTCTATTCTATTCTATTCTATTCTATTCTATTCTATTCTATGTTGGGGTGCCTGTGGTGCTCTGCCAGTGAAAATGGGCTTCCCAACTCTGCTTTCGGCTGCCACAGCCTCATGCAACCCTCTGCCAATGAAAGCGAAGCTTGAGAATGTCCCACACGGCCCTCCAGAACTCCATTTTCACTGACAGCTGTCCTTTGCTGTTTCCAGGGTGGCCCTGCAGGCCAGATCAAAGGACTTGGCCCTCCAAGCCTTGATTTCGACATCCCTGGACTAGACATACCCAGTTCCCACAACCTTTCATTTTATGTTTTAGCCTCCAGTTCCCTAATCATCTTTGTTGCTCTTCTCTGCACTCTTTCTAGAGTCTCGACATTTTTTGTATCATTGTGTTCACGGTTGGACATCTTGCCTAGCTTCGCTCAGTTGCAGTAGAACTTTCCCAATCGACAACAGGCAGCGATTGGCAATTCAACGCGTGCACCAAAGCAGGCCCCGATAAAGCAATACAGAAAGATTTACAATCAGGGTGGGACAGCTGAGGACACGGAGGTTAAGAAAACCACTTTTCCACCGTTCCTAACGCAAACACACTTGAGTGACTAGGCAACCAATGTGTTTGCTAAACACAGAAATCGTTTTTCTAAAGAGACCAGTAGCTTTGAGAAGGAGCACAGGGTTTTTCTGTAGACTGTCCCAAGTTTACGTCACAGATGTTTAGTGAAAGTGTTCTCTGCCTGTCTGTGAACTAGCAGAAATTTAAAGGGGTTGTGGGGTTTGATTTGGTTTTGAAAGAGGGCGCAATCCATATAGAATAGAATAGAATTTTTATTGGCCAAATGTGATTGGACACACAAGGAATTTGTCTTGGTGCATATGCTCTCAACGTACATAAAATAAAGTATACATTCAGAAATATATTTATATATTTATATATTATATATTAATATATTCAGAAGTTTATAAATAGTAAGTAGGGATTATACTAAATCATGTACAGTGGTACCTCTACTTAAGAATGCCTCTACTTAAGAACTTTCCTAGATAAGAACCGGGTGTTCAAGATTTTTTTGCCTCTTCTTAAGAACCATTTTCCACTTAAGAACCCGATCCCGGAAAAATTTCCCAGGAAATTTGAGAGCGCCAGTTTCCTGCCATTGCCCCTTTAATCCTGGCCATCTCAGGCTATTCTGGGCTGCCAGAGGAGCCTTTCGGTGGCACTTAAGGAGGCTTTGGCAGTCCAGAGCGAACAGAGTGTTTTTCTTTCTCTGGGTGCTTGGAGTGGGAATAAACCTCTGCCAGCGCCCAGAGAAAAGAAACGCTCCCTTCGCTCTGGGCAGCGACTGTCCTCCTCCTCTTCTTCCTCCTCCTCCCACCCAAATTCCAAGCTTTTATTTCTTTCCTAATGGGTTTGCACGCATTATTTGCTTTTACATTGATTCCTATGGGAAAAATTGCTTCTACTTACAAACTTTTCTACTTATGTTTCTAATGTTGTGGTTAGCTCTGGCCCAGTTCCTGCCCCAAGGACTGTGGTTGTGGGGGAGACATCCACATGCTGCAGGCCTGTTTTGCCCCTGGTGGAATCTGATGATGAAGGCTCCTCTGACCAAGAAGACATGAGTGACAGGGAGGAGGAGAGTGTGGCAGACAGCTCAGAAGGAGATCAATTATCTAGCTCCTCCTTGGATTTGGAACAAGAGTTAATGATACAGCCACCCATGCGGAGAGCGATGCAGAGGCAACAACAACTGAGATATTATTATCAAAGAAAATGAGGCCACCTGTGGTTAGGTGGGGCTGCGGTAAGTAGTGAGGCTGCTATAAATAGCAGCCTGTGGGTTTGGCCATTGTGGAGGATTATCTGATCGTTGTGTTTCATGACTGCTTTACTGACTTTGACCTTTTGTGTGCTGATTTTTCCACACTTTGAAACTAAACCAGAGCAAAATGTGTTTCACTTTGTGAAAGAAGAAGGACTGTGAATTGCCTCACAGCTGCAAGCTAAGTATCACAGAACTGATAAGGGACTTGTACAAATTACCAGTTTGTTTGGAGACAAGTGCTCTTTGCTATACAAAAAGAAGGCTTAGTTTATTTGAATTTTCGGTATAAAGAACATTGTTTTGCATTTTCAAAAGTGTGTGTGTCTGAAATTTGTACCTGTGAATTTTTGGGAGTAGTCTACCAGAGAGCTCAACAGAACATTTAAGAAGCTGGTCACGGAACGAATTATGTGCTTAAGTAGAGGTACCACTGTACTTCATTCCCATAGCTGATTAACTGATGGTCCTCCCTAGTAATGGGCTGCAGGTTATGTGGATCAGTGCACCGCTTCAGTTGAAAAAATTGGAGTCGCTGTGCATCTCCAATGTGCGCCCCGCGGTAGATTTGGCTTCCGCGCAGCAAGTGAAACCTTTTGTGAGGATGCTCACACGGACAAGATTTTGACGATTTGGATGATTTTTTTGCTTCTGCACATGCGCAGAAGCAAAAATATCGCCGTAAATTTCTGAAATCTCGCTCACGCGCACATCGTCACACGAGATTTTGCTTGCTGTGAATGCACAGAAGCCAAATCTCACGCCAATGGGTGGGTATCAGTTGCTGCAGTTTCTTTGGCTTCTTCCTAAGGGTGAGAGAGGGGCTGGTCCAAGGTTCATCTCCACTGTCTTTATGCCAAAGTTGTGACTAGAACTCACACCCTCCTGGTTTCTAGCTTGGTGCTTTAAACACATAAGACACAGAGAACCTCCAGAGGGATGGGGAGTTTTACCCTCCCCCAGCTCTAGGCAAGCCTTTGGAGCCTAGGGAGGGCAAAACATTATTATTATTATTATTATTATTATTATTATTATTATTATTATTATTATTATTATTATTATTTATTGGATTTGTATGCCGCCCCTCTCCGTAGACTCGGGGCGGCTAACAACAATGATAAAAAACAACATGTAACAATCCAATACTTAAACAACTAAAAAACTCTTATTATAAAACCAAACATACATGCAAACATACCATGCATAAATTGTAAGGCCTAGGGGGAAGGGATATCTCAGTTCCCCCATGCCTGATGGCAGAGGTGGGTTTTAAGGAGCTTATGAAAGGGGAGGAGGGTGGGGGCAATTCTAATCTCTGAGGGGAGCTGGTTCCAGAGGGCCGGGGCCGCCACAGAGAAGGCTCTTCCCCTGGGTCCCGCCAAACGACATTGTTTAGTTGACAAGACTCAGAGAAGGCCCACTCCTTGGGACCAAAACTGGTCGCTGGGATTCATGCAGTAGAAGGTGGTCCCGGAGATAATCTGGTCCGGTGCCATGAAGGGCTTTATAGGTCATAACCAACACTTTGAATTGTGACCGGAAACTGATCGGCAACCAATGCAGACTGTGGAGTGTTGGTGTAACATGGGCATATTTGAGGAAGCCCATGATTGCTCTCGCAGCTGCATTCTGCACGATCTGAAGTTTCCGAACTAGTTCCCACAATATAAAAACATCATATTAGGAGATACACTGCCATAGTGTGAATATTTACTTAATAGGTTGAGGAGAATTTGGATGGTTTTTGCTTATCGTTTTCTTTTGTTAAGAGGAAAAAAGTTATTTTGACTTATTAAATATGAAATCAGGCAAAGGAGCTAATACTTTCACTTACTCTCTGTGACTGAGATTTCTCTGATGGGTTGAGATATATCTCCATAATGGGTGAGAATTCCTGAGTCATGCTGACTCAGGAATTCTGGGAGTTGGAGTCCACAAGTTGTAAATTTATCATAACTGCCCACTCTTGCTCTATAATACTCCATTAACTGAGTTCTGGTTAAAAGAGATAGTTCTGATTGGTTATTAATTGGTTATTAGTTCATGCAAAAACTGATGATTCACACAGAAATAAATTGGTCATTTATTAATTGGCACAGGCCATTTATGTGCCATTAAGTCATTTTTGTCATTTCACTGTAACTGGTGCCATCTCCTGTCTTTTCTGAGGAAGAAATTAATTCCAAGGTTTCAAAGTCTTCTGTTATTCTAATAACATATTTTTATTATAAATCCAGCTGTAGTTTTTATATTTTTCTTCCACAATGCCTTCTCAGTCAAAATAAGGCCATAAAGGATGTAATGATCAGAAGGCACAGAGCTTAAGAGAACATGGAAATAGCAAGCATTGTAAGAAGCCAGAAAAACATCTGGGTATCCTGGATGTTGCTATTTTTAACAAGTCTGTGTTTAGTAAATATAAATCAGGATTAAATCAACTGGAATATGGGGAGTTCCTTGAAGGATATTGACTTAAAGAGACAGCTCAGGGAGACATTTAATGTTCTAACATCAGAAAATAATCCATTGTTTCTTATCAATAAAAAGGAACATAGTTTTTTTTAAATAACCGAAAGCCCAGATGGATTAATTTGTCTTCATTTGTGCTTTGAAATTACTCTGACGTTTTAATATGATCCTCTAACCATATACCCGGGTAGAATTTGAAAATTAAAGTGGAGGTAAACCAGCCAGCAATGCTGGCTTCCCATTCTCATACTTTAAGAAAAATACAAAAGTAAAAATGAATTGATATCATTTGTGGGAGGGTCACGAAATCATCATGGCGGGACCCAGGGGAAAAGCCTTCTCTGTGGCGGCCCCGGCCCTCTGGAATCAACTCCACCTGGAGATTAGAATTGCCCCCACCCTCCTTGCCTTTGGTAAACTCCTTAAAACCCACCTCTGTCGTCAAGCGTGGGGGAACTGAGACATCTCTCCCTGTCTATGTAGTCCTAGTGCATGATATGACTGTATATATGTTTTTTTATATTGGGGTTCCTTGCTTTTAGATTTTTAAATATATAATTGTTATCTTAGATTTTAATTATTAGATTTGTCAGTATATATTGTTTTTGTCACTGTTGTGAGCCGCCCCAAGTCTGCGGAGAGGGGCGGCATACAAATCTAATAAATACTACTACTACTACTACTACTACTACTACTACTACTACTAATAATAATAATAATAATAATAATAATAATAACAATAACAATAAAAATAAAAATAATAAATAATAAATAATAAATAATAAATAATAAATAATAAATAATAAATAATAAATAATAAATAATAAATAATAAATAATAAATAATAAATAATAAATAAATAAATAAATAAATAAATAAATAAATAAATAATAATAAATAATAATAATTAATAATAATAATTAATAATAATAATAATAATAATAATAATAATAATAATAATAATAATAATAATAATAATAATAATAAATCATCATCATCATCATCATCATCATGGACATTCTGCTTACTCACCTAATCAATCTATCCAAATTGGGTAAGAAATGAAACCACCCTGGAGGAAATATATGGGGCCTCCTTAAACCAGGGGTCTCAAACCTTGGCAACTTCAGAGTCGGACATGCCTGGACAGGGAAACCTTTACTCCTTTCTTCTCCTATGCATCAATGAAAGTCTCGTATGACATTTCAATACCCTTTTCTGAGAACTATTATTATTATTTATTAGATTTGTATGCCGCTCTTCTCCGAAGACTCAGAATCCATTTAGAGAAATAAAAATGCATCCTTCAATGCTAATTCAAATGTATGTTACAGAATGACTAGGATTTTTGGAAAGGGTCCTTTGGATGTCCAAACACCAATGTTTAAATTTTTATCTACTGGAGGAAATAGTCTTTTGGAATGTCAACTGAAAATGTTATATTTTGCTAACCAGATGGCACCCCGTATTGAGTCCCCAAAGGGTTAATGATCACTGCTGAAGCAATCTGCATGATACCCCTAGAAGCAGCATTAATTACAGAGAGAGAAAGAATACAGGAAAGTTGTTGAGTTTCTGAATAGTATTTAACGCCAAGACATTTTAATAAGCGGTTGAGTTGGATGATCCCTAATAAATTACTGCATTTGGTTGCTGAAATTCAGCATGAAAGTCAGGGGAAGGACTAAGGGGTTTCACAGCTGATGTTTTTAAAATAAAAACTTTTAAATTGCTGTAAGGTTCTTTGGGGATATGCATCACATACCGCCTTTAAGAAGTCTCTTTCTTTCTTTCTTTCTTTCTTTCCTCCCTCCTTTCCTCCCTCCCTCCCTCCCCCTCCTCATCTTCATTTTTCTTTCTTTCTTTCCTTCCTTCCTTCCTTCCTCCTTTCCTCCCTCCTTCCCCCTTCTCATCTTATTTATTTATTTATTTATTCATTCATTCTTTCATTCATTCATTCACTCATTCATTCATTTATTGGATTTGTATGCCGCCCCTCTCCGCAGACTTGGGGCAGCTAACAACAGTGGTAAAACAACATGAACAATCCAATTAATAAAAACAACTAAAAAACCCTTATTATAAAAAACCAAACATACACACAAACATACCATGCATAACTTGTAATAGCCTAGGGGGAAAGGATAACTTAACTCCCCCATGCCTTCCTTCCTTCCTTCCTTCCTCCTTTCCTTCCACCCTCCCTCCCTCTCCTCATCTTCCTTCCTTCCTTCTTTCCTTCTTTCTTTCCTTCTTTCTTTCTTTCTTTCTTTCTTTCTTTCTTTCTTGCACAATGTTAAAATCTGCAGGTTCAGAACTGTTAAGGATCCTAAGCAAGAAAATATCTGTTTTATGTTACAAAGGCAACACGCGGTTTGTATGTGCATTAAGTGGCAGGTTTCATTAGTTTTATTACCAATTTGCAGATATGTTTGGACACGTCTCATATACTTGTACAGGGTTATCGTTTCATCAAGTTACAAACAGGGAGTCTTTTTGTCATGAACTGGGCAGAGCTGAAAGAGCAATAGGTTGTGTGCATTGTTTCAAAGTGCAGAATGTGCCACTTTGGAACAACTTGTCCAATGTTCGTATATATCTCTTCCTGCGTTCCATCCTTTTTATTTTTTGGCTAATACAATAGAAGAACAAGTCAGTTTACATGAGTTCACCTCTTGAAATATATCAAGTGGCCAGAGTGGTCTATATGGTACAGTAAATCAAAATATTTTGTCCTACTAAGATAAAAGATATTTTACGGATTATTGTTGTTAACCCATGGTGAAATTAAGATCTTAACTTATTTTGCTGATTTATTCTTTGGATTCTGAATGAGGAAAGAAAGTGGTTTTGGTTCAGCCATTTTTAGCAAGAGCATTTAGGCTTATATACCGCCCCATAGTGCTTTACAGCACTCTCTGGGCAGTTTACAATATTAAAGCATTATTTTGAATGTTGCTCCCAATAACATGTCCTCATTTTATCAACCTCAGAAGGATGAATAGCTCTTCATCCTTGAGTCAACCTTGAATCCTTCATGGTCGAATTCTGGGCTGTAGGAAGAGCTTGCCTGCAATTTTGCATTGTGACCATGGTGCTACTAGAACACTATCTATTTTTACATATTTTTAATAGATTTGTTAAATTTGTGAGACCACCAGAATAGTAATGTCACCAAACTGTTCTTATAACCAGCAAACGTTTGGGGAAGTTAATGGAGTTGGCTGAAATGGCAAAATTGACTATTTTGATTAAAGAAAAGAATATAAGTACTTTTATTTCCACATGGAGACCATTTCTAAACTTCATGCTTAAAGTGGAAAAGAATGAAACTTTGTGGCCAAAATGTGTTCTGTCTGGGTCACTCCAGAAGCCAATACCAACCCAAAAAGAGAAGCCAGACACACTGGTAAAAGGCAAAGGCAGTTTTATAAAATCCAAGAAAAACACAGGTAACAGAAAATGTCCTTACAAACAGGAAAATGCTGCATCTTCAGATATATTCACGAAGGCCAAAAGTCCATGTAGCAATACAGAATTCTTGCTGCCAAGCCAAAGCTGTAGATAGCAGACCTATACCTCCCACGGATCTTCCAAAGCTGCTGGGCCACAAGCCAGGAACAGAGACGCAGAGAAACAAGACAGGATAACGCCAAGCCAAGCTGATAACACTCCACATGGCTTAAAGGGCTTGCCTGCCTTTTAAACCCTGCTGATGAGTACCACACCCAAACCCAGCTGTTTCTACTTCAATGGTGAAAATATCTCTTTAACTGCTCCTTTCGTTGCTCTGAACGTCGCTGTCTCATGTCAATGACAGCTTGTGCGTCATCACCTAATGACTCCAAGCTACTGGCTGGGGAGAGCCCCCCCCCCCCCGGGGCTCTCATGCTGTTCTCCTTCATCCCATTCCTGATTTTCCTCTCCCCCGTCTGACTGTTCAGCCCCCTCCTCTGCGCTGTCATCCTCCTCCGGGCATGGAGCCAGCAGAGACACAGCTGGTCCCTGAGCAGCCTCAGGCTGAATCACAACAAAATGTATCATAACTTAAACCTCTAATGCTGGAAATGTCAATAGAAGAATGGAACATACTACCATATGATGTGGACCTGCCCAGTAATCAAACAATGTTGGCAAAAAATACAAAATTTTGGCTAGATGAAATAACATGAAGCTGGAAGCATTTCTATTAGGGATACTGGATCAGAAGATGGAAAGAAAACATTGTTATGTCATACTTCACTTCCTTACAGCAGTGAGAATTTGTTTAGCACAAATTTGGAAACAGGAGAATGTACCAACTAAAAGTATAATAATAAAAAAAGATTTTAGATTGTGAAGAATTTGAAAAAATGACAACAGAGTTAAATGAGAAAGAAGATTCAGAATATTATGAAATCTGGAACTTATTTTATAATTGGCTTGAGAGGACAAAACAAAATACACTGATTAGTGTTTAATTGAATAATCTATATACATATAATATTTTAACAACTGTAGGTATTACAAATATCAAGATAGCAATAGCAATGGAAATATAGTATATATAACACATATGTATAAAGAATGTATATATTAGGGAAAAGATAATTATTATTTAATAATTTTAGGTAGTATAAATAGACATATCTAAATATTAATAGTGATGAAAATATAATATGTATAGTAAACTACCGTATATATAAGCAAAAAAACTGATCATCGGCAGAACTTACCATAAGATACTTACGAAGAGAGATTGAGAGAACTGGGCATGGACAGCCTAGAAAAAAGAAGGTCTAGAGGGGACATGATAGCAGTTTACAGATACTTGAGGGGTTGCCACGGTGAGGAGGGGGTCTCTTTATTCCCCAGGGCACCAGAGGGCCGGACGAGGAACAATGGTTGGAAGCTGACCAAGGAGAGATTCAACCTGGAAATAAGGAAGAACTTCCTGACGGTCAGAGCGATCAACCAATGGAACTGCCTGCCAGGGGAGGTGGTGAACTCCCCAACTCTGGACACCTTCAAGAGGAGATTGGACATCCATTTCGCTGGGGTGCTGTAGGGTTTCCTGCTCAGGCAGGGGGTTGGACTCGATGACCTAACGGTCCCTTTCAACTCTATTAATAAATAAATAAATAAATAAATAAATACCCCTATATATGTATAAATGTAAATGTATTGTCTTGTTCTGTTTAATGTTTGTCTGTCCTTTTTTAATGTATATAACTAAATAAAAATTATTTTTTTTAAAGAGGAAAAGAAGGAAACTTTGATTTTGGGCTTTACAGAGTAGATTGATAGATCTTTATAGCAATGGCTTGTTCATATTATTATGAAGAAACAAAAAGTTGTGATTTGCTGTAAATGCCTTATTTTACTGCAACAGAGAGAGTCGTAAGTCAATGCTCCTTTTTTCTTTTTATCTTATCCTCTCCCACTTTTCTTCCCCTTCTTTCCCCCTACCATTTCCCTATTTACTTTCAGTAAATATGAAAGAATTTTGTGTCTGATTTTATCTCATAGTCCAATGGCTTAGGACCAGACTATCTATGGGACCGTCTCCTGCCACATACCTCCCAGAGACCAATTAAATCACACAGGGTTGGCCTTCTCCAGGTCCCGTCAACTAAGCAATGCAGTTTGGCGGGCCCCTGGGGGAGGGCCTTCTCTGTGGTTGCCCCGCCCCTTTGGAATCAACTACCCACCCGATATCTGTACTGCTCCCACCCTACTGGCCTTCCAAAAGGCCGTGAAGATTTGGCTTTGCCAGCAGGCCTGGGAGCTGTGAACATTAACATCTAGTCACAGCCAAACTGCTTGATTTAATATGTATGTGTGTTTGATTGGATTGTTTGCTAGGGTTTTCATAATGGAATTTTTACTGTTTTTATTATTTATATTTGACTTTTGTGTCACTGTATTGTATTATTTATTGTTGTAAGCCTCCCAGAGTCCCAAGGGATTGGGCGGCATAGAAGTCAAATAAATAAAATAAAATAAAATAAAATAAAATGAAATGAAATGAAATGAAATGAAATAAAATAAAATAAAATAAAATAAAATAAAATAAAATAAAATAAAATAAAATAAAATAAAATAAAATAAAATAAAATAAAATAAAATAAAATAAAATAAAATAAAATAAAATAAAATAAAATAAAATAAAATAAAATAAAATAAAATAAAATAAAATAAAATAAAATAAAATAAAATAAAATAAAATAAAATAAAATAAAATAAAATAAAATAAATATGGAGAATCCAAAAAAATAGGTTTTCCCCTCCTGTACATTGTTTCTATATATAAGTGGAAATTCTCCTTGGTGTGATAATCAACCAATGGTGAATCCACATGAATAGACTCAGAGGTAAGTTGTCTGAATATGGAGGTTATGCAGCTAGTTGCCACCGGGTAGAAGTACAATAGGGCTACCAAAGATCAAGATAACTATTACATGACAGCAAAAATTAGACACCTCCCCCCTCCACACACACACACATCTTTTTGCTATTTTATTTGGATTCCTGAAACTCAAATCTGGTAGAATAACTTTCTCTTAACTGACAGGAACTTAATTTTGAGACGATACAGGCAAGGTTCCATGGCTGATGTTTTTATCTGCATACTTTCAAACTTATTTATATCTGCTTTTACAATGAGGGTTCTTGTTTCCAATAAATTTGATTTATTGTTTCAATACATTTTAGTCACATTAAAGTTTTAATCTTTTTTATAAGGAAAAGGAGCATAGAAGTTTTCCCCCTGCCAATAAAAGAAAATAAAGAAAAAAGGAAGAACCACTATTTTTGTAATTCAAGGTAAAGAAGCCATTAAAATATATGTGGTCAAATTAGTGGTCAAAATAGGAAACACCATATCCCCCCCCCCCCCCCGTCCCAGTTAAAAGCGGTGTTCCCCGAGGTAGTGTACTGGGACCAACGCTCTTCATTCTCTACATCAATGACCTTTGCGATTACATCACAAGCAACTATGTCCTCTTCGCCGACGATGTAAAACTCTAACACATGGCAACTCCAAATCTCAACTAGCAAATGCTCTGTTCTATACATTGAGAAGAAGAATCTGAACTCCAAATAGGAACTGAATAATCAAATTATCACAGATAATCCCCACTTGGTTAAAGACCTTGGTATACTAGTAACAAAAGATTTAAGTGCCAAAGCCCACTGCAACAATATAGTCAAGAGTTGTAAACCTAATCCTACGTAGCTTCTGCTCTGGCAATCTCACACTACTTACCAGAGCTTACAAAACTTTTGCCAGACCCATCCTCGAATACAGCTCATCTGTTTGGAACCCATATCATATCTCAGACATTAACACCCTTGAAAATGTCCAAAGACACTTCACCAGAAGAGCCCTTCACTCCTCCAATCGAAATAGAATACCCTACGAGATTAGACTTTCAATCCTGGGCCTAGAAAGTTTAGAACTAAGATGCCTTAAACAAGATCTAAGTATTGCCCACAAGATCATATGCTGCAACGTCCTGCCTGTCGGCGACTACTTCAGCTTCAACCACAATGACACAAGAGCACACAACAGATTTAAACTTAATATTAACCGCTCTAAACTTGACTGTAAAAAATATGACTTCAGTAACCGAGTTGTCGAAGCGTGGAACTCATTATTGGACTCCATAGTGTCATCCCCAAACCCACAACACTTTACCCTTAGATTATCTACGGTTGACCTATCCAGATTCCTAAGAGGTCAGTAAGGGGCGAGTATAAGTGCACTAGAGTGCCTTCCGTCCCCTGTCCTATTGCTCTCCTATATCTCCTATACCTTTCTTCTATTCCTATATCTCTTCTTCTATTCTTTCATTCATATGTTCTATTACTATACCTTCTTTTCTATTATTTCTTAGACATATTTTACTATGAGTATCTCCTCTATAACCTTCATCATGTATTTTACTATGTGTATATAGATATATACCCACTAAAACCCTCATTGTGTATTGGACAAAATAAATAAATAAATATGCTACAGAACTTCATGCTTTGTTTGACCTTACTCATCTTCTTGAGTAAAAAGAGTAATAAATACCTTCACCTTGTGTCATTTTGAAATGTATGACTTGTAGAATACCAGAACAGTTGCTTTGGGCTGCAGTCTTCAAGCTATTCACATCTTTATAATTCTACTCAAGTTAGGAAAATATCTTCAAGCAGACAAAACTTTTCATGGTGGATCCTTGAATTTTCAAACGCTACCTGATGAGGGCAATGTCGTTCTAAACAGAACCTGCTCAATCCGTAAAGCAGAAGAGAGATTTACCCTGAAGGCAACATCAAAGCTAATTTTATTAGCTTGGCTTCAGAGTTTATTATTTGTGCCTCATTACTGCAAATTGTTACCCAAGTCAGCAGCATGCCCTGAGCCAGAATCAAAGAACAGTGGACCAGTAATTATGTAGGAACTTAGTGATGGTGGTGGGGCTCAATTTGGAAAGAAAAATACTTAAAGACATATTGAGATAGTTAACCTTTCACTCGGATCTGCCTAAAGCTGAAGGACATCTATCCATTTATCTGGATACATATTACACAAAGGCAAACCAGAGCTTATAATCAAGAGTTGGGTTTTTGACAACCACAAGTGCTTGGGGAATAAGGTTGTAGGTGTTAAGTGTTAAGGAGTATGCAGAGTAATCTCTTAGTAGTGAAAGATACACATACACAGAGGAATTGTGGAGGTTTGCAGATATCCAGCTGATAGTCCAGAGATACTAGTAATAATTCAGTAATACAATTCAGATACATTTAGTGTATAAAATATTATTTACTTTGGCAAATATCTTCGTTAAGAACAATCCTAGTCATACATTAGTCAATAATTCTCTATACATATACAATAATAATAATAATAATAATAATAATAATAATAATACTAATACTACTAATAATAATAATAATAATAATAATAATAATAATAATAATAATAATAATAAAAAGAAGAAGATGATGATTTGTATGCCGCCCATTTCCGAGGACTCGGAGCAGCTCACAACAGCAATAATAATACAATACAATACAAATCCAATATAAAAAACTAAATTAAAAACCATTATTACTAAAAAAACAATCAATTCTACACAATCACACCACTCTCAGATGCTAAAGTCAGAAGGGTGGGGGAGAGAATTAATCTCCCCATGCCTGGCGGCATAAATAGGTCTTCAACATCTGGTGGAAGGCAAGGAGGTGGGGGCAATTCAAATCTCTGGGGGGAGTTGATTCCAGATGGCTGGGGCCACCACAGAGAAGGCTCTTCCTCTAGGTCCTGCCAGACGACATTGTTTAGTCGACAGGACCAGGAGAAGGCCTTACTTGGACAGATTACAAATACATTAAAATATCATTTGAACACTCAGCATAGTCACAAAGACAAATTAGCAGAGAATTTTCTATGTTTCTATGCATCTACCACCAAGTTCTAAATGTATGGGAGAATAATAAACCAACAAGCTATCATCGTATTCACTGCATAATTTTAATTAAAATTAGCCCCCCCCCCCCCTTTTATGTTTTTGATGATTGAAACCTCCAGCAATCTACCTAAAGGCCAAATGTAGCTTTCTAGCTTCCTGGCTAAGCTTGCATATACAGTATATCTTTATTTATTTATTTTTATGTATTTATTAGATTTGTATGCCGCCCCTCTCCGAAGACTTTCCAAGCCAT